>NC_046221.1:135260185-135560185 GCF_009819885.2 Catharus ustulatus | reverse complement strand
TGGTTAAACTATCCTTGAACTCATTAACCGAATGAACAGAATGTCATGAGCATTGTGTGCCAGTGATACATTCAGCCCTGATATTAGAAATTTGTTTAACTATTCCATTACTTTAGAAAATGAAGAAAGTACCAAATATGTAGAATATACATTTTATGTCTATTTATTTTTGTATGCCCATGTGCACATGAGCAATATGCAGAAACTTAATTGCAAAATTTAAAATAAAATTTGAGTTACTCAACATAGTTACAGATTATCTATTCTCTCACTTCAATACTTCAAAAGGAAATGTTTGTGAAATGTACTATGTGCAAAATTAGAAGTGAAGTTACTTTTATAATTTTTAAGAATCTGCAATTAAAATTTACTGAGAGCATACTCTGAACAATATATAATTAACACATACAGTGTTTTAATAAATAAAAACTAAGGTTTACCAGTTCATTCTCTTCTTGGCCTGGTTACTTAGATTCTAATATAATAGTCAGTAGTTCTCATCTATTTTTACAGTGCGCAGTACAGGACTGGATTATTTTCCTCCCTTACTAAAATGCACATTTGATTTCAGTCCTTGACATAATCATAGAATCATAGAATGGTTTGGGTTGGAAGAGACCTTAAAGTTTACTTTGTTCCAGCCCCCCTGCCATGGGCAGGGACACCTTGCACCAGACCAGGTTGCTCAGAGCTCCATTCAGCCTGGCCTTGAACACTGCCAGGGATGAGGCTAAGTGAAATTATTTTTTTACGTCTTCTGATTGCAAACTGTTGCATACCAATGCATTTGAAATTTATAAAGACTATTTCAGTACTCATCTAACATTTTTTATGAGTTTTGGAAAGGTCACTCTGTGAAGGTAATAATAGCTTAATTTGTGCATCAGACAAACTTTGATTGTACATGCATCATTGTGATGTGTACCACACATTCTATGAAGTTAAACTACCAGAAATCCTCTACTGAGACTTGCTTTCTTATGTTGTACTAATAACCTGTCTGTGTGCCCTTCTTCAAATGTGTAAAGAAATCTTGCAGAGAAAAGATACAGAATTTCAGACACAGGATTTACTGAGATTTCATAATCAAATATACTTACAAAGTAGAAATTTTCAAATTTAATCTGCTTTTCCTTTTTAGATTAAGGCTCTGGAGTTGGCTAGGAAGCTCAAACTGTGGAAAATATCCACACTATTTGTAAACTTAATAAAAATATGAAATATGTTTGTTGGTGCTTAACAGGGACCTACTACAAGCCACCCCTCTGATCCTGACCCATGAGCTATGAACAGACCCATCACCTGTCCCAGAGATGAGCACTAAGCTAACCCTCTCCTCCTCACCTTCCCAGCCTGTGCTTTCTGAAGGGTCTGTATCCACACAAGCTATTTCACATTTCCTTTTATTTCCAGTGACATCTGTGGCAAGAGTAGTAGACAGAAGGCTCAAGTAGGATGCAGTGATTATGCAGATAATTATGACAGCATCAAAAATGTTTCATGAAAAATAACAGAATTGCCAAATAGTGTAACCAGAAAAAGGCCCTTGTCATAGTTTTCGTAACGTGTCCTTCCTCAAGGAGGGTGTGGGAACCCAGGACATCCCTCTGGCTGCCCTGGATGGCTTGAGACCCTGGCAGGGGGCTCGGAAGCCTTGGCACAGAGCCCAAGACCCGTGTGCCTTTGATTTTAGCCCCTGGTAAAAATTACCACCTTTGCATGAAGTCACAAAAAATAAGTTGAGTATAAGTTATTTTATCACAAGGTGTAAAAGTAGATTTTTAAGATTTTTTAGAATAGGGGTCTAAGGTCAAGATGGAGGAACCTGGGCGTGTTCTGTCCTCCTTTCTCCTTCTTCTTATCCATCTTCTGGGCAATGTTGACACTTTTAGATTGGTTTAGAGTAGAACTAGACTGTGCAATATAAATGATAGGTACTGGAAAATAGTTGTAAATAATGTTCACGTAGTTTATAGTATAAAAAGATAATGCCACCCTGAAGGTGGGCAGTGCGCCTTGGACTGGCCTGCTGAACGTACCTCAGCAGTCAGGGAAAGAACTTCTTAGATAAGATAAAATACACAACCTCTGGAAGCTGCAGAAGACAACTCCTGACTCTTTCTCCAGTGCTCAGGCTGGGACACAGAGACTCTTAACATACACAGGTTGTCTTATGCTCCTGAGACACCACAGACAGAGGGGGAATATCACTTGTTAAGATGGGAAAAGCTAAGGTTCTTTTAGAAGTGACAGCATGTACTGAGGTTTTGCAGATTCTATCAGAGGTGTGACATCCAGCTTCTTCTCTATTTAAAACAAACATAATTTTTACTTGATTGACACAAATAAAATGCACAATCTAAAATGTAAAGGTTTGGAAGATCGGCAGAATTTTCCTTAATAGCCTCTTTATTGTTTTTTATTACACAGAAGTTTTTCAACTTGGATTCAAAGCATTCTCGCATTACATTCTCCAGTTCCTTGCCCCATGTAGCTTTTCCTCAAAAATCTCCAAGTTGACTCCAATTCTTCCATTGTTTGCAAAAGTTGTGATAAAGTGTTCAGAAGCAGATGGATAACACATGCAAGCAGCAGATCAAGCAGACAGTAAATGCTAAAACGGAATGGGCACCATTAAGCACAGTATGTCTAATACTGATAAATACACCAGAGATCAAAATAAAGTTTTTTAAAATCCATTGACATAATCTGTGGTTTCACCAACCAGTGAAGAAGACGCAATGTAGCTACCAGTGAACGCACAGAACACTCTCAGGGAGCTCACTGAATGTTGGAGGCTGATGATTAATATGGTGAACTGTTCAAAAGCACTGAAGTGTAAATGGCACTCACAGATGTTTGCCTGGGGCTCCAGTCACTTCCCCCCAGCCAGGGCACAGTGTGCAGCACACCCAGGCACCAGCAACTGGAATATTCCTCAACACTGAATAATTTTGTGCATTTCATATGGGCATTCCCAATTCACAACTATTTGCCCGGGGTTTTTTGTGCTCCAACATTCCTTTAACAGCTAAAATAAAAACAGTTCTTCATTAGATGTCCCTCACTCTTTCCCCACTCAATGGAGCCTTATTATGATTTAATGACAAATTATTGCATATTTTTACTATTGAGGTTTTATTCATATTTTGATTTTA
This sequence comes from Catharus ustulatus, assembly GCF_009819885.2. Lineage (NCBI taxonomy): Eukaryota > Metazoa > Chordata > Aves > Passeriformes > Turdidae > Catharus > Catharus ustulatus. The sequence continues at coordinate 135,557,027 of NC_046221.1, read as the reverse complement.
GAGGATATATGTATGTGTGTGTATATATATATATGGAAGAATTATTAGTTTGAAATCTCCACATCCTTAGCTTTTGAGAAGAATATTCATATACCTTCCAGGATGCAATTGCCAAAGTGCATCTTCATGATTTATGCAATAATTTCAAATAAGAGATCTTGCTCAAATGTTTCATAACACTATCCTTCAAAAGAAAAGGAAAAAAAAGGAAATAAAAAATAAAAAAGCATTACTCATATCTGGAAGGTTTTCATATCTGGACAAATACAGCACCATCAGATTCTTAATGCATCTAACTCCTTCATATATCACGACAAAATATTTGCAGAACTGATGAAGTTGAGGAAGCTTGTGCAAAAAATACAGCTCCTAGGAATATTTTTGAATCTGCTTACGAGTTTATGCACTCCAATTTTCTAACTTGCAAAGAGTATAGAGCTTTTCAATTAACACCTTGATGTATTTATTTAATCTTCAACACAGAGACTACATTAGTTTATTCTGAATCTTACCAAATATTTTTGTGCATGAATAATTCCTTTTATACCTGTTTCTAACATACAGGGGCGATTGATAAGTTGTATTTAGTTGCATTCAAATGTACATCTATCATGTGCCTCCAGTGATCAATCATAAACCATCTGTTGCTTTTATTAGTTGCTCAAAACAAAGGAATTGGTGGGTTAGCATTCTCACTGGAGCCAAAGAAAGTACAAAAAATGCCTTCTGTGTTTCTAAGCCAATTTTTAAGCCTGCTTAAATTCTTATAGCTCAAGCAATAAACACAGGCTGCTTGTCATTCATAAATACATCCCAGGAGATCCCCTGGGAGACAGAGGGAAGCAGGGTATGTTTCAAGGACTAAAACTAGAAAGCTGTATTTGCAACAATTCCATGGCCTATGACAGATGGCAGCCCAAAGTACACAGATGATGCAGACGGGATATTGTGATGTCCACTCTCACCAAAGCTTTCAGGACATCCATCATTGGCTGCAGTCCTGACGCCTGAGGTGTCACTGAACCAGCACACACCAGCAGGGTGTGAGCAGGGCTGTCCTGAACAGCTCTGTTTGTGTGCACTGAGATCACCTGCACTGCCTAGGAAAGGGACGGTGCCTGCCCTCAGCCACTGTCACATCAGTGAATCCACAAGCTGCAAGGCAACCAGTGCTACTGAGGTAAAAAATCCACAGCCCAAACTGCCAGAGGGGGTCCCCATCCACTCTGCCGCCACACATGCATTCAGCTGCAGTAATTCTCACTGCTGTAATTCATAACAATGTTACACTCAAGCATAACTCAGCCCAGGGGAAGCCACCATCCCACAAGCAGCAGATGTAGCCAGTCACACTGCTGCCAGCATATCTTACTCCTTGAGTCACAGTAGAAGCAGAGGGGATGTGCTCTGCATGCACCCAAAATTTCAGCACTGTTTTTTTTCTTTTTTTTTCCCTGGAGCCTGTCACAGCCCCCGTTGAATTGCCTGTGAAAAAGGAGAGAAGAGCAGAGCATTCGGAAGGGGCAAAAAGTGATCCTACTGACAAATTTGCATCAAAAGCAAGTGGCCATGAAACAAATTCCCTCTTCACGGTGCTTTACAGAATCACTAGGGTTGGAAAGGATTTCTGGAGATCATCCAGTCCAACCACCCCACCAAGGCAGGGTCACTCAGAGCAGGATACACAGGAATCAGGTGGGTTTTGAATGTCCCCAGAGAGGGAGATTCCACCGATCTCTCTGGGCAGCCTGTATTTTCAAATACAGTTTTTTTAGAAGAGCTCAAGTTTAACTGCTAAAACACTGAGGATAAATTTTGTTCAGAAACAATTTCATATGGAGTGGAGCTTTGTCTGCCTGAATACAATCAGTTGTTTTAGAATTCGTATTAGAGTAGGATCCTAAAATTTAAATGGATAAGCTTATTCATACCAGGAAATAAGTGAACTATTTGAGTACAAGATAAAACTGACCCAAACAAGATTTGCCACAAATAAACCAATTTATTACTTTTTGGCAAGTCCCATACAGCATGAGCAAAGATCTTTCACTCACTATATTAAATTATTTAACTTTATACAAACTGTAAACATCTTCAACATGACAAACTCTTGGTACAGGTGTTCCCCAGTTCTGGTATCTTTTCTCTCTCAGTTAATCAGACACAACTGAAACCCAAAAAACCCCAAAGAACTGTATATCTATAAAATGCAGCATGTGCATTTTATATCACATCAATTCTAAGCAATGCAGAGAAAAGTACTTATTATTTTTAGTGAAATTTGTAATGGTATTATGAATAGAAACATTTTTCCATGCTGTTGTATCCTATTTTTCTGTTTAAAATTAAAACCATCATTTTATACAATCAAGGTAGTAAACCAAATTTTACAGTAAGCCAGCTGGTTTGGTATATAAACCAGCTATATTTGTTATACTGTAACAGATAAATAAGAATGCAAAAACTCCTGATCTGGTTAACACTTTGCTTTCCTGGCAGGCACCAGCCTGAAGAACTGCTTGTCCAAAAACTCCAGCTGTAATTATCTGATTTTTTTTACCCACTCTCTCTCAAATTTGACCCATAAAATGATCACTTATCTCCCTCTTAAGTAAGAGCAGATTTTTATAAGTTCCAGGAATGTAAGTCTGCAGGCTAGCTTTACTGAAAGACTACAAGATACATATTGTTAGGTCATAATCCTCAAACCAGGGCAAAGGTGTTTGATCTTTTAATGAACTGCTTTTCTCCAAACCAACTCAGCAGAAGTAAAATACAGACAATTCTTTTATTGTCTAAGGCTTTAAAAAAATTTCAAAAATCCCTTTCTTGTTAAAAAAAAATTTGCATTAAAACTTTGGTTTCAATATGCTCCTAATTTTGAAGTCACACTTACAGACAACAATTTACATTTCTAATGTAAAAAGTCAAGCCATATTAAAACCTTTCAAGTCTCTGTGCATCATAAGAAGCAATTACAATAAACTTAATTCTTTTCCAGTTCACCTTCAGTTACTGACAAAACCCAAGGTGGTGATTTCTACAGTTGTGTGTAACCACCTGTTTTAAGCATTATAAAACATCACATTTTAGATGACAAAGTGCTTAGATCAGCAGATCCAGAATTATGAGTTCAGATGAGTTTCACTACCTGAAGTGAGGATACTGAGGAGCTCTGTAAGTTTTCAAAATGCACAACTGAAAGATTATGGAGAATTACCAGCGCAGCTAACTTGCACTGACAGTACAATGTACAGCCCTAAATAACAATGTTCTTCCTAGACTGTCAATTGCAAAAAAAATAAAAAATCCTACATGGAATATTGGTAAAAATCTTACATGAAAGTCTTTAAAAAGATTGTGCAATTCCTTCAGCCAAGCAAGATATTCTGCTGCTGGATTTACTTCCAGATCTTCTCTTCCCACATAAAGAAGGGAATCAATACTACACTGTTGAAATTAGATCCTGATAGGACTACAGAAACACTGCAGAGGATATTCCATAACCAAAATACAATCAGTTATTTCAAATGTCCGAACTCTTCCATTATTGTGAAAATCTGACAGAAATAATGGAACCTTCAGGTAACCTTAAATCTTCAGCAGAAATGCCAATTAACTGAAACAAATCTTTATTACTTGATATTTTCCCTGCAGTATTGAGAGGAAGCGCTATTGAAAAAAACCTGATCTACACAGCCACCATTTTACAGATCTTCTAAACATAATTAATACCAACAAGTTCACAATATTGTTGTGTGGTTTTGGTTTGGTTTTTGTTTTGTTTCATTTTTGTTTCAGTTATTTCTGATTTATAGCCAAACCTTGCAGGTCTTTTATATCTTTTCCTAATTTATAATCCATTCCATTTACTTTCCAGTCTTATTGGGAATTTCGTGGAGCCCAGCACACCACGACGCAACTGTTATCCATGTGAATGTACCACTTTTGTATGCTAGCTGCTGTTTTCTGTAGCAGCATCTGTTAGAACTTTTACAGAATTGTAATGTTCTCCTAATCCATAGGCATGCCTCATATACCTAAAAAAAAAGTTACAGAAATATGTTCAGTTTAACAAAAAGTATACATCATGCTAAACAGTAACAGCACTGGAAGACAATTTAAATAAAGCCAAGTTTTAACAACAAAAATATATAGGAAGAGCATTAATAAAGACAATTTTAAATTCTGGTGACTTCAGGCACAGTTTGACAAATACTATGAAAAAGAAAAAAAGTTTCCTCCATTTTGTATCAATGTGATTATTACTTTGTAATTATTTAACAGGTAAAATGACCTTACAGCATTCTCTAAATCAGTGACTGATACACGTCAGACACTGTCTAATTTCTCCAGAATAACTGTGTCAATCAAACAATTTCTGACCTGCACAACCATTACTCAAACAGTGCTTCAACATCAGATGTGTAACAAAATAAAAGAGCAGCTAAGAATCAAAGCTGAGGCCTCTGTCAGAAATAAGTGCACTACATTTAAGTGATAAAATTACATACTTACACAAGTGTTATTGGTTTGCCTGAATATTCTTCACCAACGACAATGGGAGGAGAATCCATTTGCACTACTTCAATAGGTGTTTGTAAAATGTGTGACAAAGCCCTTAGCTTTAAGGCAAAAACAACTTAGTAATAGGATTAAAGACAATGTAGGCAGGAGACAGGAACACTAGGCATTTCATTTTAGCAGACAGTTCAAACATAACATTAGTAATATTTTCAGAAAATAAACTTTATTAAAATAACCAAAATTGTTTTAACTTTTAAAACTTTAATTGAAAACAGATTGCCTTAAACTAATCATTGTTTAGAGGATGCAATATTGTGCTAGTTTCATTAATTTGCTAACTGCTCTTTCATAAAATTAAGACAAACTAAAATAAATACATATTTTTTGAAGCTCAAGTTATCATTTACATGACAATGACCTAATAATACTCCTCCACTTATAGTATCACTCTTTCTAATGGTATTTATACCAAATGAATTCACTAACTCACATGTTGTTAAATGCATCAGAACAGTGGTGCACCATCAGAAAAGATGGTGGGAAAACAACCTATAACCACAAGAAAAGGTTCTTAATAAGCTATTTATGACTATGTTCCCTTAGGCCTTCAGATATTCTTTCTAAAGAAGCCCTTTTTTAAGGGTACATTCACCCACTTCCGAATTTCACAAATAAAAATTATACTTACTTCCAGCTGACCACCCCATGCAGCTGTATTTGCTATATCATCACAGTACTTCTCAAATTCCTCTGCAGGGAAAGAAAAGACAACTTTTAGTACTTGTCTTGTTTGAGAAAAAGCAATTGAAGAAAAACACTGATTGTGCAATGAAGAACTAGAGCCAGAAAAGTACAAACACGTTATAAAGGAAAATATATACGCTCACTGAAGAAAAGCAGAGAAGAGTTGTCAAAAAAAAAACCCAAATTCATTCTGTTTTAAAAAGAAAATTTCAGACTGAAGAGAGGGATTAAAAAAAGCATAAAAAGAAGCACAGTTAATACTTTATTTTTTTATTTGGAGAACAACAGGTAACAACAAACAGGAAGTTGCATAGTTTTCTTCCTGTTAAGTTTCAGAGGATGTTTACAAACTTTAGCAAAGAATGTGATAGTGAGTATATCTACTTCTTATATTAGCCAGGTAATGTTTAAAAAATCTTGCAACTGCATGTAGTTAAACAGATGGTTAGGGTTTCTTTAAATTTCCAGATTAGCTGCCTTGTTTTTAACCTCTGAAATATTTATTCTCAATAGTTCCTTTGTAAATAGCTAAAGAAAATCTTTTCAGATCATGTTCTACACAAACCAAGTATAAAACTTGTAAATTACAAACCCTCGAGCTTTTAAACCTTACAGATTTTGAGAAAGAAGAACGTTCAGATTTTTTGAAGACTGCTCAGAATGACTTTTCATTCATTTCCTTTATAACAATTCCCTGTTGCTGTACAGAATTTTATTCAGTATTCTCCTGGGACACATTTAACCCGTGACAATAATCTCTGTCAACATAGGAAAGGACAGCACCCTGTGACCAAATAAAATCCACAGCAATGCCTATTAAACAAATGTACCATTGAGTTAAGGAAATGTATGCAGTCATTTTTGTGGTGTTCCAGGCATAATGAATAAATCATGTATTGCTCAAGTAAGAGGTACATAAACTGTTTTTACTTAGCCTACACCATCCACACTAAACCTCTTTATACTTATAAGTTTAGTCTACTTGTAAAGAATGGTTCCAAAATACTATGCAGTGAAAAAACAAGGTAGAATAAGAAAATGCATCGATTCAAACTATTATAAAATAGATATGTTTGAATTTCACACCCATTTTTAACAGCTTTCCTGCGTACATTGAAAACACCAATATAAAACTTGACAAGAAAATCACCCCAACCTGGCAGACAAGCTGTTTATAATAAATCACATCCCAAAATGAGTTCACACCATCTAGTAACCAGCAAGTTCTGTTTTGTTCTTGCCTTATTTTTCTAATGGGGAATAGTATTTCTCAGATGAATTTAAAAAGGTATATTAATTAGAAATCCAGGTGTACCAAGTTTCACAGCAGATCGTAATTCTGTGTTCCATGGAACACAATAAAACTAAAAAAGTTACAAACACCATAAAAGTCCCAATTCAGCTGTAACTGAGGCTGAGATTTATCAGAAATAGTAATAATAGTTTTTAAAATCTCATATGCTACAGGTCTTACCTCTGCTATACATATCTCCAGTATTAGGGTTTGTAAGAAAAGGAAGGAAGTCATCAAAGTGACTTTGCATATACTTTGCTGTTTGGTTTCTCAGAGTTGCAACAGTCCAGGAATTTTGGTGATCCTTGAGCTGATCTTCAATAGCTCTGTACATGCAATGGCCATCTGAAGGGATTTGTTTAATCTCTAGCTGCCTCGCAGCCAATAGGGAGGCAAGTTTCTGACTTTCAAGATGTCTAGCACCTGTTAAATTTTGTATCTCAGCTTCAGCTATTCTTTCTTCTCTTTCCTTCTCCAAAGCAGCTTTTTTCTCCTTAGATTAAAAACACACAAAAATTACATCAAATGTTAAAATTTAGAATATGCCTGTACAGTTCTTAGCTTAGTGCTTGCTTCTAACTCTTCCAATGTTTTCTCAGTACATTCTTACCTATAAAATATTTGTCTGAATCAGTACAACAAATTAGAGACCTCCTAAACCCAAACTTTAGCAAATGCTAAGTGACCAATACATCCTAACTGCCTCCGACACCACACCCAAAATTATATGACAAGAGAAATCTTAATACTATCAACATGCAAAATAACATTTTACAACACTCATATAAAGGCTATTAATCGAAGTACTTTCTTCAGGATCAACTATTTCAATACTCAAGTATGGGAATTCTAATTAAACATCAGGAAATACTGCTCTTTCATGAGAAATGTGAGATCTACCAGTTAAGAGTATAAGACTGCATAATGGAGCTCATGCCATGAAACTGAAACTCCCTCAGGACAGGTACTCTACATCATAAAAGACTGCTCCTAACCTAAAGGATGGATAAGAATGCATGTAGAGAATATTAGTAGGAATGTAATAATAATTAAAAAAAAAACTTTCATAGAATGTTTCATAAGTTCATGCTGATGTTAACAAGGCAGCAAGAACCCAAGTAAATAAGCAAGTAAAAAAGGAAGCAGTAAGAATTATCTTCCCATTTTCAGACTTAAAATTCACCACAAATCAAAATCAGACTGGTTTAGGCAGTAAGAATATAGGAAAACTAGACCAGAGTTCCTGGTTTGCCTAGACAGGATGCCATGAAATATGAACATCCTTTTAACATGTTTGTAGTGATCATGTAACAGGGTATGAAATACGCAATAAGGCAATGTTCCCCTGGCCCTGACCCAATATTCATGCAGGCACAATGAGAATGTTAATCCATCACAAGATCTGATGTTTAACCAGATCTAAGCCTAACAAACAAGACACTAGGTAGTGTTTCCTAACAACTCAGTATTTTAAAAGAATTTCTTAAGTATTGATGTTCTTTTACTAAACATGTAAAGTACGACAAGTTGTTTGATTTCCACATAGTATTTTAATTCAATTGTTTTACTTCTTTAATAATATTTTTAGTGAAAGTCTTTCAAAAATCATTTGCTTTACATAATTTCTTTTTTTATAGCTCCCATTTTCTGACCTATTCTGATTACTGGGTAATGGCTGAGGGTAGAAAAGTACAACTAATTTCTAAAATCCTTGCATATCTCTAGGCAGCAGTTTAACAGATTTTCAAGGCACCCAAGTAGGCACTGCATCAATACAGAACTACTCAGGTAATGTCCCCCACAAAATTGTTTACCTTTGGCTATTACAGTTACTTTTAGTTGAACATAAAGTCAATCAGTTATTTGCAAAATGTTTAACAGGAAGTCATACCCGCCTCTTCTGAGCTTTTGATATTCGATGATGCTGAATCTGCTGCTCTACTCCTTCAAGCTCCATATTTGCAACCCCATCAGCTATGGAATCTGTCTAAAAAGAAAAAAAAAGTTAAATGTTCTTATTAGTATAAACAATAACTAAGATATGTATCTTCTGAAACAGTTTTAAGTTCTCTTCCAGGGTATTTTTATGAAGTTTAACCACAAAGTTCCGTGTGTAGCACAAAAGCCATCAAAGCATTTCACATCCCAAACTACTGTCTTGCATTTCGTTACTTTTCTGCAGTCTCAACAGAGTTAAGTGCATCTCAAATTTAAGCTCTTACATACTGGTGTGTGAATAGTGCTTACTGGCTGAAAGGAAAAGCTATCCTCACCACGTCAGCCATCAGCAAGTTCTGTGAAAATTAAAGCAGAAGGGTCCATCCTCTGTATCAAAGCATAACCAGCAGTTGAAAGAGTTGAAACTTCTCAAAAAAAAAAAAATTACAAACCTAACCCTGTAACTATAAGAGCCATAAAAAAAAATCAGTTACACTGTTGACAAAATTGCAAAAGACACTGGATGAGTCAAACACCTGTTGAAGGTCATCAATTCTTGAGTAGTTTACATAAGATAACCAGAGTGGCAATATAACAATAACATAAAAAAATGATTCTCTAACATAACTGAGTTACTCATGTAACCTTAAAGGCAACACCAAATACTAGTTGTGGTGGTGCACCTTTCCCCCACTCTACATTTAATTTCTGTTGCAGCTTGGTATTTGTGATTTCCCTTGCATGCTTCATCCATTAATTCAGTAATAGAGTAAATCTTGCCATAGAGTTTTGTCATGCTTTTGCAGATTCATATTAAACCTGCTTTTGAAGTTTTTTTTACAGCAATTCTTTAAGCAACCAAATCACCCTCTCAACAGTGCTCCACAACAAAAATCCCCTACTGTCACATGCCCCTTCTAGCACTACCCACCTATTCTAAGAGCTAAAGCTCTCCTAAGTTTAAAAGCTACTAATACTGTGAAGAAAAGGATAACTACTTTGAAGAGTTGTTTCATTGTAATTTTTAAAAGTTAAAAAAAGCCCTAACACAAACTGTACCTGTACAACTTCAGCTGAAGTCAGGGAACATACCTTATTCTGTTCAGGTGAAGCTTCCTTCAGCTGCTTTAATTCCTCCTTGTGCTTCTGTTCAAGTTCTGCCTCTAGTTTGGCAACTTCATCTGCCAGCTGTTTTCGTCTCTTCTTATCATTCTTGGGAACAGCATTTTTCATGCCTTGAATTTTTGCTGTTAGAGAAGTAGTGTAATAAAACATTACTTCTTAATATATACTCTATGGTCATGGCAGAAAAATTACTACAAGTCACACTAATTTACAAACATCAACAAATCAGTATAATAGGTTAGCTGTGAGACTGACAGTTATAATCCTCACATTTTCCAAATGGCTATATTTTTTCTTAAAAGATGCAAACTGCCCTTTCTTCCTCTGAAGAAGAGAAAAACTTACGCCAGGTTACTAATAAAAAAAAAAAAATGAACTTCATCAATGCAGCAGACTTTGGTCTGTTGCCTTCAAAAAGGCTATGTGGGCATCAAATCTCACAGAAAAGATGTGCAATTTTTTTAATCACACAAGCAGCGGATTAAAAGTAAAAACTGAGTTTACCCATCCTTAAGACAAAGCTTCTAAAAGCAAAATGAGTATTCGAAAACAAAAAAATCTTAACTTCATGAAAATCCTTAAGTATTTCTTGGTTGTAAGTCAATTCTTCATTTCTAAAATCACAGAATAGTTTGGTTAAAAATGGTCTCCAGAGGTTACCTAGCTTTGCCTCCTGCTCAAAGTGGGGTTGAACTCAAAGCTACATCAAGTTATGTTAATTCAGATGCACCTGAAATTTATTCAGCTGACTGTGCAGTCTCCAGGGATGGGCATTCTGCAACCTTTCTGGGAAACTTTCTTCCTAATATTCAATGATTCTTGCTATGAAAATATTTCCCCTTATTTTTCTCATGAAGATTTTTCTTGTTGCCCTTCAGCTCCTGTCTCTAGTCCATTCTCTCTACTTTGATGAGTCTGGCTCCACCGATTACACAGTGGAAACTACAACCAGATTCCCCTACAGTCTTCTCTTCTCATGTGTTCTTAAATGAACACTCCCAATACCTCTGTCGTGTCTGTACTCACTGTTTTAGAGTTACAGCAGCAATTATTTCACACCCTGCTTGCTATTCATCACCTGTACATTTTCCTGTCCTTCACCCTTGACTGACACAATTGAGGTGAAGATGATGGCAATGATAATGGAAGTTTTCAAAGGGAGGCAGGAAGAATGCTTATACTGAAAGATTTATGTTAAGCATTCAGCCCCGCAGATGAATAAGCTGAGTATGATAGAAAAGCAGCTTTGTTCATTAAAATTAACATAATAGAGGAGCAGGGAATCCAGAACATAAAAGGCACACACAAATACACAGAGGAGAGTACGGGTGGTGGAAAGGGGCAGGGGTGTGGAGGCAGGTACCATCAACCAGAGAGGGTGTTGGATTTTCAGAGGTTGAGATGCACCTTGTGTTAAATCTTACAAACAGTTTTGCCCTCTGGCAAACAGTTATCAATGCAACCCAGGAATGTATTTTTCTAGTAGGCAAATGTGTTTGTAAGTCGCCTGCCTCTCCCAACTGAGAAGAATGGGGCTCTGCCTTCAGTTTACCCCTCCCACCACTTGGTAGTGTAGAACTACCATTATCACCTCCTCTAGGTGCAAAAACCTTCTGCTCCTCAGCCACTCCCAATCCATGTGCCATGTACCCCAGGCACCTGTGACAATGCTCGATTCTCACCCCTCTTCAATTTCAACCAAATCTGAGGCAGGAGCGGGCATCTCTAAACATCAAGTTCCTACAGATTTAGTGACAGCTACATAACCTGACTCCTCACTTCTTTAACCCTGTGATAAAAAGTCACAGATGGGCCGATTTCATTACATACCAAAAAACCAAACAAGGAAAAGGCCCTATCAATATACTGGCAACGAGAAAGGCTTAAGAAAATATTGTAGTAACTATGAAATTCAACAGAATGCGTCTATCATACCTCCTTAATTATATCAATATATTGTAATAGGGTAGGTCAAATATCGTAAAGTGCTATAAATTCATACTGAGGTACTATAAGACTACACAGGTCTTTTACTACCGATACTTTATTATGGCTGAACAGGAAATGAAAATTTGGTTCAGGTCAACTGCAGTTGGAATGAAGAAACCTAACAGGCTGGGCAGGAAGAACTCTTAGGCAGGCTTTTCAATCTAAAACGCCTTAAAAAAATCGCGTTCTTCAACTAAAAACCAAAGTACCAAAATGCGAACATCACGCCAATGGCCCAGCATGAATTAAGCCGCAGCTCGAGCGCATCTCCCGGCTCCCAAGGCCAGGGCAGGGCAGGCCGTCCGCAGAACCAGCACTGCTCCAGCAGCACAGCCCCACTGCTGCTAGCAGGACCAGCGCTGCTCCGATAGCAGAGCCCCACTGCCCCACCGCCGCCCGCAGGACCAGCCCTGCTCCGGCAGCACAGCCCCACCGCCGCCCGCAGGACCAGCACTGCTCCGATAGCAGAGCCCCACAGCCGCCCGCAGGACCAGCCCTGCTCCGGCAGCACAGCCCCACCGCCGCCCGCAGGACCAGCACTGCTCCGGGAGCACAGCCCCGCTGCCGCTAGCAGGACCAGCACTGCTCCGGGAACACAGCCCCGCTGCCGCTAGTAGGACCAGTGCTGCTCCGGGAGCACAGCCCCGCAGCCACACCGCAGAACCAGCCCTGCTCCAGCAGCACAGCCCCACAGCAGGACCAGCACTGCTCCGGGAGCACAGCCCCACTGCCGCCCGCAGGACCAGCGCTGCTCCGGCAGCACAGCCCCGCAGCCACACAGCCGCCCGCACCCCATTCCGCCACCACCGTCCCCGTCCCCCTGCGAGGGCACTGCCAGGGCGGTTCCCCCTTCTCCACAGCCGCCGCCGTCCCTCCCGCCCCTCCGAGCTACTCGCGCTGCCGAGTGGGGCCTCCAGCGAGGGAAGGCGGAGAGCGGACGCCGAGCCCAGCCGGCCCCGCGTGTCCCCGCCGCCGCTCCCCAGCCTTCTCCCCGCCCGCCCTGCGCCGGCATGACGCCCCTCACCCTGGAGCTCCCGCTTCTCCTTGCGCTGCCGCTTCACCAGCTGCTGCAGCGGCCCCTCGGGCCCCGACTCTTCGTCCCCCGAGCCCTCCATGAGCGCCCGGAGCCGGCGGGCGCAGCTGACCCCCGACCCCGGCGGGAGGCGGGAGCTCGCCGCGCTTCCGCCAGCGCCGCCCCGCCTGGCACGGTGTGAGGGGGTGGGAGCGGCCCGGCCCCGCTGAGCCTGAGCCAGGGACGGCCCGGCCCCCTCTGAGCCTGAGCCTGAGCCTGAGCCAGGGATGGCCCGGCCCCCCGTGAGCCTGAGCCGGGAGCGGCCCGGCCCCCGTGAGCCTGAGCTGAGCCAGGGACGGCCCGGCCCGCCTGAACCTGAGCCTGAGCCTGAGTCGGGAGCAGCCCGGCCCCCCTGAGCCTGAGCCGGGAGCGGCCCGGCCCCCGTGAGCCTGAGCCTGAGCCTGAGCCGGGAGCGGCCCGGCCCCCGTGAGCCTGGGCCGGGGCTCGGCTCGTGGCGGAGAATGAAAGGAAGCGCTTGGTTTGTTCAGGGGTTGGGAGCGTTTCTGTCCGCTGATATCTGCGGGGACCTCGCTCCTGCCGCAGTGTCCCGGTGAAGCACTCCCGTGGGCAAGTCTGCGCTAGGAAAAGGCCATACGTTCAGTTCAGCTAGAGGTGGATCCTGTTAAACAGAGAGGTCAGAAGGGAATCGGTTAGGGTTTGTACGCAATTTAGCATATGAAGGAAAAACAAAAAGTTAACCTGTTCATTTCTGTACAAAACACACAGTGTGCTGCGTGAAGCTCAAAAACACTAGAAAGGCTCACGATTTTCTAAGTTGACGGTGCTTGTATCTCCTCACTAATGTGAAATTACTCCTCAGAATATGAAACATTCTTGTTACAGTAAAAAGCCAGACTTCGTGTTTGGGGTCAAATCAACATCTCAAAGTGAGAACTGCAACTTGCTTTGCTGTTTGGTACAAGCACCAACACTGCGGAACATTCAGTTGACATGGACAAAATATAGCCTATAAAAATTAGTATTTTATTGGTGCTTAAAATTACTCAAACGGAGCAAAAACTGGTAATGGAACTGCATTTGTCCTTAACTCTTAAGGTCATTGCTATTACTCATTTTACATTTTTATGAACAAAATGTCTGCAAGAATACTTCCCTGGAGGTATTTAAAAAGCAGTAAATATGGTTCTTAGGGATATGATTTGGTGATGGACTTGGCAGTGCTGGGTTAACAGCTGGACATCATGCACATCTTTCCCAACCTAGACAATTGTGAGATTCTGTGAAGTACAGTGTCAAGTGTAAAGAAAGAACACAAGTTTAAAACAGAATGATAACATGATATATCAAACACTCTTGCTGCATAGAACCACTTTTTTTTCTAAGATCCCCTTTAGAAATATGTTAAAATGTAGATGATTTTCAGATTCATATGTCAGTACCTGAAAATATAATTTTCCTTTATCTCCACCTGTTATTTCTATCTTGTTAGGATAAAAGAGATCATACATCAGCCTAAGAAAAGACAAGGAGGACAATTGCCTTTTACCTAGGAAAACAATGTAGCACTGGAAAGTACTAGGGGGGCCTTGCAAATATTCTGCTAATCCAGAATAGGGACAAATCCGTGTTGGATTTGGTTTGATTAACATATATGTGCTCTGTATCAGTTTGTCGATGGCATATATTTGTCCACATGTGTATCTATATATGACTATTGTTACATTTAGTACATATTCTTGAATCTTCTGTATATTTAAAAATAGAATGCCAGTTTATGCTGTTTGAACACCTCTTGCAGATATCTCAGTGTGCCCTGGCTGAGAAAAGTGGCTGGGGACCCAGGCAATGAGCTGTGAATGGTCAAGGGCCCTTTGGGGACCGGCAGGCAGCACCAGCCAGGGGCTGGCTGGTCACTGCAAGGCTCTGAGGGACAGCAAGGAGACCCCAGACCAAAAGTCACCATTGGACCAAGAGCTGTGTGAAGTGAGGGTGCACAGACTGTGGAGTGCAAACCCGTGGAGTCCAAGTGATTTGGCATTATGGGGAAGTGAGATGCCAAGGCTGAGGGAAGATAACAAGAAATGTGCTGAGCTGTAATATATGCACTGGACATCACCCAAGCTGGGGGAACATGCAGGTGCTTTTGAAAGAACTGTTTTGGCCAGGTGAAAGGGAAAAAATAATTAGTAGCAAAGCAGAACTGGCACAGCAAGCAGAAGGAAACAGGAACCCCTGGCCAGTGAATGACCCGAACTGGGATGATACCACGGAGGACAGGGCTGCATGTCAGACCTGAGAGTTCAAAATCTGACTGAAGCAATATCATCATGGGGAATGAAAGGTTAACTGTACTGAAATAATGGAACATAAACTGAGAATGGACAACAATCCTAGAGACTTTTGGGGGTGCCTCCAACAGGTGTTGCTAGAAAATGGGGGAATGACTTCACAAAACTTTAATGGTACACTTGAAATTAGTGTCTTTGTAGGTCAGGCAGCACCAGACAGCCACAAGTATTTTAAGGAGCATACACCAGAGTGGCAGGGAGTAAAACTACAGAAAATTCACGTGTTGCAGTATTTGTGTGTAATGGGTGAAAGAAAAAACAGAGGGCAAAGCAAGTACAGGAGAAAAGGGAAATTGGAGAAAGTGGAAAATCTGATGGCTGTTGCCTTGACAGGAAATCTCCAGGGGACAAAATGAATGAGAGGAAGACCAAATACAATTAGTGGACCTAAACCAGAAAGAGACAGAGAAGAAATGTGGAAATTGAATGTTACTATTGTGGAAATTTAGGACATAGGCAAAGAGAATGGCCTTTCCAACCAAGTGGGGGAGTAATTGTGCAAGGATAGATTTTCACAATGACCAGAGGCCAGCAATTCCACTGGAGTGGTTGTCATTGTTCAATTTCTGATAGATACAGGAGCCACAAAAACTTTGCTCCAAGCAGGTCAATAACAGACAAAGTATTCATACATGGAGCCACTGGGCAGGCAAAAAAATAAGTAAATCTGTCTTAGCAATGATAGGAAATAAGATTGTGCAGGGTAGATTTGTATTAGTAGAAGATTCCTCAGTGTGTTTGTTAGGGAGAGAGCTTCTAAAGGCCTTAGATGCAAAATTGCATTTGTCACCAGAAGGAATAGATTTAATAATGGCGCTGTGACTACTGAGAGCTTAAAAAATGAGCAGAAGATACTATAAATATTGAAGGCTGTATTATTAGAGTTATGGGGCAAGACCACTACAGGTGGGGAACTGTTAGTTTCAGCACAGCCCATGTGCATCTGGAAACTGGGAAAAGTATCCAAAACCAGACAGATCAATACTTAGACAAAGGAGTTTTAAAGCACAACACTCCTATATTGCCTATAAACCAGAATAGGTTAGATTAAGACCCTGAGTACTCATGCAGGATTTGTGGGCAGTTAACCAACATGCAGTGACCCCTCACCTAGTGGTGCCAGGCCCCTTGACTATACTTTTGCGAATACCACTTAAAGATGGCTATTTTATTGTAAATAATTTAACAGCTGGCTTTTTCAGCATCCCAGTAGATGAAGGAAGGCAACCTATGTTTGCCTTCAAACTGTACTGGTGACATGGTGTATTTTGTAGATGCAAAAAGAGCATATAAGAGCAGAAAAGACTATGTTTAATGGTATCAGCACATGCCATCTGAAATACAGAAATATAATATATAGCCTGGAGATTAAGTTTTAATTAAGATATTCTCTAGAAAATCCATGTTAGCACCAAAATGAGAAGGACATATACTTTCCTACTATGTCCTTATTCTGCTGTTTAAAGTTTTGCTGTTTAAATTTTAGCTAAGGAAAACTGGATACATTATTCTCACATCAAATGAAGAGTGGGCAATCAATCAGTTGATAAATAAAAGACTTCTGAGAATCCTTGGTGATATTGTATTTGTAATCATTTGAGTATTTGTGCACGGGAATCTATGTATTCTATGGTAATCTTGGTAGCCTTAATTTTGTCATGTTTGTTACTGCTGTATGTAAAGGCAGTGGTTAAATGCCCAGAAAGTTTTTTCTTTTTCCTTTCAGTATATTAGCAGGAGGACTGTTGAGCAATACACCCAGTTCAGATTGGTTGGTGTGAGATGTGCTCACTATGCCCTGGACAGCTGGAACCATAAGCAAGGAGCCATGAAGGAGCACTGACCTTTTGCCTGACAAAGGGCACGTGGACCTACAACCCCAGCCAGTGGGGGATGGTCAGTCACCCAGAGACTCTACAGGACCCAGTGAACAAGAAGAAACAAAACCCATTGTTGGATCAAGAGGTGTTTGAGGCACGGGTGCATAGACTGAGGGTATAAAACCCCAGTGATCTTTTCAGTGGGGGTCCTTCCCCAGAAGCATCCAGCTCTGTAAGTTGCTGCACCACAATTAAATTACTTAAAAGGAACAGGACATCTGGGACTCTGCTATGGGAAACCTGGGGTCAAGCTGATGGAGGGAACCTAGGTCTGAGTGTGGGGTGTACAGGGACTCAGACCTTCAGGTCACTGGATCTACTTGCTGCAAAGGGGCTTCTGTCCCAGCATTAAAATCTGGAGTGGTGCAAGTGGGACTCCCAGATTGCCATTGGAATGATCAGACAGGAGAGTTTACTTAACATATAACCTTCTACATTGCCAGGTGTTTTTTCAGAATGTTAGAAATCACAGCAAAGTAAAAACATACCAAAAAAAAAATCCTCTTTTTACCATACAAGACACTGTAATTGGATATTCAGATATATGACACACTGTCGTTCAAGCAGGCTGAGCTCTCCTGTGTGACTACAGCCTTAAATCTTTCAGAAAAAGAAAAAAAAAGGATAGCTGAGGTTCTTTCCCTCCAGCAGAACTATCCCCAGTCAAAGGGTAGTCACTACAGGGATCCAGTGAAGTCCCTGCACTGACCACTGTTTTTAGTCCAGGCTTCTGCCATATCTTTAGGAGTAACCCAAAAGAATATGGAATAAATACCAACAACCAAATAAATACCTCAAGTCACCAAATGGACAGTGCTGAGTTGATTAAAGCTAGCCTCATTTGAACAACACTTAATATAACTGAACTCAAATTTACACAGGAGTGCAGATTTCAGTGCATACTAAGTATGAGGGAGTACATGTTTGAGAGCAGTGGTACCATAAATGTTGGGCAGGTCATGCTGCACAACCAGTTAATGAGTTTCCTCTGCTGCCATGAAACCTGGAATGAATGAAAGATATTAAGAAGAGCACTTCCATCCTTAGCAGCAGCCACAGCTCAATGCCCCAGTTCTGGCCTGCAGCACTTGTTATCAGCCTGTGGTGAGAGCCTGTCCTGGGAACTGGAGCTTTGTGCCCAGACGGCTGTTATGAAGTGCAGTTTAATGTGGGATAACAGCAAAGGCCTTGAAAATACTGAAAACAGAGGACCCAGAGTTATAAACTAACTGATATCAAATTACTGCTTGAAAAAAACCACATCACAAGTTATGGAGACAACTGCTTTGAGCCTATCAAAGGGAAGCAGCAGCTGAGCTAGAGAGGATCAACCAAGCAGCAGGAAGAGGCATTTGCTGTGACCTGAGAAAATGACACTCTCTGGTATCGCCAAGTGTGAGTATGGCCTAGGGAATGGAGACCAACGGCTGCTGGCTGATCAGAAATCCTATTATAAAAGGAAAAAAAAATCTGAATTTGGGGAAACTGCTGTCATGGGTACTTGCAGTCAAGATGTCTCTGTGGGACTGCCAGGGCAGCATGTGTGCCACCTTCTCTCCCTGCCCCTGCTCCAGGGGCCCTCCCTGTTCCTGTCTGCTCCCTGCCTGCTCCCTGTCTGCTCCCTGCCTGCTCCCTGTCTGCTCCCTGCCTGCTCCCTGCTCCCTGCCTGTTCCCTGCTCCCTGCCTGCTCCCTCCCTGCTTGCACCAGGATCCCCGGTTCCTCAGAGGCCTCTTGATTTGCCAGCTCATCAGCATTTTCCCCTCCACAAATTCTGGTTTTACTCTCTGCTAGTCTTACAGCACCTAGCTTGAGCCTTCCTGCTTGTAAGCTCATCTTATCTAGTTCCTGAGTAGAAAGGGTAGTTTAACAGATAAGGTCATAATGAAACATGATGGTTAGAAGTTGAAAGGAAAAAAAAAAAGAGAACTGAAATCTGAGGTAACCAACTGTGAAGTACTTTATCTAGGATCTGATAGATTTGCTGCTATACAGGTCTTTAAATCAAGACTGAAATACTTCCTGTGGATACATGTCAGCTCAGATCTAAGTTACAGACTTCATGCAAGCAGCATTTACTGACTTTCAGAATTCAAAGCAGTCTCAGTGGATTACCATAATGGCCCTTTCTGATATTAAAATTTATGACTTCATTAATCTGTTCTGTAGGAACTTGAGCCTCCCATTGAAATCAATAATAACTGTAAGATGCTCTGTACTAAGCACAATCTGTCTTACACACTGACAAAATTGAAACTTTCAGAATTAAGGTGTACTTTTGCAATGCAACGGAATGCTGTCAAATTAGTCACTGAAGTTAATAACTTCATACCTGTGATATCAGCTGACTTGGACAAAGAATTAACTAGCTTTCACTTTCTTTCATACTTAGTTTCTGGGCAGGAAAGCACGCATGGCTATTTAAAGTACTGCACTTTGACATCCTTTCTAGTATCATTCTCCCAGTGGTGTCCCAGTACAGTAATTTCAGGACCATAAGGCGCACCCCCCGGGAGTAGGCAAATTTCGCAACTTTGTAGATCATATAAGGCGCACCGGACTATAAGGCGCACTTTCTTTTTGCAGCGAGGCTCTGCCCCCAGTTGCCCCCGCGCGGTTGCTGGCCGAGGCCCCGCCTCAACCCAGCAGCCATTGGCCCCCGGGCCCGCCTGTACCCAGCAGGGCCGGGCTATGCCCGCCGCCACTCCGTGAAGCGTCCCCGGGGCCGGGCCATGTCCGCTGCCGCTCCATGGAGTGTCCCCGGGGCCGGGCTGTGTCCGCTGCTGCTCCGTGCAGCGTCCCTGGGGCCCCGCTGCTCCGGGAGTTCCCTGGCGCTCCGGGTGACACGATGCTGGCAGGCTCGCCCTGTGCCGCCGCTGCCCCGATGCCGGCGGCTTTGCCCCCCCGCCCGGGCTGCGCCGCCGCCCTTTCCCTCCCCCGCGCGGCCGCTGCCCCAATGCCGCCGGGCTCGCCCCGGCCCGTGGTTGGCCTGATGCTGCTGCTGGGCAGGCTCTGCTCGGCTGGGAACTGTTGCGGGCTCGCACTTCCGGGGTGGCAAATTTCGCAACTTTGTCCATCAGATAAGGCACACCAGACTATAAGGCGCACTTCCGGGTTCGCGGGAAAATTTTAGTCAAAAGGGTGTGCCTTATAGTCATGAAATTACTGTATTTAGCAACATACGAACATCAGGAAGGTTGTTTGTTCATTCACAAGTAAACTGGGATGGGACCTTGCTGCTTCTGTTACTGTCCAAAAATCTTGATTTTATTTCTTGAATTGCAAAGCCAATAAGCTGTTTGGCAGGCAGTTTTCATGACAGCAGTAAAGACTACCCAAATCTTACTCAGCTAAATAATATAAAACATTGGTCAAGCAAAGAAGCTATCTTACTTCTTTTACATCAGTGTGTATCTCATTTCCCTCTATTATCTATGAGATGTTTCTTGAAGAGCATTGAAGTGAATTATAGGCTGGCTACAGCTATACATTAAACTGTTGAAATGGCTCTGTTGTTTTGCTAAGGCTGTGTTGAGAGTTTTGTGATTTACATGTTATGTAATCAGTGAATCTGGGTCACCTGAGCCCAGATACTGAAGCAGTAGTTAATCTCTCCTTTTCTTTATGCCCTGAAATTGGCTGGCAGTAAGGTTTGCAATTAGTCTACATGAATGAAGGAGTATACATGACTTTACAATGAAGTCTTCACAGAACATAAAGCTCAATATAGGAAGTGCTGTTTAGGCTTTTAAAATCTCCCAGTATATGCTACAAACTGTCTAGAAGCTCATTTATACCAGTAAATGAACTAGCTGAGATTTTCCTCTTGTTTGTTTATGTGTGCTGGAAACAGTGCTAGCAGATTTTTGCAGCAGCACGTCTGCAGCTGAGATCCCTCATCTGTGAAACTTTTCTAGTAATTTTTCAACACAAGTCTGACAAGAGTCAGGACCTAATGCATATAAAATCCCTTAACAAAATCTGTAATGACAAAGTAGTGGGGCTTATTTCTGGGTTTGATATTTTTGACTTTACAAAGACCAATGTATTTATCTTTTCTATTTGTAAAATCAGAAGTTGTAAAAAAATCTTAGGTTTCTTTTAATGCACTTAGATTCAGTGTCACTCACTCACAATTGTCTTACTAATGCTGGGATACAGAGAAACTGTGGCTGTTACCTGAAGATATCCTTGGTTTCTGTGAAGATTGCTTTTGAGAAATGCTTCTCAATGTTAGTACCAGCATCTTTTTGTCAGCCTCAGCAGATGTATTGTGAACTTCGCAGCATTTTGGTTTCTTAAATTTTAGCAAGCTAGAATGGTGAGGTTTCATAAAAACCCATGAGTCTGGATTTCTAAGCAGTTTTCTTGGCTATAAGACTGAGAGGTAATCTTTGCTTTGCTCAGAAACAATAAGCAAAAAGAAAAAGCCTCTCTGCAGCTCTTGCTTTTCAG
This sequence comes from Catharus ustulatus, assembly GCF_009819885.2. NCBI lineage: Eukaryota > Metazoa > Chordata > Aves > Passeriformes > Turdidae > Catharus > Catharus ustulatus. The sequence goes on along the minus strand of NC_046221.1, from coordinate 135,535,696 downwards.
GAGAAAAAAATAATTAAAATTAGACATTTGGGATTTCCAGTATGTAAGTACAGTTCCTTAATGCATTCAGCAGACACTGCCAGTCAGGTTTCACAGGGTTAGCACTGGATGTCATCACATTTTGCTGGTGTAGTCCTGGAAAGAATCTTGGCCAATAATCCAGGCTCTGCTAAACCCCTTGAAGCTGTTGTCATTTTCACTATGCTCTTTTATTTTCACCATGCTCTTTATTTACTTTGTACACTGTGGAGTTGCCAACTATAGCTCATCTCATTGTTGTAAAACAAGGAAATAGAGTCTCACATGTTAAGCAGATTTTGGTTTTGCCATGTAATCTTCCCATATCACATTTTAATGAAAGAAAAAACAATAATAACCCTAGACACTCCTTAAACTGCTAAAATGAGTAACAGGACAGTTACTTCAATCTCTGAGACTCAAAGTAGCATTCAATAGTAAGCATTCTAGCTAAAATTGCATTTTCCTTATACATAGACTTCAAGACAAATACATGATTCAGTGTTTGCACTGTGATTTTTGCACTATAAATTCTTACATCAATAAAATACAGTTATACCTTTGTATAATTTTTCAGCATACAGAAGTCTCTTCATCATTTCTAGCATGCATTATCACTGTCACAGCTCAACCAGACATATTTGTCTGTGTCAGACAACCTGCTGGCCAGGGATGAAGTACCAACCTAGGCCTAGCCTCTAATCCCAGCCTTGGACTGCCAGAACTCTCCCTCAAGCTGGGTACTGGAGCCCACCTCTAGTGCTCTCATCTGCTGAGATGCTGGGGAGGGGGAAGAAAGGAATCTGCCTGAGAGCCCTAAGGACAAAGAAAATACAAGCATAGGATTCAGAAAAGGAGTCTGGTGACCCTGGCACAGGGAAAGGAAAGGGAAAACTCAGAGTTCTGAAAGGAACTATAGAGGTGATTGTTGGTGAGAGATATGGCTTTGACAAGAAGGAATGTCTGGACCCAATAGAGAAAACTGTAGACATAATTGGAGAAAGCATGTTTGACAAAGGGAGAGGAATTTGAGGGAACTGAAAGAAGTTGCCCTGAGAGGTGGAGGATGGCCCATCCCTGGAAACATTCAAGGTCAGGACAAGACTCTGAGCAGCCTGATCATGAACCATGTACCTACTCATTGCAGGGGGTTGGACTTTATGACTTCTAAAGGTCCTTTCCAACCCAAATTATTCGGTGGTCCTATGAATTCTAAAACAGCAGGATGAACAATGGGACTGAGAGTAGTCAGAGAAGGCAAAGAATCATTGACCCCTGTCATAGAGAGCTGGAGTTAGGAGATATCTCTGGCAAGAAGCAAATCTGCAAGAGAAAATTGGGGTAATCTAAGTGAGAAACCAGAAAGAGGACAAAGTAAGACGTAAACCAGGGTAAGATCTTGGAGTTGCAAATATTAGTACTGGGGCAATGAAATGGTTTAAAATTATTAACAAAACAGATGGACAAATTCCAAAATTCTGCAGTGCAATCTCAAAGTGAGTGGGCCCTATAAATATTCTGATCGACATACAGAGACATTGCTGCATACACTCCAAAGAAAATTATCAAACTACCTCCAACATTTACCAACAAAGAGCAGATTAAGCAGTTGAGTTTGACAACAGACTTTCCTCACGTGGAGTGATTTACAATTGAATTGTGGAGAGGGATGAGATGGAGCAAGACAACAATTGATATGAAATAAGCAAAATGAATTATTTGAAAAGGTTCAGAACATGTAAAGAATACAGCCCTTGGTAAATGAAGAAAGACTAAGCTGTCCATTGTAACTACAGAGCTGTAGGTACAAAAGCACTACTTCTAACATTTCAAACCAGCATTGGTACTTAACATCATACATCATTCCATCCTTCTCTCAAACTGCTTCATGAATTTTTCTCTCCAGATTGATAGAACCTATCAATAAGCACCCAGCCAGGGCTTTCTGTACCTTTGCAGTGTATCATCTAGAAGAAAAGAGAAAATCCAACAGTTTCTTCAAATCCAAAGCAACAAAAATCCAAAGTTAATGTGTATTTCCATTCATCTTATTAAGCAATTCATAAAAATAATTTTCCATACTTAAAAGCAAGTGATGTTTACAGAAACAAATGGTGTTATTCCTTCTGAGTCAGTTTCTTTGGCTGTTGTCTGGTTTTGGTTTTTTCTTTTTTTTTTCTTTTTTTAGGAGGAAAGAAAGCTGCTTTTAGAGCTTGAATATGTGGCAGAACTGAATTTTCCATTTCCTTGGAAATCGTAAACCAGAGTCTTTGTACTCCCAACTCTGCAGTTTCCAATATATATTCCTGAAAAATATGTTGGAGAATTGTATTAATTCTTGCTCTTTTGTCTGTTACAGCAATGTGCCCAGAGAATTAGATTGCTGTTAAATAACAAGGACATACCAAAGAACATAGATGTGATATACTTCTTAGATAAGCTATTTGAGTTTTTGTGATCTATAATAAATAACATACTAGGGCAGAGCTGGAATTGTAACAGCTGCCTGGAGGAAATAAGGGAAGTGGAAACATCCAAACTGCTACATGCACATTGAACAGGAGCATGATGCAAGGTCTTCCAGCTCTATAAGGAAAGAGCAATATTATAACTTGAGTAACCTGATAGCAGGATCAGAAAAAAAAAATTGTTATTGGCTGATGCATATCAAAGTAGAATTTGCAGAGATACAGTGGAGCAACTAAGTCTCATTTCTTCTCCCCAGATAAAAAGATTACAGGAATCCTATTTCAAGCATCATGTGCTAACAATATGCAGACTCCATATTTATTTGCTCTTCCTTGGGAGACCTACTTATAAAGATACTGCAGTGGCATGAAGCGCACTCATTTCATTGCATCTTTTTCAACTCCATGGGTCTTGAAACTTGTTTGTAGTACTGGTAAAGTGTTGTGGTTTTTTGTTGGTTTTTTTCCCCCTATTCAGTTGCTACCTTAATTGCACTATTTTGCATTCTTTCTCCCCAGTATAGGACCTGCATAATTTCCTGACAGTCTTAAGATTGATCAATTGATAAGGATAAGCAAATTGTGACTCTGTTTTAACCTTTCCCAGAAAAAACAAAGCTGTAATACTCTTCTGATGAAGCTGACAATAACTATTGGTATGATTCCCACATCTTTTCCATCAAAGGGAGAATAATATTTGTTTTCGCTTTTCCCTTTACAATCTATGTACTGATAAAATCTAGATAGAGGCAAAAAGATTTAGCTCTGTTATTTCTATTCTTACAGCAGAAAATTCGGCCTTTTAGTAGCTGAAGACCCTCCAGCCCTCTAATTTGTCTGGTTTCTCATTGCTACAATGTTTTGTGGTTAATTACAAATTCTTCTTTATTGGTGGCTGTAATTAGACTAGCTGTTGCCACCCTTGCATTCCATGCTGAGAGGCACAGAGTAAGACTCTGTATCTGTAAAACTAAATTATTTCTTTATGAAAAGCATCCATTGAAGAGATTCTGCAGGTACAGCCAATATTTAGATGCAAACATGCAAACAGTTCAGTTTCTGGTTATCTAGAGTAAACTCATTCTGTCTCAAACTCTTTTCTTTCCCATCTGGTTATGTGGAGCTGTTCTAACCCACAGAAGCCTTGCAGAATCCCAAGCCATAGTGGAGATGAACTCAAGGCACCCAACACTCTTATAAGAATTTCATTCACACTTTTGACATCTGCACATTCTTTCTGCAGCAACATCGTTCTTGCCAGCTCCCAGTAGAAAAGCTTACCTTGGAGACAGGCCATCACCAAGATTTTCACTCTCCTGGTCAAATGTTTACTTCCAAAGTCCTGGTGATTCAAAGATCATCAGTTCAGTATGGCTGCTCTTGATCATATTTAATAAAATCAGAGTCACAGAATATGCTGAGTTAGAAGAGACCCACAGTAATCACTAAAGTTCAGCTTTTGGACCTGTACAGAACAGCACCAATAGTCACACAATATGCCTGAGAGTGTTGTCTAAATGCTCCTTGAACTCTGTCAGGCTTGGTGCTACGACCACTTACGTGGGGAGCTTGTTCCAGTGACCAACCACCCTCTGGGTGAAGAACTTTTTCCTAGTATGTAACCTAAATCTTCCATGACACACGTCGATGCTGTTCCCTTGGGTCCTGCCACTAGTTACCAGAGAGAAGAGATCAGTGCCTGCCCTCCCTCTTCTCCTCACACAGAAGTTGTGACTGCAATGAGGTCTCCCCTCAGTCTCCTCCAGGCTGAACAGACCAAGGGACCTCAAGCTGCTCCTCATACAGCTTCTCCTCTTGGCCTCCACCATCTTTGTGTCTCTCCACCAAACACTCTATGGACTATGTTAACAAAAACATCTATATTTAAAAAGGAGCACTCTGCCGCTTCAGTCCGCACTATTCATATCTGTTTGGAACAGTCTTTGCAGTACAGTGTTGTCATAAATCTACTAAGCATTATCATCAAGGATGCTACTTAACTGAAATAGAGATTGGTGCTCACATAACTTGGGTGATAGGCCTTGTTATTCTTTCTAATTGTCCTGGAAAAATAATGAACTGTATGTTTATCACTACATCCATTCCTGAAATGGAGCTACACTTTAATGAACATGTTGCATGAAATGAGTTCCAGTTGAAATTGAAGAAGGCTGCTCATTGAGACTGAAATGGCAAAGGGAATTCAAGTCAGATGCTTAATTATCCAGACTGGAGTTTGACCAAGATACTGCTATTCTTGTGATATGTGTCATGGGATAGCTCGTGATCAAAAGCTGCTGTAACCTTGACTTGAATTTGGAGCTCCCTTCTTTATACTTAGTGTCCACCAGGTGCCAGGAGGGTACAGCAGCTCTGTTATTCCTCAAAGCAAAAGGTGATGTCTAGTGAACTACTTCAGTTACTTCAGATCTTTACCTGCTTTTCTTTGATGTATCTTATCCAGGTATGGGCTGAGCCTGATATTGCTTGGTTTCACGACCAAAGACTCAGAGGTGTTTCTGGCTAAAAAGTAACTCCACTGGAAACTGAAAAAAAAATGCTCAAATAAAAGTGTAGGACAATATTTTCCTCACTCCCCTCAAATTGCCCCTAAGGACTAAAAATCAGAGATCAAATTAAAATAGTGTATGATGCCAACATTTAGAATTGTCTAACAAATATAAAACTACCTAATTTACCTCTGTAATATTAAGCCATTTAATAACAGAAAATAAAATAAACAACAGGAATTAAAAGTTTATTTGACTGACATTAATAAACAAATGGAGTGATTTTACAGAAGAAAGTGATCTAAATATTTAGATATTATATAGATATTTAATAATAATATAATACTTTTTGGGTAGCAATCTGACAAAAAACAAAGGCAAGAATCTTGAGTATATGTAATGGGATTAAGAGGAGATTAATATATTAAATACAGATTTTTGAAAGCATCAGGTGTCTTCAAGACAACCGAGAAAGTGCTTAACGGTTATGGTAACACATAGATATGGAGCTGGAATGTAAAGGAATTTAAAACCCATAAACAATTTTCCTGACAATAGGGATTATATTTTCCAGTGTGAACTGCTTCTTAATTGAGACTGAAAAATCCTCCATTATTCTAAAAATAAAGTTAACTGGAAATAGCAGCAATACTGTAAAAGAAATGACAGATGTGCGATCAGGAAAAGATGATAACATGAACAAGCTTTACAAGAGCTGCAATTCCAGTTACAAATAACAGAAGACACCTTCCTTTGTGTAAATGAAGACTCTTTACCATTATAATTTCTGTCTGTCATAATCTACTGTAGTAAAATTAATGCGGTCCGGGAAATTGCAGCTTTGGAACAGCAGCAGCCCTACATACATTTGCATGAGTACTCTGTAGTGACAGGAATAGAATATATGGCATAAAAAGTTACTAAAAATAGACTTGTCTAGTCACCGGCCAAATGCTACCCATTGCTTTTGGGAACAGAGGGTGTTGACAGGAGAGGCTGTCAGTGCAGCGAGCATGACCCTTCCTGCAGCTCTGGTGTGCTGTTCTCCTGCCTCATAGCCCTGCAGGTGGGAAGGAGTGGGCTGGAGGAACAACCACTTTCTGCAACATTAGGTGCTGTCAGCCTCCTAAGTTGTCACTGAATAACATAATGTTCCTTGACTGTGTTTTGCCAGTGGGAGGGTGACTTACCACACAACTGTAAGTGGATGAGCAGCGTTGATGGGACTACAGGTAAAATTATTCTGCAGATAAAAGGTTTATATTTAAGTCCTGTGCTCTGTAGATCTATGGTCTAATTTCTGCAGAGAAAAAAAGCCATTTCCCAGGTAAAAATATATATGGAATTGTATGACATTCCCATTTTCATGGTGCTTGTACACTTTTGCATGTGAGTAAATTACAGGCACATACATTAAAAAGATAAAAAAGAAAAGAAAGTTAAACATTTCAGCATATTAACTGTTCCAGAGATTATCACATGGTTGTGCATATCAATGCCAAGTCCTGATCCTATCTGGAGCTGGAAGCCTGTGCTAAGTTGTGACATGGTACAAAGGACAGAACTGAGGAGTATTTTCAAAAGCCTTGCCTATCTTTCAAAATGATCCCTGAAACACTATTCTGGATGCTGTATCATAGTTATTATATTAGTTTACATTGCATTACCTTACCTGAAACCACACATTCAAATCTATAGTTACTTACTTTTATAACTGGTACACGACTATGATATCCTGCATCTCATGCTACACACAGTAATGTAATTACATTTCTCAGACTATCCATAGTATGAAATTTTATCTTGTCATAGACTTGATCTTGCAGCACAGGATAGCTTTGCAAATTAAAATCTTAAAAGAATTGTTTGTGCACTGTGTATGCTGCTCTACTGCACCTGTCTGTATTGCAGGTTTAAAAAATAAGCCAGGTCTTGTGTTAGCTTACTGTGTCTACTACTTTTATTCCATATACTTGTCATGAGGAAGAAACTTGGTTTAGCAGACAGTCCCTTGACCATACTCCAAATCTTACACTGTGAATGAGAAGTTATGGGAATTTGCATAATCCTTATTGTGTCTGATTTTTTTAAAATCTTTTTTGTCTTTTAAGCAATCAGTGTATTTCTCGGTGTCTTTGAACAGCTCCTATCACAGTGGGTTCAGGCTTGCAGACTCTAAGTATTATTATGAAACTAAAAATAATAGGCAGATAAAAAATTATTATTGGAGGTTATTTGTTCTTAAATATAACACAGAAAATTACAATGGTACCTGAAAAAGTCTGCACAATACAGACTCCCTGAGATGTTTTTTTTTTTTACACTTGCTACTTATTAAAGAGACAAGATTAACAAAGAGTTGTAGTTGTTTATAATATTGATACATAAATACTTTTGCACTTGACAATGAGCTTTGACATTTTTACTGGTTGGTCTCATGCAAAAGTAAAGATTCTTTTATCTAGGGAAAATAAAATCTTAAAAAATCAATGAGAATGATAATTTTAGAATGAAGAAAAATTAAACTTGAGCATTACCAAGCTTCTCAAAAGGTCTCTCTAAGCATAGGATATTGATAAGAGTAGAGGAAGAAAAGATGTTGTACCCTTTTTCATTTTATCTCTCTGCTAAATGTAAGCCTTGTCAGTAACCAATGAGCTGCCTTGCTCAGCCCTCGTTTATTGGGTACAGTTTATATGAAACAACAGGACTGGGGCAGGACAGAGAGGTATTTGTGTGATTCCATTCTGTGACACAGATGAAGACACCTTGAGAAACCTTCTGTAGGGCTGCTCTCAGAGGTATAGTTGGTTCATTTGCCCGTGTCATTTTCAGAGCTGCATAGCAGCATGTTTTCAGTAGGAGGCATTTCCCATGGAGGCACGTGCTTGGATTCATAGCCTGTAGCGTTCAGCCTTCAGTGCTGTGAACTCACGAGATGCCTTGGCAGCACAACCAGGTACCACAGCAAAGGCTGAGGCATGCCCAGGGTGTGCTGTGACTCGCCAGCCAAAGGAGCTCAGGGGCAACTAGTGCAGGAAAGCACCTGTGCTTGTGCTACAACACTGAACTCAGGTCATGATGTGTCTTCTGGGTAGCTCAGGCACAAGCAGGGCTGCTCAGAGCAGAGCATCCCACCCACCAGAGAAGGCAGGATTTTCACAGAAGGAAAACTGCACAGCAGTTTAATTAAACATGTGTCACAAGGCAGTTATGTCCAGAGGAAGAAGAGCAGGAAGAAAGCAGCAAGTTCTCACTGCCTAAGCTGTCTACAGCCTGGCACTATCTGATGCTTGATTTTTTCCTTTAGAGCCTGACTAGCATGCAAGGAAGGCTTGTTATCAGCCAAGTGCATCCCCTGGTTTCCTGGTACACATTCAGGTACCATCTAGCTTTCCATGGATACAGCAGACAGTGCTAGCAGATCTACACATCAGGCTGCAACATTTGGGTTGGAAAGCCCTGTAGACCTCTGATTACCTTTAAACACCTGGACATGAAATACTGAACAGCAGATTACTGAACTATTACCTACTTTCTGCTATTAAGACAATAGCAGCTCAGGTGACTAGGGTTTAAAGAACTTTGAAAAGTTAAGTCAAGGAGCTATAGGAATGCCTTTTTTTTTTTTTTAATCCCAAATGGGTTCTTATCTAGATGACAGTCATATTTCCAAGAATATGTCAGCACACTGGGATGCTTATTAGCAATAATTCTCAGCTGTATGTGCAGACTTGAGCAGTCAGACTGAGTTGTGACACAGCTTTCCCTGCAAGTCCCTGGGAGGAAATTTGAGGTTTTCAAGTCAGAAGAGCTATTCAGAGGAGAAGGAAGTCCCACACAGTTTGCTGTAATTGCTGTAGGATGGACCAGGCATTGGTGAAACTCAGTGCAGCCTAGTTGGCAGCTTTAACAGTGTATGAAATCTTTTCTGTCTTTTCCCATACAAGAAAAATAGTAAAGAAATCTGGTTGCAACTGCCAGTTCCTGCAAAAGGACTCAAAAACAAAGCCTACAGCTCTGTTCTTGTTGAAAATTTGGCATGCAATAGCAAAATCATGTGCTAAAGATACAACCTTACTGGTAATATTTCGACCTACATTTGACCAGCCTATAAAAAAAGGAGTTTGAAACACCTTGAGCCGTAGAAATCCTCACAAGAATAATGTCAATTATTGATTTGAGCTTGAGAGTTACTTTGAAGCTGGCTGACCACCGAAAGCTCAATATAATTTGTACTAAAAGGCATCTTGCAGGTTAGTTGCCACATTTTCTGATAGAAAAGCAGTTTGCCATAGCATTACTGCATTTCATGCTTGATGAAGATGGCTGTCATAACACAGTAACACCTTGTAGAACGTTATCCCTTATATCAGAGCTCATCATATTCAGAGTTTATTTCTACAGGATAATAATGTTAAAAAACACAATTCTGCACTGAATGAGTAGTTGATTAATTCCATAATACAATTATTGAAGTAATAATCATTGAAATCTTCAAAAAATAAACCACATCAGTCCTCATTTAATTTAATGTTTTGATTATTTAATTATTCTATTTGATTATAGACTTTCAAAGATATTAATCTGTTTTTGTAGAACAGCTTCATTTTCTAGATTTGAATATGAAAAGAAACTTGCTATGCGATGCAAGAAATCCTGTTTTATTTTATAAACTGTATTATTAGACAAGGAATATGACCAGCTGGTGAACTCTCAGGCCATGGTCTCGCCTTTACCCAACTCTTAAAAAACTCCTGCCTTCCATGCAAGTCCTTTCAGGGAGTGGCCTGGTTCTGGTGCCGCCCGGCAGCCACTTGTGCACGAAGTGTTTATCTTCTGCTATTATTGCAGCCTGGCCGACGGACAGCAGGACACGACACGGGGACAAACATCCGTTTTAAATCAGTGTGGTCTGAAAAACTAATCAGGGAAGGCTATTTCCCCTCTTTGCCAGAGACTTCCAGATGGTGCTCGACTGGGCTGTATAGCAGCAGGAAATTTAGTCCTTCCGTCCTGAGAGCTCAGGGGACAGACTTCCCCGTCGAGGAGCAGATTTGATAGCACGTGGATAGTTTATCTCCTCCGTTTGAAGGTGCCCACCGCTGTCACCTCGGAGAGTGCCGCCTCGGTCCGTCTGCATCCCCAGAGTCCTGGAAAAGGCGACTGGTTCCAGATAAATCCGCTACAGCACTTCCCTGGTACTGCTGTCAACACCCAAACACAGAGCTTAGAAAAGCCCTAACAAAACAAACAAAAAACAGAAGAAACCCACGCAACTCAACAAACGCAGTCTTTTTCGGTGAAAATTTATTTACAGCGGCAGGTTGTTCCGTCCCTCTCCCAGACGCCGCCCCCGGCCTGCCCCGCTCATTACCCCGAGCCGGGGGCCGGCCGGCCCAGCGCCCGCCCCGCCGTCCCTCCTCCCCGCCCCGCTCTCATTCATTCCCAGCCCCTTCCTCTGCGCTCCTTCCCCTTCCCCGGCGCCGCCGGCCCGGCCGCCTCCCCGCCCCGCGCCCGGCAGCGGGCAGGGCCCTCCGCGCCGCAGCCATGGCCGCCGAGGGGGTGGACGAGCGCTCCCCGCTGCTCTCCGCGCCCGGCTCCGGCAATGTCACCCCGACCGCGCCGCCCTATCTGCCGGACAGCAGTCCCCGAGGTAAGGCGCTGTGCCGGGCGGGGGGGTGGCCCTGGCGCTGTGGCTGTGTCCGTGTCCGTGTCTGGCGGGGTTCGCGGCGCTCCGCCTGGGGGCGGCGGGGCCGGGCCGGGGGCCTGAGGCGGGAGCCCCGGCGCCGGTGCGGAACAACAGGTAACGCCGCTCCGTGCCCGGCACAGGCCGTGCTCCCCGCCACGCTCCGGCCTCAGCGGCTCAGGGGGAAAAATAAAAGAAATTAAGATAATTGTTTGCAGGGGCAGAACAAGCCCGAACCGGTCTGCTTATTATAACTCTTTCGCATGCCGCAGCTTGCGTGGTAATTGTGGGACTCGCGTTTCCCCATTAATTAGGAGCAGGATTAGGTGTAGGAGCCGGAGCTGAGCGGCTCGGCTGGGCACGGCGGCGGGAGGGGCTCCGCCGAGCCCTGCCCGGTGCCCATCGCCGTGCCCAGGTGCGGGCAGCGCCCGGCCCAGCAGCCGTGCTGGGCTACCGGAGAGACTCGCTGCAATGTGCTAGTGGAAGTCCAGAACCACCAGGGTGTCCTTGCAAATGCGTTTCAAGGCCATAGCTGCTTTTGGCTTTATTTTTAAAGCGTGTCCGATACTGCGGTTGCAAATCTGTAGCCGTGGCATAATTATATGGTATTATCTTTCTTGCACAGACTTAGGAAAAATCATCTTGTTGATCAATACTGACTACTTAATTAGTAGGTAGAAAAAAAAAAACCTTATACTTAGAAAATGTAAATCAGGATGTTATCAAAGTACATTAATAGGGCTTTTTTTTTCCCCCCTTTGGGTTTTTTTTCAGTTAAACGTTTTAGAGCAGAAATTGAGGTGTGGAGAAAGCTGAAGGAATGAGGGCTAAATAAGATTAGAGTAGCTTTGCTAGCAGTACCCTTTAAAATGTAAGATTACAATTCTTATCTCAGTAGGTCCAGTGTGTTGGCCCTTTCTTAACGATTTCTATTAACTGTATAGATTCATGACATGCATGTAACTGGAATGAGTGAGCATCTGTCTGTTTTGAATGATATTTAAACTCGTGGAAAGCTAGTCCTCTTTTCTTGATGTGAAAATGTGTTTCAGTTTGGGCTGTAGCTGGTGTTGACTGATTTGAACTGGACAAAGGAATATTGGCTTAAAAAACAGCTAAGGTTAGCGGCTTTAGCTTTTTATATAGGGTTTATTTGCCATCACTTTTTTAGTATAGGCATTATCCCCTAAGTAAAAAAAAAAAATTAAAAATCCATATATATATACACCTTAGTTTACATTCTGGCATTTTATGTATTTATTCTTAGTGATCTTTATCCTGTAACCATTACTTTTGCATGCATCTCAATCTATTTTTTGGTTTGGGTTTTTTTTTGGGGTTGGGATTTTTTTAAAGTCTTTATAAATTTAAAAAGTAATGAAAATTCTTTAGATTAGCATTGACCCCAAGGTAAAACTCATGACCTGGAAATGAGCTGGATCCTAAATGCTCATTTCAGTTGTCAGCCATGTCCTCCTGTGCCTTCATCTGTTACTTGAGATGACTGGTTGGGCGCCTGTGGTAGAATGTGCTGCTTGAGGTAAGTGGTTTCTCACCAAAAAATGAAGAAGAACCAATACAGAGCTTTCTTGTATGTCAACTATCTCTTGATTGATCAGTCCCTGAGCAGACATACCAGGTAGCAGTTCAGAACTGCTCTGCAAAACTCTCAGAAAGCTGTGGAACAGAATTTTGCAGAGCTGTGACATAGGCCCAGTAGCTTTACTTCCCTTGCTCTGTTGGCTTTCCTAAGTGAAAGGATCTATGTAAGCTAAACCACCTTTCTAGCTAACTGGCAGTCTTTATCTCTCTCCCTAACACAAAGCTAGACTTAGAGGGAGAAAAATAATTCCTGTGGAAAAATGTGGTTTGCTTCCAAAGCAAACTCCTTCTGCAGAGCTTCCTTGATTAACATCACCTGAATAGCATGGAGTGGCAGAGGAAGGAGGAAGAAGCCTTTTGTGTCAAAACTACCACCTGAATGTACATAATAGGTTTATCCCTGTAATTATTTACTGTGCCCAGTATATTGTCCTGAACTTTAAATTAGACCATGGTTTGAAGGTAGCCTTCACTTCTTGTTGAGTTGCAGATGAGACCCGGCAGACCCTTCCTTCCCTGTGTAAACTGATGGGTGCATGGTTGTATCCTGGTCATGGCTCAGTGTTTGTTCCTAATGATGGAAGCAAGAAAAATCTTTCCAGTGTGGATGCAGGACACAGTATTTAAGAAACTTTTCACAACATTGATGAAGGGTGAAACTATCAGTTCTCTTCCCTGTAGTAGGATAGTTTGTCAGTGCTTTTTTGTTTGATTCTTTTAGATTTTTTGGGCCTTTTCCAGACTTTCTTAGTTCTTAACAATGTATCTCTGGCATCAATCATTTAACTTTGTCCCTTACCCCCTTACAGGTGATTAGAAATAATTTTTTTTTTTTTGTAGTCAAATAAAACTGATTTCTGTGAGACCCAGGTAGGATGCAAGTGGTTCTCTGTGGTTTCCACCCTTCAACTACCAGGGAAGGAAAGTGCACAGGCACCACAAGGAATTTCTCAGTTTGCAGATGGGTTATCCTTCCATTGCATCTCTGTTCTACAGGGGTGAGGAGGGAGTCAGATGTACTGCATGGTAGGGCACTTTGCTAATCTTGCTGGACTAATTAGTGAGTTGGGGTTTTTTTGGTGGTGGTTTTTCTTTTTTTTGGTTGGATTTTTTTTTGGGTGTTTTTTTGGTTTTTTTAAAGAAAAATTGTTAATATAGGTGTAAACTAGTACTGGTATGTCAGCAGCAGGGAATTCACTAATTAAATGTCTCCTGGAGTATATGTAAAGCTTGCCTACCACCCAGTCATGTGCAGCATGACAGACCTTTATGAACTGGTTTTAGATATTAGTCTAAAATTCAAGCTGTCAAAGAAAAAAAAAGTCATACCAAAGTATGCTAATGTGTTTTGAAACCTTTTTATTAAGAGGTAATGAGCAACTGACTCTGAGACAATGTCTTTTCACCATCCCCCACCGCCTTACTCTCCCCCAATATACTTTTCTTTACATTTAATTTTGGTGGCTTCTGCTGGTTTGTTTTTTGGAGCTCTTCAAAATGCATGTTTTCTTTGAGCATGAAGGTTGCAGTGCCAAGATACCTCATGCTTTCTGCTCCACAGCGAATGTTATTTGCTGCAGCACGGCTCTGAAAAGCAGCCATTATTCACTTGCTATCTGATATTTGCTGAGCCAGCAGGACAGGAACAGCAAGGCTGCTTACCTGGAAGCCAAGCAGCTCCAGTGTGAGGCTGAAGAAGGGGGTGGCACTGTGTCTGGGGGCTCACACACCTCACTTAACCAGCTTTCAGACTTCTGAGCTACCACTTGGGAATGGGGTATAGAAAATTATAAATGTCTAGAAGGTATGGCTGTTCATTTTTAAAGTATTCCAGGATCGTGGAAAGCTGGAATGTTGATGGCTGTGCATCTCTTCAGTTTCTCATACCCTTTAAGATATTGCTTGCCTTAGTACAGCTACCCCTATTCCCAGCTCACAGAACTGAGCTGTCACACTTTAAATGGAGAGGACAAAGTCAAGAATTTTTACAAAACAATTGTTGCTTTTCAAAAAAGCAACCTTAAAGCGAGGAGTGAACTGTAAAGGAGTCATGGCAGACAGTTTGGTGTTTAGTCTTTGGAACATGCCCTTTTTCTGGCTGCCTGTTCTTCTAGGCAGAAAGTGCCAGCTGCTCACTGCAGGACCAGTTAAGCAGTCTGCTGACTGCCAAAACCCCCTCGCAGCAGCCTTGCCTTTGCCATGATGGTTAGGACACTGCTGTTCCCATCATCTAAATCTGTAACCTGATTACTGGAGTGCTCTGGTAGGCTTGAGCTTGTTTGTACTTGCCAAAGTGTGTGGGTTGGTGTTTTGTCTTGTGTGTGTTTGTTTTTTAATGTCTTATAATGTCTCATGTCCTGCATGTGGCAGCCTTATTTAAAATAGGGTATCACAATACTGCAAGATACTGATACTTATTTTTTCTGGATGCTGCATTTTTTCAGAATGTATTTCCTCAGAAACAGAAGAAATAGCAATACTGTTACCTGATATTTCTTAAGGATGTTGTTTTCTGTAACCTGCATATCAGAGCTGAAGGTGTCAAGTTCACTTTCTCAAGAAACAGAGCATTAGTTAGTGTCATGAATTCAGAATTGTATTGCTGCATATAAGTTAATTTTGTTTCTCATCTGAAATAATTCAAGTGTATTGGATGTGATTCTGAGACTCTCAAGGTATCCATCTTTTTCCTGCTGCCTCTGTGAGTTAAAATCAAGCACAGGTCTGGGTCATGTATAGACCAAGTAGCAAAGAGATAGCAGCATGGCTGTTCAGTGTGCACTTCAAGGTGTGTGACTTTTGGATCTGAAGGGCAGACAGGGTTTCTTATATCCCTTCAGCTTATGGCATTCACTTCAAGACAGAATGAAAGAGTGATGAGTGCTTTCTTACAGGCTTAAATTTAATGCTTGGTCTTGTCAGCTTTGATAGCAGCCTGTGATTTCCCTCACCACCCTCCAGCAGATACTGCTCTGTTCAATGCTGTTGGTAAATGGCTGATCTCTCATTGCTTCTCTGAAGATTTTGTTAGCTGCTTGGATATAGTCTTTGAAAAACCTATTGAAGCCCAAGGCTACAGAGAATTTCAAACTTCTAGTATTTAAAAAAGCTAAATATGAGCTACTGAATATGCCTGTTTTGTATTTGCTTACTTGAAAAGTCCTGAATTTCTTGATGAAATAAAAGTGGGTGCTATTATATGCCAAAGAATTGTGGCAATAAGCTCAGGAGAGAGATTGCTGTGTTCAATTATTTTCATTCCATGGGTTCTTAAGCCTCAGAGAATCTTCAGTGTTTCCTCCCTGTTGTGGGCTCACAACTGACAAAGCTGGAGTCTGAAGTCTGCTCTTCCCTGGAGACCTGAGGCCATTAAAGCCATTCTTGTGCTATCCTCTCCAAAGTGACTGAAGACCTTCTTGTACATTGGTACTTTGGCTGCTGGACAAGACAAATATCTGGAACTTTCAAAAGCAGAAACTGAGATTTCAGGAGGTTTTTTTTCTTCAAGACAGCATAAATTTGCTGTTGTACTCAAAGAAGCATTTCATGCCACTTCCTATCCCAAGGCCTGTTTTCTTAACAGGACTTTGTGTGTTTTTTATCTGTGGTATCTTTTATTATATGATAAACACTGGTCCATATGTCAGTCTTTTTAGATATTTGTGAATGCTATTTATGACTCTTCCTACCTGTGTCTTGTTTTGGTTTCTAGGGTCTTTTTCTTCATAAGCCAGTCTCTAGTAATCTATAGTAGGGTTGGGGTTTTTTAGTGTTCTTTTCTCCATGTATTTTTTTTAAGGACTGCAGAAAGTTGGTTTGAAGTAAAGTTACATAGATGAATTTTGTTGGATCCAGATTTCAGGGGTGATTTACTGTGTGTTTGTGTTGCTGGTTTGCTTTACCTACAACTATGGATGGTGTTTGTGTACACAGAAGTTGTGGAGAGGGGGAAAGCAAATATGGTTTTGTTCTATGTTTATACCAAATAGTGAGGTTTGGGTTTTTTTTTCTTTTTTGAGCCTGTGACTGCTAGAAGCGATACTTGCTGGAAGTGTTTCGGGATCCTCTGTGTTTTCAGCTGAGATTTCCTTGTGTCTTGCAGCAGAGCTTCCCCCTCCATACACTGCCATTGCAAGTCCAGATGCCAGCGGTGTTCCTGTGATAAACTGCCGTGTGTGCCAGTCACTGATCAATTTGGATGGCAAGCTACACCAACATGTGGTTAAATGCACAGTCTGCAATGAAGCTACGGTAACATGGATTTTTAGCGTTTTTATGGGGGGCACTGGGGGTAGAGCTCATGTCATCACCTGGGCAGGGCGGGTCCCTTCCTGCCATCCCCAAGGAAAAGGATGAGCCAGCCTAACTGACTGCCAGTGTGGCTGGTGTGTTGCCATGAGGATGGTCATAAGCAGTTAGAATAAATCTTCATGTGGTCGAGCTGGCTGTGCAGGATGTCTGCTTCTGAGGAGGACAGAAAGCAAAGATGTCATTTAAGTAATTACTCTTCTGTAAAGAAAGATAAAAATGGTTTTGATGGGATGAAGAGCAGTGTTGAATTGAGTTATTCTAAGAGTGGGAGAAACAGTGTGATGAGCCTGCACCTCTCCCTGGATGAATGCCTTTCTCCTGAAATATTATTCAGTCACTTGGTTAGCTTGTAACATACCACAATAAAATAACTTTGAAATGTTAGGTTCTTTTCCAGCGATCACAGACCTATTTGTTTCTTCTCCTCTTAATTCAATTATTTGACCTCCTGCTTAAATTTTTAACTCGTCCCAGTTTTTAATTGTTGGATGTGATACTGCAGTGCTCCACAGCTACTGCAAGCATTTGTATGAAAAACACTGGTTTAGATTTATTATATGGGTTTATTATATATTTGTTACATGAAAAGAACTTTAAATTATGTCCTGAAAACAAGAACACTTAACACCGCAGGAATTTTTTTCCACTTAAAAGGGAGAGTAGAAAACCTGCCATTGATAGTCAGTTTCCTGTCCAATATATAATGTTTCAAACCAAGCACAGTATTGTGCACCTTTTGATTTGCTGCATGAAAGGGACATTGAAACTTGACTCCCAGGTTGGTGAAAGATCATTTCAGTACAGTTTGAAATAAGATTACAGGTTGGTGATGCCTTCATACTCTCTTAGTGACCAAGAAACGGACTGTGATACTTTCACTGTTGAAAAAAACCATTGTACCAGGCAAGAAGGGTTGTTTGATGCTTTGACTGGTTTTGGGTGGTTGGTTTTTTTTTTGGGGGGGAGTGGGGTTTTTTTGGAAATACATGACTATTTAAAAAGCTCACATTTAAAAAAAACTGAAGCCTTGAATTGGCATTGCTGAAATATGAATGTTTTTTTCATGAGTTTGCAGAATTTTTGTTCTAATAAGGAAATTTTCACTTCTTAAGAAAGAAATTTCTAATTTTGTGTTGACTCTGAAGTTTCCTCTGTAAGAGGAAGTATTTCTCTATTAGCAAGAACTTTTCACTGAAGTTGTTCTGCTTTGTCATCCTGTTATGTGGAAAAAAGTGAATTGCTATGACTTCTAATGTGTTTTCTCTGGTGGTTGTGGTTCTTTATTTTGGTTTAGCCAATCAAAAACCCTCCTTCAGGGAAGAAGTATGTTAGATGTCAATGTAACTGTCTCCTTATCTGTAAGGATACATCTCGGAAAATAGGCTGTCCAAGACCAAACTGGTAAGAATAAAATACTGTGTCTTGAGATGGTTTTTGTTAAAGCAACTGTTGTCTTTGTGTTGAGTATTTGAAACTAAAAGAGGTTCAAGCCTCAGTCACCTTACATGGACAATTACAGAGCATTACTGAATTGCTGCAGACACAGGTAGTGCTAGTGCTCATTCTGAATATATTTTTTAGGATTGAAGGGAAAAAAAAGTTTCTTCTTATTTTTTTTCATCTCAGATGTGTGTCACCCATTATATAACTACTTTAGAAGTCAAAAATAATGTAAAGGACAATAGAAGAAAATTCACTTCTCATTTCTTGGACTTAACATTTATAATTTCTTGGAGACTTAGTTGTAACCACACAAAATACTTGCTTTGCCAAGTTCAGAGTAGGAATTTGGAGTGAAATGGATGATTCAGTAGTAGCTTGGTTGCAGTCTTTTCCGTAGTTGTGCTGAGTGTTCATTCTGCTCTCAGCTCTCAACTTTAATGTAAATACTTGTTATAAAAGAAGTAGTTGATTGCCCTAGTGATTGTTCTTATCATTGGGCTTAAGGTGTTAAAGGTTTCACTGAGATAGGAGGAGATTGATTTTAAGTGGTGCAGCTCTAACAGGAGAAATGGAGAGCAAGGCTGAGTCTGCAGATAATGTGAAGAGGAGTTCTGCCTCACCAAGTGTCCTAGTCACCAGTCTATTGGCTGTTCTGGTTTTGAAACATAGTTTGACACTCGTGGGAATTACTCTTTTTTACTAATGCTCTGTTGGGTAGGACTTCAAAACATTCAAAAAGTTTTCTCAGAGCGCAAAAATGTTCAGGGGATAGTTCAGTTATAGTATATCATGTGGCTGGTAACTAAACTAAATCAGAAGTTCCTTAATTTTATTAAAATCTCAAAAGCACACATCTAAGCAGTTTTCCTGAGATAGTCTATGTGTTTGTCTTGCTGCAAACTGAGCAGAATTGCTGTAATGTACTTCAAAGGAGAGAGTTGGGAGTATGCACTAAATGGAAGATTCCAGACTGAAGGAAAACCATTAAGAGTACAGTTTTAGGTGTAGATGGAAGAGATTAAATATTGCTTTAATTTTCCCCTTCACTTTTTTCATTCTAAGAAGTCTCATCCTCATTCTGAGTTGATTGATTTGAGTACTGTCATTTTAGACTGACAGATTGTGTAATTTAACTGGAAACGCATTGAACATAAGAGCAAATACTTTGAAGTACATTGATTTCATTTAGTCAACCTAGGGTGGTTTTCCTTTTTAGTTTACTCAATTTGAATGGAATTTTTACTGTGCAAGTATGGATATGCTTCTTATATTGACATGGTTGTCTGTAGTGTGGGGAGGAGAACTAGGTTATGGAAGATCATTACACTTTCTACATGTTTCACATGGGTATGTACATTTCAATTCTCAGGCTTGCTCAGTCTGGGTATTAAGTTTTCATTTTTCTGTTGAGCATGTCTGTTCATATGCTTGCAAGTCTTTCATCCCTATAGGGTTTAGGCTTGTATGGCTGATCCTGTAGGGAAAGAGAATACGTTTAAAACTGAAAACACTTTGGAGAGCGACTAAAACTGGGTGTATCAACTGGTTAACAAGTAGATGATAGTTTAAAAGTGTAAAAATATTTGGTAGTGACTGAGCTAATTGTTTGAGTGCATCATCCTCCTCTCTTGCTAGCTTAATTACATGTGTATCTGATGTTCTTAACACAGTAGACGCATCATTACTCTTGGTCCAGTAATGCTGATCCCAGAAGAGCAGCCAGCTCAACCTGCCTTGCCAGTTCAACCAGATGGAACTAGAGTGGTGTGTGGGCACTGTGGAAATACATTCCTTGTAAGTAAAGCATCAGATTCTCCTTCTCCTCACCGTGGTATCCCTCAAGCTGTTTGTTGTAAGCAGTTTTAAAAGTGTATTGCCTCACTCTCTGGCATCACTGAGGAACTAAAACTTCTGTACTCATTATTATGGATGTATGGTCTATATTTGGTTATCTTTATATGTGCTCCAGCAGTCTTTCTGTATGTGGATAGATAAAGCACAAAGTCTGTCTTATTGTTTCATGGTCTGAGAGTGGACAGTGCTGGAAGTTGGTCTTCCAGGTTCTGTTTAGGCTTGCAGGGGTGGCTGTATTCTGCAGTGGCCAAGAAAGCAGTTCTGTCATTGCTGTATGAGCCCAGAAGAGCTGTTGGTTATGGCACTATAGGTTGTTGGAGAACTGGACTTTTAGTTTATATGTGAGAGTGACAGTTGATCCCATTTTTGAAGTAGAAGGATGCTCTTCTGCTGTTGAACTCTCTGTAGCCTTCTGAATGGACAAGGTGCTGCCACACCTGAATTTTGGTTTCACTATACAGGTAAGCTAGCTTTGGCTTCCTCATCAAGCAGTGATTGAATCTCTTTCAGGTTTTTCACTTGTAGGAAATTACTAGATAAGGGCTACACTTAAAGCAAAGTCATGAGAGAGATGGCATATTCCTGAAACCAAGGATTATAAGATACATAAAGATCAGAGTATATTGAAGTGCATGTTGTGCGAGGAAAAAGGAAGCTTAGGGGATGCCACTCCATGTTGGCTTGTGCCAGCAGAGAGAGAAAGGTTGTCTTGTGATAGGTTCTGCAATGGAATGGGCTTGTGCTTCAAGTCTTTACTTCAGATTTATGCATCATAAATCTGTGCTTTTATGGCTTAACCCCCAGCATGCCTCACCATCCAGTTACTCACTGTAGACACCACCCGCCCCCCTGCCCTGCTGGGGAGGAGAGCTGGGAAAAGGTAAAATTTGTGGGTTGAGATAAAAACAATTTAATGATTGGAAAGAAAGAAGTACTGCTAATGATGGTAATAACAATAATAATTGTAATGAAAAGAGAGAGAGGAATAAAGCCCAAGAGAAGTAAGTGGTGTTCAGTACAATTGCTCACCACCTGCTGACCCAGCCAGTGCCCCAGCAGTGATCAGCTTCTCCTAGCCAACTTCCCCAGTTTGTGTATCAAACATGATGTTCTATAGTACGGAATATCCCTTTGGCCAGCTCAGCTCAGCTGTCTTGGCAGTGCTCTCTCTCAGCTTCTTGTGCACCTCTTTGCTGGCAGAGCGTGGGAAACTGAAAAGTCCTTGATTTAAGGGTAAACACTACTCAGCAACAGCTAAAAGCTTAGCTTGTTACCAGCATTGTTACTGAATCCAAAAGAGAGGATTGTACCAGCTATTAAGAAAATTAATACTCCTAGCTGAATTCAGGACAGGTGTACTGTAATGTCTTAACTACTACAGTAGGTGATGAGTGCAGGGAGCAGGAGATGGCCCTTACACTTCTTTTTTCTTTTCTGAAGAGAAATAGGTATATGATGAGGAATTTACAAGTAATGTGCTAACTGGAAAGCAGTTACAGAGATCTTCAAGAAATAATCTGCCTACTAATTCTACCTATATATTAAAAAGTACAAAATTTCTCATAACCCTTTCTGAAAAACAGTAGTCTGAAACTGAAGATAGCTGAAGTGAGTTTTCTCTTTACTCTCTTTTCTCTTTTTGACCTGTCTTTAGGGACTTTGACAAGCATGGGAGCTTTACTTTATATAGTCCCGATTAACTTTGTAGTTTACACTATGATCTACTTCAGGTGAACGTGAGAGAAAAAAACCAAACCCATAAAGTCTGGGTTTGCCCATAACTATGATTATGCCTTAAAATGTTAAGTTTTCTAGTTTGAGATTTGTGCATGTGACTTCATATGTTCTGGTTGCTTTAGGGAACTGCAATATTTTGAATTTTATAGTCCTGTCTGCCAGGATAAGGCAAAATTGTCAATTCATGATATGTTGAAAAGAAACTCTCTGAACCATTAGAAATTTGAAGCTTGCTATTTTTTTTATGCTGAGTTATCAAGAAACAAACCCTTTTCCCCATCATGTTACACAACTTTCCCACCAGTCTTTTGCTTCTAATTTTTTCTGTATTTAAGTCTGAGATTCTGAAAATATAATTTTTAGTTTAGAAAAATCAGGAAATTGCTTGGATTTGAGAATGAGCAGAGAAGCAACAAAGAGTATTTTAGCCAGCCTGGAAGCTCAATTTTGGAATTAGTATTTCTGCCTTTTGATATCTCCATGTTGTGAAGAAAATACGTAGTGCTAGGTGCATCTCTCAGCAACTCAGTAGGCTGTTCCTTTTACTTTACCTGACAGTTGAAAAATAAATAAAATAGACAAGCAAAGCTAGAATCCCTGGGATGGAGAAGTCAAATTGTCATGTTCTGTGTTCTTTTAAGAGTGTCAGCTTGTTCACCACCTTTCCAAGATTTTTGTTTTTCCACATTTGAAAACATGATTCTGGGGCCTGTGTTTTGCTTGCCTCTGCACATGGGGGAGGTGTTTTTCACAAATTATGAAAAGCACACTCCTTGCTATGGAGTGCCTTAAATTTTCTCTGTCTTAGGAAGAATGGCTTAGTGCTGAAGGGAAATTGTAGCCAAACTATCAATACTTCACATCTTGTTAATCAGATTTTTTTTCCCCTTGGTAATCTGATAGAAGTTCTTTCTACTGTTTCTGGCAGGTTTAGACTTGACAAGTAGAAAAAGGGGCAGAATAGAAAAGGGGGGCAGGATGAGGGTTTAACTGTTGCTAAATATCAGTTTGATCTGGTTTGGGCTGTTTTGAGAGCTTTTGGACTTGGGCTATGAAGTTTCTGCCAGCAGTAAGTCTGCTACTCTTCTGAGGGACCTCTGCCTGCAGTCGTGTGTGGCTGTCAAAGGCTGAGTTGTCGTTGAAAATGGGGGGCAAGGGAACAAGCATCTTCCTGCTACTGTCCTGCTTCTGGAAGGACCTCAGAGACAAGAAACCAGGAGCAAGCTATGGAAACCACAGGCTGTAGGCTAAGCACTGTGCTTTGTCAGCTGTGCTTGGTCAATTTTGGTTTTTTTAAACTAATCAAATATGAAAATTACTTCTGAAATAATTGAATAAAAAAACCCATTAAAGTTTTTCTAAAAACTTAGATATGTTTTAGTTTATGAAAGTGTTTAAGTGTTTTGCTTTCACAAAAAACAGGACCAGAGGGGAATGGAGGGGAAGCTTCTTTTGCAGAAGCAGCTGTATGTAGAACTCTGTGTGTATTTATGTACATATGTGTTTTTGTTTTGGGCTTTTTTTTTTTCCCACTGTCTTGTGTTGAATGCACTGAGAACTATTTTAGGCTCAGAAGAAAATGTTTGACTACTCTTCTAGCAATTCTTTTGATGGATGTCTGGGTTTGTCCACAGTTGAAATATTGACGAGCTCTAGATTCCTCATTTCTTTATCTGTTTCAGTACATCTAATCAGGGATTTGGGCTGTATATTGCATTGCTCCAATTAGAAGAAATCACTGTATTCTCAGCAAAGAGTTAAATTTCATGTAACTGTAACTTCTTAACAACATGAATCAATATTAGGTACTTCAAAGCGCTCTGGAGTATGGGTAAAAAATGCCAGCTTAAGCATGATTTAGAATGTACACAAACATAGCCTTTCTCTATTGTGCTAATATGATTTGAGTTCTTGTACTTTGAAAGTCTTGTCACAATTTTGCTCTTTTTCTACGAATACTTCTGGTCCATGTAAAAGGCATCATAACAATTACTCCTGTTATTTCCAGGTAACTCTCAGTGAAAACAGATTATTGCTTATTCCTTTTTCCATAAATATTTGGAGCCCAAATGCATTTGAGTTTGTATCCATTAATAATTGTGGCAAATAATTTAAAATCTTAAAATTCTGGAAAGCTCATTAATGAGTAACTAAGGAAATGGATTGCGTACACTGCGATATAGAATCGAAACTGGTGTATAGGAGTGAAGTTGAATTACAATAAGGTAAAATGTAGATACTGGAATTAGACTTCCTTTTATTTCTGGAATTGAAGTTAAAAAAGCTGAAATAACTGCTTTGGTGAGCCCTCTCTCCATCCCCAATACCGACAATTGCATCTTACCCACTTTCACTGTGTAGAATTAAGGGAAATTGAGTAGGTTTTTAAAAGGGATGCAGA
Source organism: Catharus ustulatus (assembly GCF_009819885.2). Classification (NCBI taxonomy): domain Eukaryota; kingdom Metazoa; phylum Chordata; class Aves; order Passeriformes; family Turdidae; genus Catharus; species Catharus ustulatus. The sequence continues at coordinate 135,511,663 of NC_046221.1, read as the reverse complement.
AAAATACTGAACTTGCTCTTCTGCCAGGAATGTGGAAGTAGAATTAATGCTCTTAAAAAGCTTTGCTTGGATGGGGAGTATTACAGAAGTTTTATTAAGGAACAAAGCAGAACCCTGCTTAATCAGTTTGATCAAGTTTTGTAAACAAAAAAATACCAGTTACATACTTGTTCTGTAAATGTGTAAATGGATACTTCAGAACAAGAAAATATGGATTTCTTTTCAGTGGAGATTTATCCCCAAGCAAATAAAACTGAGGGAGGTATTAAAGACGTAAGAAAATGCTCAATAAATACTACAGTTCAAAACCTTGCTCACAGCAGAATCACAAGGCATGAGAAGTCACATCTTTCTTTGGTCATAAAATCATAAATTGCTTCTCAGCATTTAAATGGTGCTTGCTGTAGGTTGATATTGTTTTCCATATGAGAGTGGGCTCTGATTTTGATTTGTGGTTGAAGCAGTTATGACACTGTTCACTTCAGTAGAACAGCTTCAGATTTCTCACAGGGATAAGGCAGGGCCTAATGGAGGCACTGGGGATCTGCACTGTGACCTCTTCCCCTGCTTTTAATTTGCAGGGTGACTTTTGCATCACCAAAAAAACTTCCAACCAACCTCCTCTACTTGAGAAAGGCAACAGAAGAGAGCTGCAGTTACAAAATAGCTCCTTACAGGGGGACAAAAGAACCTTATTCTCTTAATCGAGGCAAACATGTTTAAATGCTTGTTTAATACAGTTACCACAGAATGAAATTTAACAGCACTTACCGTTTTTAAGTTTGTCACTGTGTATCCCCTGGTTGAGTTAGTTCTAGGCATTGTTTTCACTAAGGTTGTTTCTCACTTAGGTTTTAGTGTGAGCGTGGAACGTGGTGACCCTACCATGTACAATTTTACATACTGTCTTTTTAACAGTCATGTATGGTAGCCAGTAGTGTTCTCTATTTCATTGATGTAAAGCCTGACACCAACTTTCTAAAGTATTCTTTAACACATCTGTGTACCCATAACTTAGTTTTCATGAATGATGCAAGGGTTGGGAAAAGATTGCAAAATACTGCTGTCTGTAATTGTGCCAAAGAAAATGCTTATTTTGATTCAGGGTTATATTCATAGTCTTTAAGTAAGAGAAGAAAACCTATTAATATTATAATGTTGCCCATACTGCGCCTGTGGATGCAACCACATTACGTCAAGCAAATTTTGTAATACTAAGGCAAGTCATGGGAAATGTTCACATGGAAATCCCAATCCAATGTTGCCACTGACAAAAGGGCAACCCATTTATAGAAGAAAACAAGAAACAAGTCAAAGAAAGTCTGAGAAGCAAAATGTTTTCATTGTGACATTTAACATTAAGTGCAATAACAATTTTCTCAGGTCTGATTTTCAACCTTTTTCTTTTTTTTTCTTTTTACAGTGGATGGAACTGAGGTTTAACACATTAGCAAAATGCCCACACTGCAAAAAAATGTAAGTTCCCTGAACGCAAGGTTATGTAAATTACTGTGAAGTAGCCAGTGTTTCTTCTGTAAGTCTTTGGAGTAAAATGTGTCAGCTGTGCTGATTACTTTGCAGTGCTTATCTGAACTTCAAGGCTAAAGCAGACACTGTGTGCACGTGAATTCTCCATTCTTTATGCAGAAATCAGCAGCTTTGACAAATCCACCTGCATTTATGAAAATGCTATGATTGAATTGATAGAGGCAAAAACAAGCTGCTAACAATAGACAGGAAAGGGTTGCTGAAATTAACATTTTATGTCCTTGAAATTTTACCTCTTCATACAGTGGTAATCAGATGTCATCTCAAAAGGTAGAACTTGAATTGCTTTATTGTAAAGGGAGGAAAGGAAGTAATCTTGTCTTGATTTGAAAGAGGGTTTAGTGACAGTATAAACAGCTAACTTGTGTTAAGCATCTTAATGCATTAGCTTGTTTCATGTTTATGAATTACTGTGGAATAACTTGTCTGTTCATTTGTTAATACTTCAAGAAGAGCAAGAAAAATTAGAATACGAGAGCTGTAAGAATTTTGGTTTGGTTTTTTTGGGCCTCTCTTTTTGAGCATTTGTTTGGCTCAGGAATTCTTAATTTGAATTGTTGTACTAGTAACATACTTTAAATTTGTATGTGATGTTGGCCACAGGGTGTGAAATAAGGCGTAAATATTACTTCAAAGACCTTCATGTCCTGCTGATTTATTTAAATATTTCTCTTCCTTTGACAGGCAAGTGTGACTTCCAGTTAAAGGAACAAATGTGTTTTCCACTGGGAGTGGAGAACCTCAGCTGTGTTGTGTGTTGCAGGAAAAGTAGCAGGTCTCTTAGGGAGGAGAAAGCTTAGGATAAATGTACTGTAGGTGTGGGCATGGCCTGGCCTTCAACACTGATTGAAGTCTTTTTATCAGTGTTTGATAGAGAAGTCAGTCTATGCTGTGCTTAACCTCAGGGGTGTAACCAGGCCCAGTGTGGAGTTGTGGGTATGTTCTAATTTGCTTAGGTTAAATAAACTCAGTCTTGATGAGGTGTTGCTTTGCGGGGATGTTTGTACTGACACATTAAGTTTCTTCAGTCCTTGAGGAGGGGTTGGAGCTGTGCTGTTTGGTTTATTTTAAAACTAATTGCAATTATGTTTTATATTTTGTCACCCTTGTTAGCTGACCTAGGCTTTTCTCTTGACTCTCCTTAGGTCACTGTTATTTGTCGTTTAACCTTAAAGACCAAAACAAGCAGTAAAAAAACCCCAAGCCTAGCAATAACAGCAGCAAAATAAACCACGCTCTAAGCAACAGTCAAAAGTCACAGCATGTGATCTTGTGGTCTGTCTTCTGTAGATTAATGCTGCTTCTGTTTTAAATTCCAGCCAAACTCAAAGATTTTCATAGCATGCTTTTCACTTTATGGAGGAGAATGCTATCTGTATGTAGGAAAGCAGGAGCCTCTCTGCAGTGCAGTTTGTGATAATTACATCTTGCGTGGCAGCTGTATTGCAGAATGCAAAACAAATTTTAACAAGTGGGCACGTCTGTCCTTGGGCTGAGGATGCAAACTGTAGAATATTGTAATTTAGCTTTGAAGGAGTTGCCTTGGTGCTTTCCCACATTTGAGATGCAATGGTTGTGAGTTCTGCACTTCCAGCAGCATAAACACTTCTGATACATGGATTCAGGGCACAGCATAGGTGAGACAGAGCTTTGAGTCATGATGCTGGAATAAAATAACTGTGGTGACCTGCTTTCTCTCAGGTCTTTGTCAGAGGTCATCATAGCCAAGTAATTAGAAGGGAATGTAGAGTTTCATCTTATTAATGCAAAACTTCTTTCATTAGTAGCTGAGTAGTCAGATGTAGAACTGTTGATTCCTTCTGTTGATTAAGTTGATGATTGTCACTGGAAAAAGAATAGTGTAGACTAAGGCAAAAAACACCTTGAATCACTCCAACAGTAAGTTTTTCAAGGAGACATTGGCTGACACTTTTGGATTAATAATTTTGTTTCACATGTTTTTAAAAGTGCAGTGAATCTCTGCAAATAGTTTTTGGCCTTTATTTGGTTGGTGGATACTAGATCTTTATATTAAGAATGTCTTCTGAAACTGAAGGGGAGATCAGAAGTTATTACACAAAGAAGTTTATAATGAAACAGTGTTCAGGGAGAAATAAAGCCATCATACCTCATGGTACCTAAACAAAGGAACCTCTCATATCTGAATGTAGGGGGAAATAGGATCTTCTTGTCTGTTTTTAATCCCGTCTATGTGCTACCATTGTGATACAACTTCGTTTTGTGACACACTTGCTTTGTCTTGCAAAATAACTTGGGAAATGTAGGGAATTAACTGTGATTTAGAGAAGAAAATCTTATTTGGTAGAAGGTCAAATATCTTTGGAAGTGGACTGCAAACCTGTCACATCAGTATAGATAAAGTGTTTGCAGAAACCTTACTGATCCATAGTGGCTAACCCTGACACAGGCCCTTATTTGCATTGGAAAAATAAATGTAGCTAGTGAGGAAATTGTCATGGTGCAGTTTTATTTTATAGTGACACCTGGGAATGGGGGGGGAAACTGTTTGTTTTTACTGATTTAGTGTTTTCTGTATTTTTAAATACCAGATGTTTATCAGCTTGTTTTTGAAGAGTGAGAGATTCAGGGAAGGCTTCTGGTATTTTTCTCATTTAATGGTGAAGAAGCAGGAACTGGTTTTTTGTTTGCTGTTCTCTTTCTCGAGATGTATAATGAATCATCTAGAAAATTCAGTTCATTAATTCAGTTACTAGAAAGAGTACCTGAATAGTAGAGGTTATTTCAGAATGTCAAAAGTATTTTTTTCATGTAGAACCTATCTCTCATTTTTTAAGGTCATAACTACTAACCGTAATGAATTTATAACAGCTTTGTCCCATAAAGGACTTCTAGGAAAGAGAGAGATGTTGGAACCTCATCACTACTGTGGAGGCTAATTTCACCAGTGCTATTTACCTTCAAAATATAAATTTGAATTTTCCTCTTAAAAGCATGTTTGAAATCCTGGTCATAATTACTATTATTTGGAGCACAAGAGACTGAGCATTCCTCTGCTACTTATTTTATTGCCTTTGTTCCATGTGGCAGTTTTCCCGTTGTCTAGTTACTCCCTGATGCAATATTGGATCTGACATTTTTTATATCTGCTGCTGCTGCCCAGAGTTCTGGCAGGTATCTTTGCTTCCTCAGCAGCAGCTCAGAAAGAAGGAACTGCTGCTTTCTAGATAGTTCTGTAGAGTTCCCTCATATTCCCACAATGGAGCTAATTGGTTACCTCTGTGATATGAAAAAGTTCTTTTGATCCCATTTTTAATATTGCCAGATGTGCTTGTCAAAGTTGTCACAGTTGGTAGGTTTTTGGGATAGAGTTTTAACTTTATTCTAAGTTAGTTTGGGGGTATTATGTGTTAATTTGGGGTGGGAAGAAGCCTCACTATCTAGAGGGGGCCAGTGACTAACTAACATCACTGTTGGGAGGTGAAAAATTAATAATGATTTATTTGGACTCCTAGGTCTGTTACATGACTGTATAAATTTTAATATCTTCCTTTAATCATTACTTTCTGTGGAAAGCGAAAAGCAGCTAAATTGAGACAATCTTTACATTTCCATTTTGTGGTCTTTGTGTTGATGGTTTCTCCCCCAGCCTTTTTTACTGGATAGAATGAACTTTGTGTGCAATGCACAGCACAATAAATATCATGTATGTTTTAAGTATATTGAGCATGACATTTTTGCCAACTTATGGTATCTAGCTTTGTAATAGACTTAACTTTGAGTACATAGCCACAAAATCCTGCAAAGGCGGGAACCTAAAGTCAGTTTGGCAAACTCAGTCTTGTCCCTTTTTCCCTTTTATAAAACTACTGTTTGGTTTTATTTTTTTTAACCCTTCTAACTTGGAATTGAACAACATATCCCTTTTCTAGAATGACCATAGAGTGGCTTTTGAGGGAGTATGTGGAGGTGTATGTGAGAGGGTAAGATACATTATTTGCCCAACTGGGAATTGTCTTGCCCTAAATCCTACCCCAGGCACCCTCCAGTGTCCCATTTCACTGTGTATGGTGAGGTTTTGCTCAGAAAGTCATTTCCCCATGGAAGCTAATGAGCATACTGTTTGGGAACTTTTCCAGCTCCTCTGAAAATGGCTTGTGAGTAGTCACTTTATTCCACTCCTGCCTTGAAAGATGAAGCTTGAGGACTGTGGTGGTGTTTGTTTGTTTTTTGTTTTTTTTTTTTTTTTTCTTCTTGGAACATATCAGAAATTCCTTTTAAAGAAATAACGTTGAAGTAAAGCTGCTTAAAGCAATCTATTTGAAGGCTTTCTAAGACAAATGCTTAAAAAATTTTAGTCACATGCTAAGCATATGAGGCCTTGCTATGTGGTTAATTAACTGGAGCCAGAAATTTGGTCAGTCATATGACGTGTGTGCTACTTAAATTGTTTCGCAGTGCTTTTTTCTGTTATGCATTTATCTTAAATAAGTTGAACTATCATGAGATGAGTAAAAGCATTACACTATTTCCAAAGGTGTGTTGATCACAGAATGGGATGATAGCATGCTTCAGGATGCTTCAAAAAACCTCTAAGATAGATAATTCATGTTTTATAAAAGTACTTCCACCTCTCTAGTCCTTTTAACTGTGCTTCAGTGGACTTAAATCATGTTCCTGTTTTCCTCATTAGTAAGCTGCATGCGATTGCAAATGTGACTCAAGGTGTATTTGCTAAACCATGCTGAGCTTCTAAAATAATTTTTCTAATCTGTAGTAAATAATGTAATGTTTTATTTGCATTTTATATTTTGTTTGAGTGAAGCACTGTAATAGCTTGACACAGCAGGTAGAGACAGAGCTGTCTGTCCTGGAGTTCATAGTCTAGATGAGTGACAGAATTTCCAGGGGATTTATTTGCCTTGGTTGTCAGAAGTGGTTTGTGCAGCTCATATAAATTGTGGTAGAACTCTGAAAGAAATCACAAAGTAAGGTGAACTTGTCATGTTCTTCAAGTTGACTTAATATCCTAAAGAATTTCAGTATTTGGAGATGTTGAACATGGAAAAAAAATTACATGTCTGTAACTAAAATGATTTGTATTTATCTTTAGAGCAGTTTAATCACTGAACAGTATTGAATATCCAAGAAATGGATAGTGAAGGTTGTTACTAATGACATGTAGGGGTGGCAGAAGTTATTTTCAGTTACTTAGATGCAGTGAAGTATTGAAACCATATGCTGATGTACTAAAAGTCTTGCCACCACAGTATGGGAGCTGAAAAGCAAATTTGAGTTTTTCCATCCAAAGGCTATCCAAGACAATGCTGGACTGCAGTGTGGGTATAGAAGGTAGACTTTAACTGTGGGTGTGGCACCACTTCCTTCCATCCTAGATTTTTAGGTACTAGATAACCACCAACAGTTCACCTTTAAAATAAAAATGAGGACTCTGTCCTGTACTTTATAGTATAGCTATAGACTTGGCTTTCAACTCTATAAACTTCAGATGGTGTATGTGTATTGCCATTTCCTTTTCCATTGAGACTGAACCGTTACTGTGGATGGGTTAGGGTGGATTTTGTGGTGGTTGTCATTTGGTTGATTGGGCCTGGGATTTTTTTATTTGCCTTTAATTTACAATACCATTTATTTTCTAACAGTTCTTCTGTTGGAAGTGCGCTGCCACGGAGGCGCTGCTGTGCATATATCACCATTGGAATGATATGCATCTTCATTGGTGTTGGATTAACTGTGAGTGATGTCCCACGATAAACTTGCAACTATGTGCAGGGGTGTGTGTATTCAAAGGAGTTGCCTTAGTTGACCAGCTCTTCTTTTCCCAGCATTTGAGGAAAACTTCCTAAATTGGTGTGGGTTTTGTCATCTCTATTAAAACTGTGGGCTTAATCATCTGAGTAAATTCATTTTTCTGAAATGAAATGAAAAATAATTTTTTAGAGGTATTCTGGTGCTTCAATATCTTTTTTCTGATGTGAAAATTGACTCTTCATGTCTAAAAAACTTCAGTTTTATGAAAAATGGTTCACTTCACTGTGGAAATACTGGAACATCTTGCTCTTGCTAGAGCTCTCAAAACTTCCAGGTTTCCAGAAATACATGTTGCTGGATAGCCAGAAATATAAGTTCCACTGCAACAGAGGTGAATGGGATTCCAAGCACTAAAATATGTACATGTCTTTGTAATTTGAACAAGCTGTGAAGAGTAAAACCAGTTCATAAGCTATTTGCAACTCTGTTGTTACTCTGTTACTTGGAAAGCTATCCAGCTTACCAGTACCTCCTATGGGGTACCAAAGCCAACTTTCTCCCTGGGAATTCCAAAAAAGTTTGCATGAGGAAATACCCCCAGTGAATTCATATGTGTAATTCTCATTATGCCTCTAACTTGCATTTTAACTTGAATCATTGTTTGTGTGTGATCTTAAATGATTTATGAAGTATTTCCTGGGTTCCTTAATAGAAACAAAGCCAGAAATAAAAACAGTGAGACAAATTTATTTCCTTTTTAAAATGACCTTACTGCATTGGAAAATTATGTGAAAACATTTTTGCATGAGATTTGTCCAGAGGCTTGTGTAGTCTCCATCCCTGGAGTTCTTTGGGACCTAGCTAGGTTAAAACCATGAACAACTTGGTCTAACCTTGGGGTTGATCCTACCTTATTGAGAAGTTGACACTAGGAGTCTCCTGATTTCCCTTTCAAGCTCAATTATCCTATGGTTATGTAAAATTAAGTTAATAAAATACCCAGTTTGCCCTTACCAGAGTTGAAAAGGTGCTGAAATGCTTCTCCTTAATATAACTTGTCCCTGAAGAACAGATAGTGCTGTATGTTTGACACTGGGTTTTTTTCTCTTTTTAGGTTGGTACACAAGATTTTGCCAGGCGATTTCACGCAACATATGTTTCTTGGGCTGTTGCTTATCTCTTGGGTTTAATCTGCCTCATTCGAGCCTGCTACTGGGGAGCCATTAAAGTCAGCTATCCAGAGCACAGTTTTGCGTAGAGAAATTGTTAGGTTATAGATGAACATCTATATAGTAGTTCTGGATATTACATCCTGGACGCTTTTAAAACCTTTCCGGTAAGGATTCCATTCTGTTCAAAGTAGTTTAAAGACTGGGGGTCTCTAAGAACAAATGTTCATTGCACTACATAATATGCAAATAGTTTGTTTTGCTGCTAGATTCCCTAGCTCTGAATACTAAAGCTGTGTTTACATGTTCATAACTCTGTCTTTATAGATGTTGAATTTTATTTCGACAGTATTAAGTTTTACATTTCCTTTGTTATGTTAAAATCCGTCTGCCATTTTTCTAGTTGATCAGTAAGAATTCAAAAGCAAGAGTGTTTATAAGTGTTTCTACAGTAGCTTCACATTTGTACTTAACATTTTAACTAAAATTATATTCAAGTGGCTTGCTTTAAAACCTAAGCAATAAGCATTTTGCTTGAACTGCTTTACTGCATCTTTTGCCTAAGATCATAGTGACCTTATTCAGGAAATGAAAGCTGTGAGTGTTTAAAAGACTGACACTGTTGCTAGAGAGACATTTGTAAACACTGTATGCTTGGAGATTTTTCAGGTAGAGAGATGCTATTTTGGTAGTCCAACTAAATTTCCATTTATCCAGGATTGGATTTCAGTTAGGATAAATGCTTTCTCCTCAAGGATCCTGACACTGAGGTTTTGGTTTGTTTTAGTTGGCTTTGTTTTGGTTTGGTTTTTTAACTGGCAAATCCTAAAAGCCATGCTCGGATTGAGGAACTTAACTCTGGTTATTCGTACAAGTTCCTTTACAGGGTCTAAGGGAAGCATTTCATATGACTTGGTTTGTAATACTTCAGTGTCATGTAGATGACAATAAGATGGTGATGGGTTGCCTCTTACTTTCCTCTGATCACATCAGATTTTCCCTGCTTGGGAGAGTTATGACACTGGTCACTGCAAAGGGAGACACTGTAAATTCTCATTAACTGCTGTAATAAGAAAATGAGTAAACTATTACTTGGACCATTCCATCAAAGTACATCTAGTCAATTTAGCACTGACTTGCCAAGAGAATACGGAAACAGAAAGTTTTTTCTAATGATGTATTCACAAAGGATTGAGGGACCAGTTCTTGCACTGCCCATCTTTATAATTTTAAACAAGTTTTTGCTAAATTCAGAAGGAATGTCCTGAGTGATTTAGACAACTGTAGTAATTTAGATAATGGGGTCAGATGGGTAAATTAATATGGATGTTTCAGGGATACATGTAATTTAAATTATCTATGTTCCTGCTAAGTCAAAATGATACTCGGATAAGGATTTTGGAGCACAATAAATGTAAATGATCAAACTGTAAATGATCTGTCTTTGTATGACGCTAAATGTATAAAAGCAGTAGCTCAGGATTACAATGTACCTTTTACAAATAAACTAATAAAGAAATAAAGATTATTATTCAAACTTAAATGTATTTTGTTATTTATATGTATATAAAAATGCATAAGTGGATGAATTTCTTAGTATGATACAGGTACCACAAAGGTATTGCACGCCAAAGGTGAGCTCTGCATTTTTGCCAAATGGCTGCCTCAAGAATATAAGAGAGCAGCAATAAATTGCAATTCATGATCTTTTAGGAAAAATGAGGATGTAAGGGATGAAACCACTGTTGGGATTCTATTTTCTGGAGTCAATGGCTTATTGATGGACTGATATATTCCCTTTTCCTAGTGCTTTTTACATCCCTTCACTGTTGAGATTTGCTGTACTCACTTGCATTTAAACCAATGAATACTCTTTCCTGGTGTTTTGTGTTTCAAAATACTGCCTACACTCCACATTGTGAAATAAAATAGGCTGGAGCTGTACAGAAAATCATCCACTGCTTTTGTAACTTCAATGAGGGTGGCAGTGGGCTGGGTGTAATGTTAATGAATCAAAGGAATTTGTACTTTTCTCTAGTGTTAAGCTATACTTTATTTCCTGTCTTGTTTTTCTTCTCAACCTTATTCAGCAGAAGGGATGATATATGGACAAAGTAACTCACTTTTGTCTGGATCAGGGTACTAGCACAATGTTTGCTACTGCTTCCTTTTGCAAAGTAAAACACAGTAGTTATTTGTATAAAATGTCATTACATATCACAGTATGTACCCAACAGTGGTTATGTTCGTCAGCTAAGAAATTTAATGGTAGAATCTGATGGGACTTTGAGGGACTCAAATAGATGTGGCCATTTGTGGAGTGGACTTGTTTGTAGACAGTTGTAATATTCTGTGCTGAACAGAACATACATCAATCCAATATAGTTCTCTGAACTTAAAATTTTAAAAAATGAAGTCCTGTCCTGTGTATACAGACCACTAGAACAACTTTCAGGTTTTATAATCACTCATTGTTTTTGTTGAGTCTTTTCCTCAAGGTATTTCTGTTTTAGGTATAGGAAGGAGTTATTCAAATTTGTGATATAGGACTTCTGGTTTGAGATTTTAGTTCTTCCCTTCCCTGCTCTCCTTCCACTCCTTTCCACCAGTGCTTTTATGCAAGCTGTGTGACTTTGACTAGGAAACACTTCAGACCATAAACTGTGTTTAATTTTTTAATTATGGACCTACTGATGAATAAAATATTACTGATTTTATTTGTACCCACCATATGTGTAGATATGTTGTCTTATGAGGCCAAGAGGGTAGTGTATTTGAAAATTAGGTTATCAGGAGATCTTTGTCACAAGTAGCATGTTGAAAAATGCTAAGTCTTTCAAATTGGCCTCATAAGAAGTGCTTGGAGAAGCTGCTGGAGCAAATGTAGAGTCATTAGTAGTTATTGCTAAGAAATAGATGTTGTCTTTTAGTGTATGCCTTTATAAATAGAGGGAATGCCAGGGCAGCAGTTTCACATGAAGTGCTGGAAAATCTTTGTAGCTAACCTTAAGGACTTGAAAAATAAATAGGTGAATACCAGCAAGATGATTTGTCATGTTAGATCTATCTCACTGCCTTTTCCACCAGCAAGGTTCCACACTGAATGAAGTACACACTCTAAAAAGATCTTGGAAATATTCTTCTAAGCAAGCTTGAGAAACGCATCAATAAAATTATTCAAATACAGGGATTATCAAAGTGGGAAGATGTGGCAAGCCCTGCATACCAACTTTTTGGAAATACTTAATACTTTTGTCAGATTAGTATGCTGTTTATCTATTATAATTCCAGTTGTTAGAAAGTGAGAGTAAGTTGAGTGATTGCATTATATTAATTCATTCTGTTTTCCTACTTAATTTCCTGTGTGATTTGGATTAACAGTGCCAGGGACTTAACTTTCCTTTCAAAAAATCTGTTCTGAAATAATAGATCAATTTGGGAGAAATTAGTATCACTAAATTACTTGAAATAGAAAATTCTAACCATAATATTTAGAGTAACATGTAGTACTTGAAAGCTGGACTCTCAAATCCCCCTTCATACAAAAAATTACAGTAGTTTCACGAATACAAGCCGCACGGATTATAAGCCGCACCCCCGGTGCCTCGACAATGTTGCTGTCTTTGTCAATAGATAAGCCGCACCCCGAATATTAGCCGCACTTTCGTTCGTCGCGAGAATCCGTGCGCAGCTTTCACAAATTGGCCAATTAGTAACAGGATCGCGGCATAGCGGGCTTTACTGGCTCGGGGCGGGGCCAGGCAGGCTCGGCCCGCTCATGGTTGCCGACGGGGCCGGGTGGCCCAGCTCAGCGCCACGGCTCGGCGGGGCTGGCCGGCTGGTGCTGCCGCCGCCGCCGGGCTCGCTGGCCCCCCTCTCCCGTCAGCACCGCCCCGCTGCCGCTTTCGCTCGCCCTGCGCCGCGCCTCGCGAGCGCCGCGCCCGCCCCCCGGCGCTTTCGCTCGCGGCGGCGCTTTCGCTCGCGGCGACGGCGCTTCGCTCGCGAGCGGCGGCGGCGCTTCGCTCGGTCGCCGCGGCGGCGCTTCGCTCGCGAGCGGCGGCGGCGCTGCGCTCGCGAGCGGCGGCGGCGTTTCGCTCGCGAGCGGCGGCGGCGCTGCGCTCGGTCGCCGCGGCGGCGCTTCGCTCGCGAGCGGCGGCGGCGCTGCGCTCGGTCGCCGCGGCGGCGCTGCGCTCGGTCGCCGCGGCGGCGCTTCGGTCGCTCGCCGCGGCGGCGCTTCGGTCGCTCGCGGCGGCGGCGCTGCGCTCGGTCGCCGCGGCGGCGCTTCGGTCGCTCGCCGCGGCGGCGCTTCGGTCGCGAGCGGCGGCGGCGCTGCGCTCGGTCGCCGCGGCGGCGCTTCGCTCGCTCGCCGCGGCGGCGCTTCGCTCGCTCGCCGCGGCGGCGCTTCGCTCGCGAGCGGCGGCGGCGCTTCGCTCGCCGCGGCGCTTCGGTCGCGAGCGGCGGCGGCGCTGCGCTCGGTCGCCGCGGCGGCGCTTCGGTCGCTCGCCGCGGCGGCGCTTCGGTCGCGAGCGGCGGCGGCGCTGCGCTCGGTCGCCGCGGCGGCGCTTCGCTCGCTCGCCGCGGCGGCGCTTCGCTCGCGAGCGGCGGCGGCGCTTCGCTCGCCGCGGCGCTTCCGCGAGCGGCGGCGGCGCTGCGCTCGGTCGCCGCGGCGGCGGCGCTTCGCTCGGTCGCCGCGGCGGCGCTGCGCTCGCTCGCCGCGGCGGCGCTGCGCTCGCTCGCCGCGGCGGCGCTTCGCTCGCTCGCCGCGGCGGCGCTTCGCTCGCTCGCCGCGGCGGCGCTTCGCTCGCCGCGGCGCTTCCGCGAGCGGCGGCGGCGCTTCGCTCGCGAGCGGCGGCGCTTCGCGAGCGGCGGCGGCGCTTCGCGAGCGCCGCTTTCGCTCGCCCCGCCGGCAGGGCTGCCGCCGCCGCCACCAGGCTTGCCGGCCGCCCCCTCCCGTCTGCACCGCCGCCGCGTTTCCTCGCCCTGGCCGGCACTGCAGGCCCCCGCACCGCCGGGCTCCCCCACGCTGCTGGCCCCGATTCTGCTGGGCTTCCCCGGCTGCCAGGCAGCCCCACCCGCCGGCCTTCCTGCTTCTGCCATGCTCCCCTGCACTGCTAGCCCCAGTTCTCCCGGGCTCCCCCGCCCTGCTGGCTCAGGCTCTGCCGCCCTCCCTGCCCCGCCCTGCTGGCTCAGGCTCTGCCGCCCGCCCCCACACTGCAGGCCCCGCCTCTGCCAGGCTTTCCCACCTCTGCCGGGGCCGGCCGGGCTCCAGCTTGGCTTGGGGCTGCCGCGGGCTCTCACTTCCGTGTTGGCAGCTTTTAGAATTTTGTTAATAGATTAGCCGCCCCGGAATATTAGCCGCACTTCCGGGTTTCCACCAAAATTTTGGTCAAATTGGTGCGGCTTGTATTCGTGAAATTACTGTAGTCTCTCTACAGGGGAGTTACAAACTGTATTTGTCTCAGTGACCAGATTAAGTTCTCCCCATTTGTCAGCCTTCCAACTGTGCCTATCCCAGGACTCAGCAGCAGGGTTGTACTGGAGGAATATGAGCAACTGCGCTGTACATACATTGCTGCAGGGCAGTAGCCTCCTTGCAAAAAACTTTGCAAGTGCCTCCTTAATTCAAATTTCTTTCTGTGATTTTGTTGGTACTGTCAACCTGCAGCAGATTGTGTGAAGGTGAAGGAGCAAAAGGCTGGATGGAGGTCATGAAGGAGAGGGGAGAGAACTTAATCTGATTTCTGTTATTGGCAAGATTTTTGTTGTGGATATTTGAGCCAACAAGAAAAGAATATCTAGGCTCAGTTTCCTACAGCTTTAACCACAAAGAGGTTTTTATTTTAGAACAATAAAACTACTTGTTAGCTTGATTAGCTAGCAACTCCATTATGTTACACTTCAGTGGAATCTGGGGGAGTCTACCAGGAGGTATCCCTGTATCACCTCCTCTGCCTTAATATTAATTTGAAAGTGTTCATGTTGGCTGGTTTTGCGGGTAAAAAAAAAAAAAAAAAAGGACTGACTGTAACAGATTTTGGATCTGGACCTGTATAGTGGATTTTACGGTTCTTTTTAACAGTTCATTTGAAAGAAGTGAGTTCAGCTAAATCTTGTGAACAAAAGTAACAGGTATGATCATGGATTGGAAATTAATCCAGATGACAAATTGTATGTCATTGCAATGACTTAGTAAAATTATTATCGACACTTATAAACAGTGGCTGAAAGATAAAGCAGGATGAGATGCATAGGGTCATAAAGACAGTTCCATATTAGGATTTTGTCCAGTAACAGCATATCGTGTAATGGAGAAACAACCATTTATTTCAAAGTAAATTTAATAGGAGCTCTTTGGTATGAATTTATATAAATTTGTAATGATATGATTATAGCTCCAGCTTACTTAGATCTATGTGCATTTCTTAATGTCTAAAACCACCCCAAAAAATTGGAGAAGGGAGTAAGAGACTGAGGTTAGAACACACATCTAAAGGCATGCTGCTTTTTTTTTTTTTTTTGCAATATTTCCTAGAAAAAATAATTTGGCTGATGGAATTTCAGGACTGATTAAATTGTGTGAGAAAGAATTTGCTGGCAGGCCAAATGCCATACAGCATATTACCCTCACATAAGGATCAGAGTCAATTTTTAGCGTTTCCAAAGCAATCTTTAAATTTTGTATTTTAAAAAAAGTCTAAATATCTTTTCTATTTTTAAAAATGTCTATTTTTAATAGACAATCTAAATTGTCTATTAATTAAGTCTTTTACCCATGCATATCTTTCTTGCCACGCTTTCAATTTCTTAAAAATATTCGCAAAGTTGTCTAAATAGGAAATTGGTAGAGAATTTTAATTTTATATTATTTATCTATGTAGAGTTATTGGAGTATACTGGGTCGTCTTTAATTTTGTAAATGTGTTTATGATATTTTTCTTTGCATATTTTAAAATTTTATATCTGTAACTGATGCCATCTGCCAGTTTCTGAAGTTAAACTTACAAAATAAACCAAATTCTTGCCTGTTTAAGGAATGCTTTAACAACACATTGAACATAATTTCTAATTTCTATATCATAGAAATAAAACAGTACCTTGAAGACATGAATCTTTAATGCAGAATTTCTATTCAACAATAATTTGAAAGGTATAAGACACTGCAAGCTTTGAACCCCAAGGAACCCCAAACAGCCACCAGATGAACCAGCAGACAGCATGCAGGGTTTCACAAGAGTTTTCTGGCTGTATTTCATTGAAAATGCTGTCACGCAAGGAGTTTCCCTAAAGAGATCTGAATCTGAAAAACAGGCACTTTGGGTTTTTTTCCTCCATCAAAAATTACTCAGCTCATTGTATTCAGTGTGGAAAAAGGGCTAAAAATGTCTAATGTGCTATAGTTTGTGTTATAATTTTGTTATAATTTGTGTTCCTTTCTTATTTCGGAGTAAGCAAACAATACATTTCTTTTAACACAAATGCGTGCTATTGTTATTTTGATGGACAGGTCAATGGACAATGGACTAGAAAATGTGTTTTAAAAAAAAACTTGTTTTAAAAAAAAAATGTTTCCATTCTCTGAGCTCTAATTGTCTCTTATTTTGCTTTGATGCTTATAATGTCAAATATTAATATTTTGGATCAAAATTTTCCATCCCAAAAGTGGCATGTATATTTTCTGTGCCATTTCAGTTCAAATAGTACTGTTTTGCCAGGAAGGAGAACAGGGAAAAATTGTTTATGCTTAAATTAAAGCACATAGCTCTATACAATTCCACCTAACCCTGCACCCTGCTTTGAAACAGTTTGGTAGGATCAGCTGGTGTTTTTAACTCTCCTGCAATGTGATCTGAAATAAGGCTGAGTTACAAGACTCAGGAAAAATTTCACCTGTGTGCTCTCGGTAGACATTTGTTAGAACTAGTCAGCTGAAAACTTCAGAGTGTCTGTTTTGTACTGGGGATCTGTTTCCTCTGAAGTGGTCATGCTGGTGCTTTCATTCTGGAGATACAGGAAATAGAATGGCTTTCTTGTAATTCCTCCTTCTATCATATCTGAAAGAAGAAACGACCACTTCTCCCAGAACTACAGCCTAGTTTGTTGGCAACTGGGCAACATGAAAGAGGAAAATGAAGTAGCAGGAGTGTTAGGATGAAGAAGGAGCATAGAGGGGAACACTGAGTGACACAAAACTGAAGCAGGAAACAGAGTCCTTGAGAATCAAACCAAGGAATTGAAACAGAGGAAATCACGCTATGAAAAATGAGGAAGAAACAGCTAATCATTTATTAATGACACTGAATTCTGCTTAAACCAGCCTTTATGCAGACTGCTACATTTGTTTGTGTGTGTGTGTGTGTGTGTGGTATGTTAGGCCTTTTGGCACAGTAACTAGTCCATGAAGGATTGTGGCATGCCTTTTAGTACCCCATTGTCCGTGGATCATTATCCACCTGACTTTACAGCAATAGGATGAGGATGGAGAGAACCTGGGCTATGAGCTGGTCTTCTGGTCTTCCTCTTTGACACTGATGCTGTCTGTTCAGTCTACCTCATAGGTCATGGAAGCTGAAAGACCTGCAACAGCAAAACTTCCCTCTTTGTGATTACGATGTGATTCCTCTTTGTGATTAAGAGCACACTTCCCCACAAGTTCTGTCCATCAACACTGTCCTGTGTGACTGAGGGGACCCTGGCAGAAATGTCCTGAGCTTGACAGCACACAGAGACAGTCTCTGTGTTTCAGGGAAAAAGGGAGCCTATATCAACTGTAGAGTTAAATCACTCTGTGAGGGATGAAACAAGAATTACAAGTATATCTTACTTTTTGTAGGTTTTTAAATGATAAATGAGTAAATGTCACAAAACTGCTGCATTTAATGCTATATTTAGATTGTCTAAACTGGACACTAGGGAGCTAATGGAGCTAAGAGAAAAGGTTAAAAATGCATGCACAGTATAAAAAAAGCAACTCCAAAAAACAAGTCAGAACCTGCTACAAAACGACTTAAATTTTCCTCCAAGATCTGGCTCTCATACAGGTGCACGCACACACAAAAGTTTCTCATAATTGTTGTGCATTAATCTCTTTCTAAGCTGGTTTGCAGTCAGCTCTCTTTACAATCCCCAAAAGGCTGATAGGACACTTGTCATTGTAAGCTACTGTCCTATACAGCATAACAGGACAACCAAATTGATCCCAAATTCACAGATTTTATTCTGATTAGAAAAACACTAAAGTACACTCATTTGCATGTTGCTGAACATGACAGAGGTTGTAGGCTTCCTGAAAAATCATTTGAATACGCATGTCTAGTCTACATCCAGTTTTGTTTAAAATGTCCTGTCACCAGTATCAGAGGGAATGGACTGCATGGACTGGGAGGCTTGCAGCAAAGAACACATTTCTGTCTGTTAACAGTGAAGAGAAGACACAACCTTAAAAATGTGTTTTTCTTTCCAAATTTGGAAAACATAATGTAGCAGCTATTATTGATAGTAAGACCCCTGATGTACAAACATACTGTAATTTATTTTACAAAGGCAGAAATGGCATGGTCATAACATACCATATTGAATCTGTAGCAGAAAGCTTAACAAGAATGCTTTTTTCCTGTTTAACAAAGTAATAATTAGTGAGAATAAACCTTTTTTCTTCATCTTTGCTTTAAAGTAGAAAGCAGAGAACAAAATCTCTTAAATATAGTGAGTTTAATCTGTCATTAATACAGAACAAAACCACTCTGCAGCTCTTCTGTTTCAATTCAGTTTTAAAAAACTAGTGTAATTGGATTGTAAAAAAAAATTTTTGGTGTTTGTTTTTAGAAATGCAAAGTGAAAGCTTGAAAACTATTGATTTTTCTTATGCTTTAGCATTAAAAAGACAGAGCAGGTCAAGAGTGTGGAGAGCTCACTCTGTTGCATGGCTGCATGTGGGGACAGCAATTTTTGCCGCACACAGGCACTGCTGGAGTGGGACCTGCCCTTCTCTACTGCAGAGAAGCAGCCTGGCTGTCACAGCGGCCAGTCCTTGCTACAGTGACAGGAGCAGACCAGTATTACCATCACACAGAGCAGAATCTTGTTATGCCCACAGCAGTTCATGTAATGCTGTACTTTAATACATCAAGTGTTGATAATACTGATCTGATTTCTGAGAGTAGGCTGAGAAAGATGATAATGATAAATTTTATAATTCCAATGTTTGTATTTGTGAAATTTCATTTACTTCCCTACTAGGATTAACTGCTTTTGGTCTCACACTTGTAAGCACACAGGCTGGCTGAGCGGGAAAACTTGAATGGAATTTTCAAGTAACAGCAGATCCTAATCTTGGCTTGAAGGAAAGCCTTGGTGTGAGTTGATTTAATGAGATATTTATGTGAGCTGACTGACCCCTAAGTTTTTCCTATTCCATTATTATTTATGGAATCTCTGTCATTCTTTAGGTCTACAATATTTTCTAAATTGATGAGGGACATATGTTTCACTGAATATAACCATTTCTTTTTCTGACACTCTGACTAGAGTGATAGAACATTCTCTGTTTAGTACAACTATATAAAGTATTTTCAACAATGCTAACTTTGCTTGGATTCAGGACACCAAGTTTCTCCAGCAAAACATGGTATTGCTGATAGAGAGACTGATATCACTGTGAAGTCCCTGAAGTCACCTTCCAGAGGTAAGACTGAACAAATTCCTGACTCAGGGTAGCACATGCCTTATGTCCAGTGGGATACTGACAGCCCTGTTTAACTTTCCTGGGTGGGGAAGGTGGGGACAGGGGGAGAGGGTCACAGCAGCTCACATGATGATTTCTCATTGAAACTGATATCCTAGTGATAGACT
Source organism: Catharus ustulatus (assembly GCF_009819885.2). NCBI lineage: Eukaryota > Metazoa > Chordata > Aves > Passeriformes > Turdidae > Catharus > Catharus ustulatus. The sequence continues at coordinate 135,492,347 of NC_046221.1, read as the reverse complement.
TCTCTCAGGAATGGCTGAGAAGACGCCATCAAAATCTTGACTTCCTAAATGCTCTTGTGCTTAATTAAAACGTTTGGATTAAAACTAAATCAATCTCAAAATGGGTTAAATTTGTTGATTAAACTGCAAATAAAACGTTATTAAAAGATTAATCTGGAAAAGTACAGTTTTTTCATAAATACTGGGTTTGATTGGCAGTGGCAGTTAGAAGCATGAGAAGTGAAATACTTGTTTAAAAATAGTTTTTTATATTTACAAACTTGGAAGGAAAATGTCTTTTTGTTTACACAGTTTATATAAGCAGACAATTTTTTCCACATTTCTTTCACTACACTCATATGATAAACACTGAATCCAGATTAAAGCTCCGTAAAAATATACTTTTTAAAAACTACTAGTATAAACTATGGTAGAATAATAAAAAATAAATATATATGATGTACTAGTATAAATTTCCTCTAGGCCAACACGTATGATAAATATAATACTTCTAAAGCCCTAGGATGTAAAACTTATTAATTAAAACAAAAGAACACCTGCAACTGCTTATGGGGCCAAACGTCTCAGCAAGCTTATGCTCACAGACTAATCAACAAACAGTATTTCCTACACAGAAATGAGAACTTGATCTGATTTTTTTTGATGTTTCTTTTTTATTTTTATTAAGATGAAATTAAAATCCTTTAGTTTTTGCCAGTTAGGGGGTCATGATGTGTGCTTATTCTCACAAACACCAAAGACTTCAACTGTTCATTTTACAAGCAACGAATTACTTTTTTTCAGTTCTTATACAAAAAAAGAAACTTCTGCATATTCAGAAAATCAAATTAATTTTTATTTCTGGGGTAGTTACAGAGCTTCAGTTCCAAAACAGAATTTGTAGGCACTATTTTTGCTTTTGTGTGTGTGTTTTTGTTTGTGTGCTTGGGTTTTTCTAATTATTTTTATGTTTGATTAATGACAGCAACAATTCTTTTGTTTCTGACTTGATGCTGTTCCTTCTTCTAATTTGCTTTTTGGTGACCTTTGCTTTTTCCCTGCCTTTATGTTTAAGAGACACACAGTAAACGATCAAGAGCATTTGGGCGAGAAAAAAAGCGCCTTCTTGGCCAGAACAACCTGCTGTCCTGAGATACCAAAGAGCCAAAATTTCATGGGTCCACTGCCACAATGAAGTGGCAAGCTTAGACAGCTGAGAGTAAGTAAATGATGCGTGCATTGGAGCATAAAGTGTGCAGTTTCTGGCTCCTTTTAGCAGGATGAGCTGCAGTAGGCAATGCCAAGCCAAGGCACACAATGCACTCCTTTTCCCTTAGTGCACCCCAGTGTTCTCTTGCCAGAGCTCTCCTGCTTCTGGCAATTAGTTTCTATCACAAGGAGTCCCTGCACAGGCAGGAGTTATTTTGCTAAGTCTATGAAACTGCTATTTCTGGCAGAGAAAAAGCAGCTGCTGAGCAGGAAGACTAAACTTGCTAGACTTTGTTCTGCACTCCTCTGAACTACTAGTTCTCAGATTGCTTCTATGCACTGTCTTGGTTCTCTCATGCAGGTTCACATGGCAAGAGATCACAGTTCCACACAGTGAAGTGAAGCACAAAATTTTGTTCTTAGGTTTTCACTGTTTTCAACAGCACACACAGCAACCAGATTACCTCTGTGCAGGGGGTAGGTGTATGCTCCAAACTCTGTTTTAGGACAAGAGTAAGGCTTGCCTCCTGCCTCTTCTGAAATGGAGACAATGTATTTGATAATGCAGAACGATCAAATATGCACTGAAGTTATACTGGCTGCTGTCTTATTAGGTCATCTTTGCAGGCTACTAAACATTCACTGCATAGAAGAACAGTGAACTGATGTAAGACAGGTACTAACTTAAAAGCTACAGAAATATTACTCTTTCTCATGTAAATAAATAAATAGCAATATAAGTGAGGAACTTTATTCTGATTCCTTGTAAATCAGCCGTACCTCGCATCTAGCAAAAGCTAAATGAGGTCATAACTACTCCATTCCAATAGTTATCCATATGCATTTAGTAATTTTACACTATATTTCAAGGTGAAAAAGCAAATTTTATTTCCCAGGGTGCATAAAAATGGATTAATTTACAAAGGATTGACTGTCAATTAGGTAATTCTTAATCTCATGCATATGCATACATCTGAACACACACCACTTACATTAACGTGAAATTATATTTCCTATTTGGCATGTAAACAAAAATTGTCAACAATTTTGATGACCATGTCAGAGCTATGGCACAAACAATTATCTCAATCTAAAGAAGCATGAATGCATAGTTTTAATGTGTGTATTTTTTATAATCACCTCACTTTTGCACAGTTAATACATGTTTCCTTATGTATTATGTATTCCAAACTTTGATTTTTTTTTCCTGTTATGCTCTTGGTCCTTACTGTTCTGTCCACATTCTACTGCATCCTCATTTATCAGTACAGGTTTTGCTGCCATTTGCTGAATCATGCTGATTGAGTCTGAATCTAAAGGTAGCAATATCTTAGTAATAAGACTCTCTATATAGTTGAGGTATTAAAAGCCATGACAGCAATCTCAATCAACCTAAAAACTAAACCCAACTCCCATGACTGAAATGATAGAAAGCAGAATTCTTCATTGAAGCATGAGCTGATTTCACTTGAAGATTTTTTTCCTCAGATTTAGAGACTAATTCCAGCATATATAAAGGCCTTGTAATACAGCTGTGATAGCTATATCAGGTGTAAAATTCAGAGTAAAGGAATCTGTACAAATAATTGAAATTCTGGCCCAGGAAAAAAGTGCAAAACTTTCAGTAAATTTATTAAGCTGTGGTTTCAGTTCTCCTAAAGCAAAATTAACTCTTATTGGAATATTATTAGTTATTAAATATGTGCGTCTCTTTCCCTGTGAATATCTAAAACCACACAAGAGAATTGTATATGTTTGGGGGTTTTTGTCTTTTGTTTTATTTGATTCATCTGCTACTAAGTGTATGTAACAGATTATAGACTTATAGACGTAGATTACAAGACTGTCATCAGTAGTGATGAATGAATTTTTATTGATTGATTCTAAGCAGAACCACAAATCTTTCCTAACTGCTTTACCTTATTCTTTAGTCAATGAAAAAAAAAAAAAAAAAGCAAACAGTAGATACCTTGATACTTGCTAATACCCTCCTTTATATACAAAGTAAATTCATCAAGCTATTAGCTGCAGTCTATCAGTTTTCCTTCTCCAGGCATCAACTGTCCCATGGCATCTTTTTCCACTACCCAATGCAATCACATAGCAAACTCGAGCTCTGCATCTGAGCTGTGCTCTCCACAGGCTCCTTCTTCAACAGAGGCACATTTCATGTATCAAAACAAAAGGGCAACGCTGATAAAGGTGCAGTGCCAGCGCCGGTCCAGGCAGTAAGCGCACACCCTGCTGCCCAGCAGAGCCTACAGCTTTCATGGGCCCTCTGCCTTTTAATCCTCCTGCCTGTGGCTTCTGGGATCCCTTTCAAGAAGCAGGACATGCAGCTGGTGTTTCAAAGCCTACAAAATAAGATCAGATGATGAGTGCCTGCAGTTACTGAGAATATTCAGTGCATCCTAAATGTACTTTCAGCTCAGGTGCAATAATTTACCTTTGCAATTCAGTACTGCCATCCTCAGCAACAGAGATGAACAAGGCAGACCTCCCACAAAATAATGAATGTTTAGTTTTGATATATATTTTATTTATAAAATAATTTTATCTGTCACTTAGGGATTCTTTGGTACTCACACAGTGCTTTGGACCCATGCTGTTGATATTTTTTTTCTTCACATTTGAAGGAATCAGAAATTTAAAGAAAAATACTAAGAATCTGTTACAATTAATGTTACCAGAAAATTAATTTTAAAGGAAAATAAAGAATCCTAATTTGAGAACTGTGATAGTTGACAGACTTGAATTTTTGTATGTGAAGAAAATATATTTGATATATTATTTTATATAGTACTATATGCTGATCATAAACATTCCTCTAGTTACACATAGTAAGCACTAAATACAGCAATAGCTTCCCACTTTTAATTCAGCAGTTTCTGTAGTCAAAAAGAACAAGATTAATAGTCATGATTAATATTCTGAATTCTCAACTCTACCGAAAGATGAATCTCAATATATTAAGTAGTTCAATTTTGGGAACAGTCAGGGGGTAAAATAGTTTTTGTGTTCTTTCCCTGGGCAGCCCCCATAGGGCAAGTCATTAATTTACTGAAAGTAGCCACTTCATAAAAGTACAACCATAATATTCTGTTATTCTGTGTGTGTATATATATATCTACATGCACATTCCTGTCTCTTGTGTCTGTTCTGTTGACTGACTTAATAAAGCATACAGCATTGGAAATAATGGTTTGGGGGAAGAGTTGGTTTGTGGGTTTTTTTGGGTTTTTTTTTTGGTTGGTTGGTTGGTTGGTTGGTTGGTTGGTTGGTTGGGTTTTTTTTCTTTGAAATTTTTTGAAAGTGGCCTTAAGAAAAAAAAAAGGCTGCTAAATAAATCACAATTACATATTCAAATAGACTGATTACATTTGGCTGCACAACTGAGTATCAAATTACACTGAAAATGGCTTTTTAAACTTGCAACTACAAGTCTGCCCTCAGGCTGACCCAAGAGTCCTTTCATTTCAGCACAAAGCCATTACTTTGCTGTTAAGTGCCATCCATTACAAACCTAAAATCACGAGCAATTACAATTACACGCTCATTTAGACATGCAATTGCTCATTTTTACACGTGCAATATTGATACTGTCTTCTGCTCTCCTGAACTGTATCTAGTACAGGCAGCAAATGTGACTGTGTTGCTTTCTGTAACCCACAGCTTTCAGAAGCACAATCAGTATGTTAAAAATAAATAATTTCCCTAATTAGTTTATCAAATAGAAAAACCAGTTGGTTTTGAGGTGTGTTTTTTCCTACATATATGCTTTTTTTTTTCCACACAGCTGCAAAAACCTTTAATATTTATATTTTCTAGTATACAGAAAGTATTTCTTGGCTAGACCTTCAAATTAATTATTGTATATATCAGGTATTTGAGAGAACACTAAATTATCATCACTTAATGTAAGAACATAAGCAATATCAACCAAATGAAACAGAAATTTTCAGTAGTGTCATTGCCAGCACCAGACAAACTGGGAGACAAGTGATCTATAGCTAAAGTTTTTTCCACTTTACATTTTCATTTCCCACAGCCAGAAGCACGATTGTCTCGAGGTTGTTTAGGAGAGCAGGTTGCTGGGCTCTGTGCAGTGGCTGCTGTCCAGCACTCTTTAGCCCAGGCGAAGGACAGTGGCCTGGCTGCTATGCTGGCACTGCCAACTCTCAGGTGGCTGCCTGGGAGGTGATAACTATTCGTGCTGGGATGGGCAGCAGAACAGACATTACCAGCCCTAATATGCCCATCTCAGCATGTCCAGAAGCAACAAGCTTTCAAAATACCTGGCATACTCCTTTTTTTCCCCCCCCCATGTTTTCATTCCTGCCCCTTCTCCTCGCCTTAAAACCCAGCAGCAACCCAGTTTACAGCCCCTATGAAAAATATGTGTGAAGTTTTTTTTACTGTTTAGTTCATCCTTAGCATATTTAAATATGCAAAAAACCTGGGAGAATATGTACTTCTACATCTGTATGTGATACCATTTCAATATGTCAAGAAGGGTAGTGTTGATCTTGTGCAAATCTGGTTTGCAACACCTGACACGCTTCTTTCAAAAAGCACAACAGCCCGATGAAAAACCAGAACTTTATTTCAGTTGCCCCATTGACTTTCCCATCAGTAACAGTTCTGGAGTAACAGCCAGAAACATTTAATATTTATGGGCACTTACATATTAATAATTTATAATTAGTTCTTAGGTAGCTAAGGGAATGGTTGATATGAGAGCAACTGTTTTACATGACAATCTTGTGAGAATGGATGGTTGGTCAGAAGAAACAGGACATGTCTGAGTATAAACTAATTCACTTGGGAGAAATTACTTTAAATCAGACCTTAAACAGCAGCAAATGGGTTAGTGAGTATGCAGATGTGCTGCATCAGTGTCTGCAAAGAGAAGGCTGATAGCACATCATGCATGAACAGTTCAGGAAGCCAAATGGAAGATGATGTGTTAGGAAAGAAGAGTGTAGGAGTGTGACATCTCTATATAATAGCTGCTATTTCAGGGACAGCATTCATCTCTGAATACCTAAGTCAATAAAATTCAGAGACTGCAGCAAAGCAGAGCCAATATGCTTGATGGAAACAATAAAACAGTCTTTATAAACTAGCCAGGACCATAAATCTTAGCGTTGGATATTAATAATTAATTACTTATTATTTATGTGATTATGTACTTGGTGTTGCCTTCCTATTCTGAACTTCTGGAGTTTTTAGTAGACAATATGAAATATATGTTTTTAAAAATCAGCAAAAACTTAAGGACTTTTAATTAATATTCTATACTTAGTAAGGTGACATCCAGCAAACTAACATCAGGGAACTTTAATGTGCTCCTCTGGGAGTTAGCAGGGTGTGTTCATTGTTACTGTTGATGACATATTGTGAACAAAAATTGAGAAAAAATCTGAATTTCCAAACCATACAGGATGCCATCACTTCCATAACTGAGAAGCCAGAGAGTCTTTTCTCTGGTCCCTCCTGCCCAGTGCCACAGAGCAGATTGGTGAGAGAAATTTTCCAGTTCACTGACAGCTTTCCAAGGCCTGTGAATTGCCCCTTTCTTTCTCGATAGGGTTAGATGTAGAGGCCTCACAGTTGTGCTCAAGTCACTTATTTCTCCCAGATTCCACTGTAAGGCCCTGACTCCCTGCGTGGCACAGACGAGGACACCACCTTTATCCACGTCCAGTCCCTCTCAGGTCTAACCCCTGAGGGAGCTGGGCAGCAGCGCCTCATCTCGCCTGTGCTGCTCCTCGGCAGGGCCTCGTAGGGCAGCTCTCAGGTGTGCCCCGCTTCCCTGGACTCCAAGTGGGTGCGGGAGGGAGCGGGAAGCGGCGGGAAGGAGCGGGAGGGAGCGGGAGGGAGCGGCCCGCGGTGGGAAGCGGCGGCGGCCCCGCGGAGCCCCGGCCGTGCCCGGCCCGCGGCCCGACGTTGAACGGCCCCGCCCGGCACGCGGCCGCCGCGCGAAGGCCGCCCCGCCCGGCCGCGCTGAGGGACGGAGCGGGCTCAGCGGCACCCACGGGCGGCGGCATCGCGGGGCACGGGCGCTGCCGGCGGCTGGAGGTGGGCTGGGCATCCCCCGGCCCAGCGGGCGACGGGCCGGGCGGCGGAGGGAGGGTTTGTGTCTTGGGTTCCCCGTGAGGTGCCATTTTGTGCGAGGCGGGACGGCCAGTTCCTGGTTACTCGTGGGGATTTTTCACGAAAATAGCGTCAAATCCTCTTCACTCATTTGGGAAGGCGCCTTCCAGACGCTCGAGATGGGCTCTTGGAAGATGGCGGCTGTCAATGTGCAGCTTGTTAAAATATTTTAAAAAATGCTGGGTTGTACAGAAGTGCTTCTAGGCCTGTTTGCTGGTGCCAGAAGCTTCCCTTCTGCTGGGCAGGTCTCCCATGGGAATGGCCCCAGAGAAGCGGTGTGGCCGTGGAAGGGGGAATTCTTGAGATGCCACCTACTGCAGTAGCCTTTCACGGAAGCAGTGTATTTCTCAGCTATTAAAACGAATCTTTCTCCACTTTCCTTGATACTAGTCATAAGGAACGCTATTAATTGAGAAGGTTGGGCTGGGTCACTTATTGCGATCTTTTCTAGAGCCTTCCTAGGGCAGGGTGAGGGAAGAGTGGCAAAATGTGTTATTTGCTTCACCACACAACTTGATTTTATTGTCAGAACACTACAAAAAGTAGAGGTGTGCTGCATTCTAGGAGCTACCCAACCTCTTAAACAGGGTTTCATGGTTTTAAAAGACATACATATCATTTGTCGTCAGGGCGTGAAAGAAAACATGCCTGTTTGCTGGTTTTTTTTTTCACTCTTCTGATGCAAATGTGTGTTATTACTGCATTGCTTTCTGTGGAAATTGGCTATCTAGGATAAATATGATTTATACAAGCATTCCTAATCTGAGTAAAATAAAATATATCATCTATATCTGTAGTCTTAATTCAGTTGCAGGAATTTTCACTGCTGCTTTTGTCTACAGCTTTGAACTATTCCTGTTTTAAGATGAGTGGGTAGGAAAATCAGAGAATAAAACCAGATTTTTTTCCCCTAGCTTTAGTAAAGTTTTTCTAATTCAGACAGTAACCATTAAACAGTTGGTTTCTAGACCTGGGTTATCTCAAACTTCATATGCTGGAAAATTGTTTTTTGACTATGTTAGAAGTGTTCAAAAAATTATAATGTAGTAAATTCTCTGATGATTTTTAGTTTTCTTCCTATAATGCAGAGAACAACTAAAGTTGGTATGATACTAGGTCTAATAGCCTAGCTTCTCTTTTCCTGTTTTATACCTAAAATGGATGATGTAGTTGTAACTCTTGCAGTTATTATTATTTCTTGGGTTTTTTGCTGTAACAGTATTCCCTTGTCCTGTAAACTTTCTTAGGGGGAAAAAAAAGTATAATTTTTATTGTGGTGGTTGTTCTTTCTGTTATTCTTCTTCTCTAAAAATAGCTGAAATTCCTTCAAATCATAAAATTGACAGTTGACAAAAGAGATGGGAATGAGGAGATACTACAAATGAATATTTTCCAACTCATTGCTTACTTAAAGTGTGAGATTTTTCATCCCAGCATCACTTTGGCAGTTTTTGATGCTTCTCTGGTAGCTAAACTGAGTGAGAAGATACAAAACTGTATTAATTTAACTAAAGTAGCCATTAAAAAACAGTCCTGTAAGTTTATATAGATATATAAAGAACTCCTGTGCAGATAACAAATTGATAAGGGGCATGCTGATGCTAATTAATTAAAAACACATTGACCTAAAGTGCTAGAAAATCCCATAATTTCTGTCATATCCCCATGTCCTTTCTCCAAATGTATACATAGACAGAGGGGAAGAATCTTCTTGATAAGAACCTAGGGTAGCTCACTTGGAAGGAAAAATGAGAGAAGTGTCTGATTCAGTCTTCAGATAAATTTTATCCAACATGTTCAGTCATCTAAAAAAATGTATGCATCAGACCTTTCTGCTTTTTCCTGCCCAGATATAATTTTGCCTTGTCAAATGAAACTAACAAGGAGTAGGTAGATTGCTCTTCTTGCTTAACATCCATGTGTGAAACAATGCTAATGATTTCAGCTGCTTTTTTGAAGTGCGATGTTTCAAAATGTTACAGAAGCAAAAAAGTTTATTGGTAAATCTCTTCAGCCAGCACGACCTGTGCATCAGCTGTCTTCTAAACAAGGTGAGTAGCATGGCTAAGTTACTTTGGTAAAGTTTGGGTTATGTTTTGGAATGTAACAAAGATATGTAACTTGTTTTGTTGTGTTTTTAAATTAGTTTGTTAAACTACAGTGAGTAAATACCTTGCTGTATGTTGAGCTTAGTACATCATCTCTGTGATAAAATCTGAATTTAAACAGTATTAGGTTTATGCAGAGCTCTTTGATACTGCTCTTTCAGCTTGACATCTGAAATGCAGCTTCGGAAAGATGGATCAGGCTTCTCTATTAAATTTGGATTTCTTGGGGTAGCTGACTCCTACTATTGACAACATAAAATACTCATAATTTGACAGATTATTTAGGTTTTCTTGCAAGTACAGTTCACTGCACTGCATTATTCTTGCCTAGCTTTTACACAAATTCAAAACAGAAACCCAAAAAGTTTTGAGGGAAAAAAAAGCAGTATTTATGTCAGGTGTGAATATTTTGGTTTAAATTTCAAACTTCTATACATTAAAGCCTAGATATTGCAGTATTACAGTTGTTATTATTGTTAAATTAGAAATTTTTGGTGGCCAGAAAATCATCAACTGTGCTCATGTGGACTGAAGCTAAGTGCCATCATAAATTTTTACTTTGTATAAAATTCATGGAAGAAATTGAAAAGGAGTCCTGTGGTGATGTAGTTGTGAATAAATGCCCATATAATCTCTGTGTAGCAAGGAATGTTCTTGGGGCATTTATTCACAAAATAATACTGTGGAGTCTGTTGAAATTATTATTTCTTAATGTTTTATGCTCACCAGCATCACCCATTGCTTTGAACATTGGGACTGAATTACCCAGCAGCACTGAAGTATGTTTGCAGAGTAAGGTTGACTGGGTGAGTATTGAGTAAATATATAATTATTTATAAATTGGAGGTCAGCTGCTCTGTTATGTAACCAAAAGAAAACTATTTCTACCTTAGAGTGTCCTTGACTCTGAATATCTTAAACCAGCAGTGTCAGAACTGCTGAAAAGATTTGAGTTTCAGGAATGCCTTTCCTTGGTATTTGCATGCACTAAGAGCTGAAAAATGAAGCTTAGGAATTTTAAGACTGTTATGAAAGTTTATGAAATGTTGTGTGGCATTTATTTTGTCTTCATTGAAGTCAGCTCTTTTAAACTTAGAGTGCATGTATTCTGTCTTCACTTATTATGTGTAAATAATAAAATCAGATTTTTTTTTGTTGTTAGCACATGCACAAATTCATTTGAGACAGTAAACATCATAAAACTTTATGCTCTATTGCTAGAAGTGCTTGGCATTGGACATGGAATGAATATGTTTTTCATACTTGAAATTGGTTGTAGCTGTTTGCTGAAAAATGAAGTTTGAAGTCTTCCAACTGGGATGTTTCATGTTTCATAGCCTGAATTTAACTTTCTGTTGATTCTGATTTGAATGTTTTTTCAGAGCATTGATAGATGGGGTTTTTGTTGGAACAAATGCCTGTTCCTTAATTTTTACTTTATTTTTGTTATCATTTTAGAAGAGTTCTACTAACCCTTCTTGATTGTATTAAGCTTTCTGCAAGATGCATTTGATTTTAAAAATATAATCAAAAAAATGTCAAGGTCTTGGGATCCTATTTTTGATCTGACATAGAGAAATTAACACTTGCAGTTACAGCTACACAATTACAGTTGTCTCTTGAGCAGTGATTACTGAGGAGAGCACACTACTCCCTTTTAAATAAGCCTCTGGTCATCAATGTTATAATATTCAGTTTCATCACTATAGCTACATGTAGTTGCATATTGCATTTGTTTGATATAGGTATAGGTGTATTTTTTGTATTTTTTTTAACTTCTTCTTATCATAGTATATGGAAAATAATTTTTAATAATACTTTTGACCATTAACTGTTCCTTGGGTACCCCAGATATCATCTGAATAGTGCCCTAGCAACCCTGCTTGATGAGCACTTTTCAGTTCTTGCCCACTTCCCATCTGACCCAGAGTGATGTTAAGATTCCTCAAAGCTGTAGAGCCTTTTCAAAGCCAAGACAAGCTCTTGAGGATAAACTGCTTTCCAACTTTCCAAAACACTTTCTTCAAAGTTTTGGCAGCTGGAAAATCCTGGTATTATACTGTGGATATTGGGTCTTGATGCTTATGAAGCAAACCTTTTTGCTGAGTGAGAGAATCCCTTTGGTTTTAAGGAAAGTCCTTCCTATTTTTATTATTCCCAAATGTAGCAGCTTGTGGCTGTGTTCTAGGTGGGATAACAGAAAAGGAGGAGATAAATGTGTTTTTTTTTAAAAACTAGCAGTAACACTTAAAATTCTTTGTAAAAAAAATGGCTCTGCATTATGTTCATCTGTATTGTTTTACTGAACTATTTCCTTATTGTATGTAATCAAATACATTCTACAGGTTCAAATTAAACTGTGCTACACCTGTTTCTTTTAACTAAGAAACATGTATCCATGTTTAATATGCTTAAAGGAGATAAGCTTAATAACTTTCCTTCCTATTTTAGTCATCTGAAATGACTGAAGTGAAGATCTTAACTCAAACTGTGATGCTCTGTCAACCAAAACAACATGAATCAGGAGCAAAAAAAGGTAAAATACTACTTGGGGAGCTGTGTCAGGACTATTTTCTGGATGGAGGATAACTGAGCTTTGTAGTGATGTGGGCTGCACTTCATTTTTTCTGATCAGCCGGTGCACAGTTTGGAGAGCAATATGAAATTTTTCTACTTTCCACATAGCATTCTAGAGAAGATATGAAAGTTGATCATAACTGAGGTGGAAAACTTCCACTGGGAGAGTTGCTTGCATATAGGGATATAGCTGTCTTAAAAATCTCAAACAAACCCAGAAAAACAAAAAACTGTTACTAACACTCTAAAAAAAACAGATCCCAAACATAAAAAATTTCTTCCTGCAAAACCCTGGGTTTGTCTAGATTGCTTGTGTGTGTAGAAGTACAGATTTGAGTTGCATCCTTTAGGCTGTTGCAGGGCTCAGTTGTGGCATACAGACTATTGAATGTAATCAAGTTAAGAACTCAGCATTTTGGCTTCCTTGTCCTGTTCTTACTATGCTGGTTCTGAAATAAGAGTATTTGGATGGTTAGATATGAATTAATTTTTTTTATAATTAATCCTGGACGATTTGCTTTTGTATCAGTACTGTCCTTAAGGTTTGCTCCTTGTGCTTTTCTCTCTCTACTGCCTGCCACTGTACTCATAGAGAATTGGTAGCTTAACCAAGTAAAAATTTACCCTTTTTTTTTTCCCCATTAAGGGATAATCTCAGATTTCAAATGCATTCTCACAGTACTTCTCTGCCCTGCTTCCTACCTAATTCTCCATTCTTAAAGCATGTCACAGAAACTGCATCAGTGACTCAGGTTAGGTCATCAGTTTATTTCTTTTGTCTGTGTCTGTGTGTGATCAGGCATCTGTCTGTAATCTCCAATCCTTAAGTAATCTCTGAAGATGTGATTTGTCATTTTGCTCTTAGTACTCAAAATTTGAAATAATTCATTAAAGTTTTAGTGAGGCTTTTGAATTTTGTCAGTCTGAGGTTACCATCTCTCAGGTTCTTGAGTATTACTTCTGTTCTGTTGTGTATTACCAACTTGAAAATAAGTTTTCATGTAACTTCTTTCAAGCTCAGGTTCATTTCTTCTAGTTTTGATCTTGATAAATAGAAGAGAGTTCTGGTTTTTGGATCTAGTTAGATGATGGACTTGTCAAGTTCTGTCTGGTAGTGTTTTTCTGATACTTCCTCATTGACTTGTGGTGAGAAGAGATTGCTTTGTTCTACAAGATCTTAAACAGCTTCTCATCAGATCCTGTTCTCCTGTATAAACCGTCACTTTGGGTCATTTTCAGTGTTAATTGCTCTGTGATGCCTCCTTGAGTCTACTCCACAATTCTCCACACTGTCATTTTTTTTCTCACACTTGTTTTAAAGGGCTTTTGTTTGTTTGCTAATGGTTGTAATCTTTTCCTTCAGAGTTACACAACTTTAGAGGACCTACTATTCAGCTACTGCTTACAAATAAGTCTTTTGTTTTCCTTGCACAGTAAAATTTCTTCTAGAACACTGTGTTCTGCTGTACTTTAGGTTCCAGATAATAATTTCCATTTGATATCTCTTCAGCAGTAGTATGCTTTCAATTACCTGTCTCAGCAGTTCTTAAGTGCAGCATGGGGTTCCCATGAGCCCGCTCATTGAGCTTTCTGAGGTCTCTCTGGATGGTATCCTGTCCTTCAGGTGTGTCAACTGCACCACTCAGCTTGGTGTTACCTGCAAATTTGCTGGGGATGAAGCTGATCCCACTGTCTCTCATTGATGAAGATACTCAACAGTACTGGTCCAAATGTGAAACCCTGAGGGATACCACTCATCACTCACTAAACTACATCCAGACATGACCAATACTCTTTGGATCATAGGATGGTTTGGGTTGTAGGGGACTAAAAGGTGATCAAATTCTAACCCCTGCCTTGGGTGGGGACACCTGCCACTAGACCATGTTACTCAAAGCCCCATCCAGCATGATGTTGAACGCCCCCAGAGATGAGGCATCCATAACTTCTCTGTGCAGCCTTTTACAGTACCTCACCATCCTCACAGTAAAGACTTGTGAGGATGTAACCTAACCTAAACCTAAACCTACTGTCTAACCTAAACCTAACTTAAACCTACTGTCCCTCAGTTTAGACCATTCCCTCTTTTCCTATCACTACATGCTTCTGTAAAGTCCCTCTCTAGCCTTCTTGTAGGGCCCCATTAGGTACTGGAAGGCTGCCCCAAAGTCCCCCCAGACCCTTCTCCAAGCTGAACATCTCAAGTATCTAAGCCTGTCTTCATAGGAGAGGTGTTCCAGTCCTGTGATCAACTCAGGGACTCTCCTCTGGACTTGTTCCAATATGAGATCAGATGCAATTGTCCAAACAGTTCCTTATCCAGCCCCTGATCTAATCCACATCTCTCCAGTTTAGAGAGAACGATGTTGTGGGGGATTATGTCAAAGGCCTTACAGAAGTCACCATCTTCATAGGTTTTTAATCAAGGGAGGGAGTAAAAGCAAGATGTGAGTTTTCAGGTATGCTTGTGTTCTTTAAAACTGTTTTTTTCAAAGTTACCTGCATGCCCCCCCTTAGATTCAACAGTTACTGCATCATTTGTGTTCAAAGGCAAGAAGAAATTTGTGTCATGGTTGATACAAGCTTTTCTCTTTTTAATATTCTACAGTCTGAGAAACAAAGACTGTTATCCATTAGGTGACAGTGTAACAATCTTGCAGGAAGCCCATAATTCTGAAAGGAATAAGCTTCTTTGTCATCAAGGACCAGAGGTAAAGTTTGCTCCTTCTTTGCCTAATTCCTTTCCTCTTGTTTCTGCTCTTGTTTGAGAATATCTGCTCAAATACAGACATTGCTAGACATACTGTATCCAAAGCTATGCCATAGTAGAGATAGTGCTATAAACTCAAATGAGAAACCTGCATGCTCTTACTCTTGTTGATTCAGCATACCCCTCAAAAGCATTTCACTGCTATTAATCTATTTGTCATTTTACATGGTGCAGATTACTTCATTACTTCTTCATTACTTGTAGGTGTTGAAAAACATTTAACTTATTAGCTCCAAAGAGACACTCTGGTTTTGTCATCTGTCCCTTAGAAATAGGTGCCACTTTGGAGTGAGTTATAAACAGGTTTTCTTGTGGGTTTCAAGACCAGTTTGTGGTGTTTCTGCTAATTAGAACAAGATACAGGGAGTCTGTCTGGTGTAAGGTTGGATTCACCTTTTTTCTTCTTTTGTGTTGATTTACAGTGTCAGTTTGATACACCTAAAGTGAAATGCTCTGTAGTTTACTTCAGATTTCCTGATGCAAGATAAGACCTAAATTACTTCTGTTTTTAAAAGTGTTTTTTATATTCCATGTGTAGCATTTCTACCATTCTATAAGTTACCAAATATTTTTTCTGAGTTCCCAATCTTAATCCCTCAAACAAGAATGTGATTTTGTATATTCACAGAAAGGATCCAATACAGCAGAGATTTCCTTCTGAAGCTTTCAAATGTTTCTCTCTCTCAGAAGAAACCAGAGTTTCTTCCTGATCACCCAATTGTACTTGAAAAGCCAGTAAGTGCATTTTTTTATAGTAAGTGAAGTTACAAAATGGAAGTTTTGATAAGCCATTTGACAGGAAACATTTTCCTTCAAACTGTCAAATTGATAAAACCTTTGAAGGACACATTGTGCAGTTCAGAACAACTTTTGCATGTAACTTCTCTAGTTGATATTTGACATCTTACCCTGGGTAGTACCATGTAAAGGGAAAAGGTTTTTAATTTGTTTTCAGGAAAAAGATCAGATATGCTTCCATTTTTTCAAAATAAAAGAGGACTATCTTGATAAATTTACAGCTTGGTACAAGTCTTAATCCATTGTTTGAGTTGTTAATGCATGAGTGTCCATTACAAAACCATCAATGAGCTCAATGCAGTTTGTATTATCATTATTTTTGGTCTTTTGTTTTGGGGAGAAATTAATAGAAATGAATGATGAATGTGAAGGATATCCATGTGTGCTACCTTAATGTTGTGATGAAATAATCTTCAAATACTTCATAGGCTAGGAGAACACATCTACTGAATCACATTCCAGAACCTAAATGTGGGAAAATCATCTGAGTAAACATCATTTAAAATTAGGCTACATACTAGGTAGCTTTAGAGACCATTGGGATGTAGTTCTGCTAGAAATAGGATGGAAAAGTATGTCCACATGATTACTGTGTTGGCCACATTTGGAGGCATTTTTAAACTTCCAAAATTTCTATCTTTTCAAAAAACAAAAATTAACTGATATATTGCCATAATCAGCTTTCTCTGATCTTACTTTTTATGTATTTCTATTTACCCTCAAGATGAAAGCTTTATTTGTTTGAAAACCTGCTTTCAGATTCAGAAGTCTCAGCTCTTTAATTTCCTAACTTTCCCCCCTCTCCCACTACCTGTGTTTCCAAGAGTGGCAAATTTTGATAGTCTGTACGCTTTCAGATGTTTTACATTCCTAGGAAAAAGGAGGGTCCCTACAGAAATCAGTGAGATCACCTAGTTCAGCCAAAATTCCAGCCTGTTGACTGATCACATCTGTTTTTCTGTACAGAAACCAGAGGGATTGACGAGACACATGTAAAATTAAATGATGCTTAGAAGTGGCAGAAGGTGGCCTGCAAATAAATTTCTGATGACAAACAGACAATCCTACAGTGTCAGTGAGCTTGTATTTTGGAGCAGGTGGTTTTCAACAGTTTGCTGTTGAACTTAGTATTCAGACAATTCATGCCTATTGTAAGACTTTCCTAGTTCTGAATTTTTGAAGCCACTGCTAAAGTATGTGCCCATTTATGAGTAAAAGTTGTATTTTCAGATGAAGAAAACTTCTAGAATGACTTGGACGAGGGAGATGCAGTTGTTACAGTTGCTGGACTGTGGACTGCATTTTTCCTGAAGGACACAGGGTTTTTTTTGAGACGTGGGGATCAGGGCTACCAACACATAGCTCAGCATTTGAACAGATGTTACTCTGTTGACACACAATGGAAAATCTTAGATGAACTCTCTAGTATTAATGAAAATAGAACTGTTTGCCATAATAAAAAAAATTCAAATTTTGAAATGTACATGGAGTAGGAGAGAGTGACAAGCAGACTGAAATGAAAACTTTAGTGATCTGTTATAACTGAAGTAATTTGAGGGTTGGTTTGTCACACAGGTAAAGAACAAACCTTTCATTGACATCTGCAAGAAGTGACATGTTGTTTGGAAGATCCAAAGTCTGTCAGTGAGGGAGCTACATTTGATGTAGGTCTTCCAAGATTTTTGAAGGTACTTGGGTGCCTGCGGATGGAAGTACGACCCTGTGAAACCTATGAAAATGCATGTTTCTTCCTGTAATTGCCTGAATGCTTTAAGAGACAAACCTTTAATTTGTAATGCCTGAAATGGTAATATGATTAAAGTGAAAATAAATAATTTTACATATTGGTGTGGCAGAATTTTGTCATGGAATTGTTTGTGTTATGTAGCCATGTATTTTGCCTGACCCATAAATTCTAAATAAATACTTGACTGGGACTTTTTGCTTGCTCCCAACTCCCTTCCTCAGAAGTAATGATGTAACAATAAATACTGGCTGTTCAAATCTCAGAGGTCTTAGGATATCTACTCCTCTAGTTTTTGGGGTTTTTGGACAAAACTTGACTTGTTTCTTCTTAGTTTGAAATCTGCGTCTTGACACAAGGTATTTCTTAATATTTTGTGGATACACATACCTTCTTTCAAGGTGTGAAGTCTCTTATGTAATAGTTTCACTAACAAGAGAAATTTTCTCCCATCCTGGATCAGAACAGAAGACCTGCCTATGCATTGCACTCCTTAAAGGTCTTCATAGATAATTGTCCAGTTTTCTTGACTTTGAAAAGTGAAAGTAATGGGAAAAACTGAGGAAGAAGAAGACAGATTTTAATCCATATGTCTTCTAATAGACCCAAAATAGTATCATCTGGGTACTGCAGGCAATTTTTTACCCTCTGTCACAAATGACAATGAAAGCTAAATGAGGATGTGTTAAATGACAATTGCAGTGATGCAAAAACCTGTCAAGCTGCATTGGATTGGCGCTAGATTTATTTTCCTGAATGATGCAAATAATTTTTTGTTGGTTAAAAACTACAGGGAGTTTCTTAGAGTGGGTCATATGGATCTTTTTTCCCCAGTATGTGTCAGTTTCTGTGTGTAGCTCTCAAAACTCCTAAGTGAAACTTCTCAAATTTCTTGTATGATTCATGGAAGTGTTTACTATTAAATATACAAATGTGAGTAACTGTTATAAAGACATATGACCTGCTACAACTTTTTTCACCCTTCTAGCACCTAATTGACATGAAGCTCTAAAGCAGGCTATTTTAAGAGTGATTTTTATACATTTTTTTCCAGTGAAAAAGAAAAACGTTACAAACCTTAGTGTAGTATGTTGTTTCTCACTTAAGGATTTTGCCTGAATCTGTGTCACATGACTGTACTTCCTTTGTTGGTAGGTCAGTTGTGACAAAAAACTCCATGGTATACTCTAGCCGAACATCTTGGGATAGGAAAAACAGCAGCCAGTCGCTCAGGAGTATGAATAGATATACTTTGATTAAGACAAGAAACCTTTAAACTGATGTCACTTTTGAGGCTAATTTCTGTACCCTTTAAAAAATGTACAGATTGGTAGCTGCATCATACAGGAAAGCCTTGGATTTCAGTGTTAAAAGCATTCACTTTTACTGAGTTACTGTGAGAGAGATAAAGGTGACATTTATCAGTAATATGGGCCTATAAATTCAGATGTGCAAGTATCTCTGATATCCACATATGTTGGAGAACCAAGGCCTCGTGAACTTTATTGGCAAAGGGCTTGATTCAGTTACTTAAAGGTAAGCATCTGGTGTCATCCAAGACTCTCTGGAATTCCAGTCCACCTGCTGCGTGGGCCTGGCAGAAATGACAGACAAACTCTAGGTAACACATGTCATCCTCAGCTGGGAGCTGGAGAGCAGTTGATGTCCTCTGCACTAACTCACGTGCACTAGATGCCTTTGTTTAGACAAATAACTCGCCTCAACTCTACTGATAAAAAGAGCCAAACTGACTTGGCCGCATGCAGGAACCTAAATGTGATGCCTTTCTTAATCTTGAGCTCAGACCTTGTCATGATTTCTGGAACACAGGACCTTACTGCAATGAAGACTGCTTGTTTGTAGTTGAAATTCCCCCCTTTCAATTACATATGGTAATTTTTTTGTTGAGAAGAAATAAAACTAGACAAGAAGGTATTTTATTGAACATGGCTTTTAAGTTTTTTTTTTGTTTGTAACCTTAGACTGCTAAATGAATGGAGAGGGTGGTCATGTAGCATGTAGAGCTTGTCAACCTGCTGTGGAGGTGTGAGGTTACAGTGCGTGCTTGCCCATTCTTGGGCTGGACGATGCACCTCAGATGCAGGCAACGACACCATGACTTGTTAGGGAGTCAAGTATTGCTACTTCCAGGTCTTACAGAATCACAGAATATCCTCAGAAGGGACTCACAGGGATCATCAAGGTCCAGCTCCTGGTCCTGCACAGGATATGCTTAGACTCATACTTTGTGCCTGAGAGCATTGTCCGAATGCTGCTTGGACACTGCCAGGCTTGGTACTGTGATCACTTCCCTGTTCCAGTGTTCCACCGCCCTCTGGGTAAAAAGCCTTTTCTTAATGCCTAACCTCAAACTCCCTCACACAACTTGATGCCATTCCCTTGGGTCCTGTCACTGGTCACAAAAGAAAAGGGATCAGTGCCTTCTCCTCATGAGGAAGTTGCAGACTGCAATGAGGTCTCCCCTCAGTCTCCTCCAGGCTGAACCAACCAAGTGACCTCAGCTGCTCCTCATACGGCTTCCCCTGTAGGCCCTTCATCATCCTCACGGCCCTCCTCTTAAATAGTTTTATATCTCTTTTAGATTGTGGTGCCCAAAACTGCTCCCAGCACTCGAGGTGAGGCTGCCCCAGCTCAGAGCAGAGCAGGAAAATCCCTCCCTTGCCCAGCTGGCCATGCTGTGCCTGATGCCCCCAGAACAGGGTTGGCCCTCCTGGCTGACAGGGCACTGCTGACTCATACTGAATCAACCAGAACCCCCAGATCCCTGGATGTGAGGGCAGTCTGGCTGCAACATCTGTCACCCCACTGATGACCAGGCTGATTGAGCTGGCCTGTCTGGCTTGGTGGGTATCCACTTCCTCCTCAATGCTCCATGTGCATCCCTACCAAAGGCGCACACTGATTGAAGACGGTGATCTTCTTGGAGATGGTGCTGTTCATCAGTCAAAGGTATACAGTAGCTCTTTCCCCTGCCAGAACCAAGCTCCAAATGAGCTCAAGGTTTATGGCTATTTATGCTGTAACTGCAGTTTCTCTAATGATTTTGCCGTGACCTGCCAGAGATCTAAAGAAAGTATTTTGAGTGGTCAGGACATAGAGGTTGTGCAATGTTCAGTCTGAGGATCTGCAGTGACAACAGATAGGCAGACATGTTTCCTCTTGTGAGGGTAAGGATTAAGAGTCTGTCAAGAGGAGATGGTGCTGCCTTGTCTAACTGTGAGCAGAAAATATCCTGGGGAGGTTCTGTATCAGCACAAAGAGTTGTCGCTATGTTTATTCTTTTCATTAATGACTTAGAGCTTCTCTGCAGACATGTATGAAAATGTGTGTTCAGGTTCATACTTCTTTTTTTTGTAAAATGAGACCACAGCAGCATTAAGTAATGGTTGTTTATTAATGCAGTAATAAAACTTTTCACAAATACTTAGTCATACATTCAAGACATACTTTTCTGTGACAGTTTGGACTGTCACAGAAATAAATAGTTTATCATAGTTGTCTTATTTCAGTTTTCAGAATGCATTATTTCACCAAACTAGTCACAAGAAGGAAAGGTAATAAATGCACAGTTTTCCAGATTTTAGAGTGGATAAAGTGGAAAAGATTCAATCCATAATGAAAAATGTTATCACATCATAAATTCATCTGTACACTGCAATATGAATGCTAGTGTAATGAAAGACAGTACAACATTAACATTACTTGGAACCACAACTGCTAGTTGTTATTGAGGACCCACCATGATGCTGAAAGAGAGCAGAGTTTATTTATTTGTTAGCATAAATTGCATTTCTTTTTTGACCTCTGGTAAAAATTCTAAATAAAATACCTATAACGTATATAATTTGTTTATCTATGCAGCTAATACTGGTGAGAAAAAATACGCAGAATACTGGGAGAGCTGAGTGTAAGTGGTGGGAAGGTAGCTTTATCACAAGAATTAAATCGCCTTTTGATAACATCCAAAGAAGCATTAATGTGTTATAGGTATGGCTGCATAGAATTAAGCACCCAAATCCCTTAGAGTAAACCAAATAAATCCTCAGTCCTGTGCTGATGTGTGTTTGGTTTTTAAACCAAGCACTATGTTCCCTGGGTGGTTGTGTTAGAATAATGACTTGCTTTCCTGGTGACATTATTCAAATCTGATGGGGTTTTTTACACAGCTCTAGGAATTAATAACTTTTTGTCCTCAAAAGTAAGAGAACTGATGGACTTGTAAAATGTCATTCCCATAAAAAGCTCTGTAATCACAAGATTATAGACAGTGCTGGGTTGAAA
Source organism: Catharus ustulatus (assembly GCF_009819885.2). Taxonomy (NCBI): domain Eukaryota; kingdom Metazoa; phylum Chordata; class Aves; order Passeriformes; family Turdidae; genus Catharus; species Catharus ustulatus. The sequence goes on along the minus strand of NC_046221.1, from coordinate 135,470,704 downwards.
CTAATTTGTGTTTCTTCCCCACAATCTCTAGCCTTTTGAAATGGAATCTTATGCAGGGAGGAATCACAAGGTTTATGGAAAGAGATGGGAAGGAAGGAAAGAATTGCGACTGCATCTGAGATGCCAAGTGCCCTTAGTAGAGGGGTGTTCTAGGCTACAAAGGTTTCACATTACACAAATTCATTAGCAGAACTTGCTTCTTAGGTATGAATCCATAAATGCTTCAATTAATGCTATTTTAATGAAAATTATTATTAATTATGAGAAAATATTCGAGTCCTACCTGAATTCAGGCTATGAGCCCAGTACTCTCTGAAACATTGGTGGATTAATGCATTTCAGCCCCCAAAAATGCCAGATTAGCTATTTATTTCATGGGTTATAGTGTTATAAGTGTTTCCCCTTATTTTCTTTGCCTAAAGGTTGTCTATAATCTTCAAGTCCAGATCTTGTATAAAAATGAGGCATTCACTGAATGTGAACTGAGTGATTCATGCCACCCTGAGTGAAGCAACCGGGTGAGTTAACAGGTGTGAGTGGTTATAATAGCTTGTGGTTCCTCTTAACTGATGGTAAGTTAATTCTCTTTAGGATAATACTGGATCAAACAGTCTTGAAAACTTGTCTTCCTGAATCATTCTTGACCACGTAAGTGTATCCTCACTAATTTAAGTTAATTGGTAAAGACTTATGGGTTATAAACTTTGAATGAATCATACTCAGATTACAATTTGAAATGGATTTAGTTCTTAGCCAGCCAGATGTGTAAAAGATATTTGGAAGTTCCTTAGCTAGGGTAAATTTGATTTTGAATAGAGCCTATCCGTGTTCTAATTGCAGACAGGTTTAGAGTTTTTCCTTCTGATTTTACAGTGATATCACTTTAGGGTGTCTAAAATTGTTTTGTAAAGTGTACTGGCGGGGTTGCAGCCATAATTTTTTACTTCAATATAATTTTCTGTCTTTCAATCACAAATAGATCAGGTGTGGGAAGCTCTTTCCATGAAACAGAGTTCAAATCATTGCACAGATTTCTAAATTACAGGTAATGTATAAAACTGCACAAAGGACTGTGCATGCAATAATTCCCACTGCCCCCCCTCCCCAACCCCAGCAAGGAGTGCACAGTGAGAAATGCTGTTTCTATGGTTACTGTCTGCCAGAGTGCTGCAGACTGAAATCCTTCTGAGCAGGCAGGGTAAATGCTTTAATAAGTACTTGGAATCCAATTTCAGACATTTTCATGTTTAGGCTATTAAAAATTATGTTTACATTTTATTTTACGTTAATTGTACTTTGCCTGTGAGTAAAGTACCCTGGAACACTGCTGGATCAGGTGCAGTCTCTTGGACACAAAGAATTTTGGGAAAAGACTTCATTGTTTCCTACAATCAAGTTTGTCTTAAATCCAGGAATATCCCAGGAAGATACAAGATTTACAGAGATATTTGGTTCATTAACTTCAGTCTCCTGATTCTGCAGGAATCCCTGGCATATAATTTTGTGTCCACATCAGGCTCATGAGGTCTGAGGATATCTTGGCTGGTTTCTTTAAAGGATTAACGCCAGTACAGGAGTACATTTATTTTTCTACTAAGTGGGGTTTTATTATTTTAAATTTAGTCTGTACCCAGACACATAGGAAATTAGGGCTTCATTGTAGTAGATTTGTGTTCCCTAAAATAAAAAGAAATACTGTCCTCTCTCTGTAAATATGGGACTGATGCTTTCTTTGCTTCATCCTGCACCTGCACTGCGTCTGTTAACTCTTATTTCTAGGAGAAAGATGTTACATGATCATTGGTTTGTATTAAGAATAATAATTTGGAACCTTTACCACCTTGCTTTTTTATAACACAGCAGGAAGTGTGTACAAGTTGGTTAGTAAGTATCAATTAGTAGTAATTAAGGCTCCCTTCAGTCAATGTAAGTAGGAATTAAAATCTTAATCAGAAAACCTTTTTTATCCTTGAAAAGCTTAGATGGGGTATATTTTACCATTCACAAAAAATAAATGTTGTCTTAAATAGTGTATGTTAGTATCATTTCACACTATGTAAAATAAAGCACTGTGCTGATGCATTTTATATTTATGTGGTTAAAATAAAAAGAAAAAATTGGAGTCCTTTTGTCCTCTATACTTTACCAAAGAAGATCTGAATAAGGGTGATATTATACAATGGTCTTGCATATGGAACACACTAATAGAACCTTTCCCATAGAACAAAAAAAAAAGTAATGTGAAAAGTTGATATTTACCAGGGACTAACATTGTTGTGATGAGCTCTGGGGTTTCCAAGAAATCCACGTTACTTCTTTGGAATGCCTTGCTGTAATTCCTTTGAAGGTGGCTAAATAATTGTAAAAAGTAAAAATGTGACAGTGTTTTTAAAGGGCTCAATTTTTTTTTTCATGAGCATTATCAGAAATTTCACAATGAGTGCTGCACAGAGATTCTGTGCTTCAAAACTTCCAGTGATAGTGGGAGAGGAGACCAGACAAGCTATGAAGTGCCTGCCTGTTATATTAAACACTGCTTTGCTTCTGTGCAGCTCGCTGTCAGCCTGATGCTCATCTTTTGGTTGTGACCCAGTACAGTGTTGACTTGTGTTACTGGTGTTCTTTAGTCTCTGTGACAGGAAACCCAGTAAAACTGGGGTTTTGTTTGCAAGGAGAGCAACAAAGCTGCAAGAGACTTCTCCACCTCCCTAAGAACAGGTTCTCTTTGCAGATTTAGGATCATGGGGTTGGTTTGTTTGAGTGTTTTAACTAAATGTAGGTAAGGACAATCATTTTGTCTCTACTTCAGCTGGTAGGATGTTTAATAATTTCTATTTTGGGCCCAAAAGAGACACTCTTGGAGTCTGTTGGATGGGTTCCTGTGATGTGGATTGGGAAGTTTTGGGGGAGCTCCCCATAACCATTTGCATGCTGAAGTGTGCTGCGGGCTGGTACATCTGTTTCAATACTTGTGCTTTTTTGTTTCTTCTTTACCATGAAACTGGTGATATTTCTGTCCTGCTGGTTTTCTATCTCTGATGAACTAACATCCACCTGATGCTATATCATTGTGTACTCACTTTCAGACTTTTTCAGTTTTGAATAATCACTGTTGTCTCTCTTAATTTCTAACCTTCAAAACTTTATGTATTACCAAAAAAAAAAAAAAAAAAAAAGAAAGCAAGCTCTCAGAGTCCTGACACTTACCTATTCCAGGCATTGCTGTTTTCCCAGAACTCATACACATTGAAGTGGGAATTACTTGGAAGCTTCTGAATGGAAACACTAAAAATTTCACAATAGAACTAATTTAATGAAACAAAACAAAGTTATTGGACACATACATTTTATTCCTAACTGCTTATGAGTAGGAACAAATGCAGTGATTTTTGAAAAAAACTCCACAGAACAAAACAAGAAAACCAAACCCAAAACCAATCCAATTAATAAACTTAAAAAATGAGTGACCATAGTGATCCTATACTGAAAGTTATCTGAGCTTTTAAAAATAAAACCCCTTGTATATATATTTTATTAATATTTTTTATGAAACTACAGTAATTTGATGATTATAAGCCGCACCATTTTGACTAAAATTTTGCTCCCATCCCGGAAATGCGGCTTACACTCAGGAGCGACTAATATGTGAAAAATTTTCTGAAATTTCCAACCCCGGAAGTGCCAGCCAGGGTGCCTAGCCGAACACCTGCCAGTAAAACCTGGGATTGCACGATTGTTACAAATTGGTTGCTCTGTTACACGGCGGGTGGGGCCGGCTCTGTGCCAGTAGCGCGGGGGGGAGGGAGCGGGAGCTCCGTGCTGCCATCCCTGCGGCCCGGGGGGGAAGCGGGGGGCTCCCACTCCCACCTGCTACCGCCACAGGATCAGGCAGGCTCCACCCCCGCCTGCCGCCGCAGAAGCGGGGGGCTCCTTCCCCTCCTGCCACCGCCATCGCGGGTGCCGGTGGGCTCCGTCCCTGCCTGCCCCCGTGGGTTGCGCCGGGTTGGGGTGAGCAAGCCCAGTGGCAGCGGCGGCCGGCCCCGAGCGGCCCCACCAAGCGGCCCCACCATGCTGGGCCACCCGGCCCCGTCGGCAGCCCCGAGTGGGCCGAGCCTGCACAGCCAGAGCTGAGCCAGTAAACCCCGCCATGCCGCGATTCTGTGACTATTTGGCAACTTTGTTGCATGCGAGTCCTCGCTGTGAACGACAGAGCGGCTTATAATTGGGTCCGGCTTGTGTATGGACAAAGAATGAAATGTTGCCAACACCCAGAGATGCGGCTTATAGTCAGTGCGGCTTGTAATCGTGAAATTACTGTAATTTTTTTAATTGCTCCAATAGTGTAATTTATCGAAACAAATGCTAAACAGATAATTAATCAAACAGCTGTTCAGGGAAGATCATCTAATAAGTACAAGTTATCCTTTTTTTGAGAGATGCATCAGTGTCATAGAATTTAGGTGCTTTGAAAGCAAATGGAGTAAATGAAGTGTATGCATAATGGAGTGTAAGCCAGATAGGCTGATATCTGCTGCAGATATGCTTTTATAATAGTATTTTTGTGTACTAGTTACTTGTTCTTAAATTATTCAAGAAACAGTTTGTCAAGACTGAAAAATGACCCACAGAATATCTGTTGATCCTCTACACACAATTATCCTGCTCATTATCCTGAGCATAAAATCTTTATAGCATGTAGGGTATTAATTCACTTGGGTACTCATTCACTTGGGTGCTCAAGCTGGTGTTTAGATAAGTAGCACAGAAAGTGTATGTGCAGATTTTTCCACGTGCCCAAGTGTGAGATTGCTGACCTCAGTAATGATGTACTTGAAAACTGGTCTCAGCTTATGCTTCATAATGTTTTATGATTTATTGGTTTTCTCCTACTGTATGTGAAAGTGCATGGTAAAATAGCAAAAATATCAAAAGCTTCTGGAAAAAACAATTAAATTGCTGTCAATTAAAGCTACAGCAAAACCCATCCATTAGGTGGCATTACAGACTTGCCTGTAATGCCTGTAAACTTGGGAAAGAAAGGAACTTTCTGCCACCATTTCTTAACTTGCATTCTGAAGTCATGTAATCTCTCTTCCCCGACATTCTGCAGTCAATATAGATGTCAATATAAATGTTTTGTGGGATGTTCATTTCTGAGAGGAGACCAGGAGGACTTCTCCCTGGGCTTTTTTCCATCTCTTGGCCAACAAGAGAATTTTATTTTCATCAACAGTCTGCCTTTACAAGTGAACTACTGCAGAAAGATCACTCTTCTTCCAGCTTAATTTTTCTGCTCTGTGTGAACACTACTGATAAAATCCTAAATGTCATAATCTCATAGTAACAAGACTCATAAATTAGGGATGTGATAGGCAGTTTTTGAAGCCCTTGAATATTTAGGAAGATTCTGTATCATGTACACATAACAAAAGTAACTTTTCATAATGGTCTGTAGTATGTATCATAGTAGATCTCTCCACTATGTTAAATTTAGAAATTAAATACAGAGGTAAGCCATTAAATTGATTCTTAACCCAGTTCTAATGTTTTATTAATTCTAAAAGGAGTAAAGCAGAAACACAGTTTCATTGGAAATTTTGCTTTTTAATTTTTGAATTCTTTATTATGAATTAAAATTTTACAATGACAGCCTAAATGGAAGATTCTGAAAGCTGACAAGCAGAGAACTGGCAAACAAGTTGATAAGTTGCTCCTTTGCTAGGTGAGCACAAATGAAGGTTGACAAATGAATTTTCCAGTAAGGAATATCAGCCTAGGAACTTCCAGAAGTCATGAATTGATGACCTGGAGAGCTAACAAGCCTGAAAAGATTGTTTAGCACTTTTGGGGTGCACAGTCATGTTGTGATAGTACCTAAAATGTGCACATTCTGACATCTCTTTCTAGTTTGAGGTGTCTTTGAAAAGCTCTGACACACATAACCCACCAAGAAAGGTGTCATAGGTTTTCTCTTCATAAACAATCCTCGTTATTAAAGAAAAAAGACTACATTTCTTCCTTCAGCCCAAGGACAGTAACACTGTACTTACTGCAAGCAGCCACCTTGAGCAGAAGCAGATTCCACGTACTGCCTCAGAGCAAGACGGAATTCCTCCACTTTTTCTTCTATCACAGACATTTGGTGCTGAACAATCATTATGTGCTGATACAAAACCATCACAATATTACTGATGAAACAGTACAAACCACAATCATAAAAGAAAACCCAATAAAGTTCCCTTGAAGTTTGAGGTCCCTGTTCTAGTGATCTGGAGTGGAGAAGTAGAAATATTCAAGCATGACTTTTATGTGTAGGATGAGTGTTCACTTCAGACAGTTGTCCAAACTCTGGAGCAGAGTCTTTTCAGAAGAAGGCAAAGCAAAGGTTGATCTTTGAGATGTTCAGTAATAAAGTCAGTGTGTTATCTCCAGAGGCTGGAGATAAGAGCATATCCCCACAATCTGCACTGGATGCGCTGTTGCTTTCATAGTTTTTACCTTTTAGAGCCCTGACCCTAACCTGAGTGAGATGCCTAAGATAGCCCATGTTAAGTGATGAATAGAGAGGGGGTTTTCCCTCCATAATTCTGCAGGAAAATAAACAGTCTTTCTAAACAGGACTATGGAAACAGTCAGCAGAGCAGAAGACGTATTTATCCTGAATTAATATAATTATCATTTAGCTCTTTCAAGTAGTTTATTAATTGATTAATCTGTTGAAGCTTGTCAACTTTGCTAATGGAATATTTAAAGCAACACTATGTGTTTCTTAATGAGTACAATTTAATTGGTTTTTGACTTGTTTCTGCCTTGATTATGAATATTTTTTTACCATGGATTATTAGCACTCTGTGTTGCAATACTGCATAATCTCATTTAAAAAAAAATATATATAATGCAACTCCTGTGATTAAATAATTTTTTCATGTGTATTTGTAAGGTTCAAATGAATTTAGGAATGTTAGCATATCAGTCTTGGGATATATGTAAGTTTGTTTCTGGTCACAATTTTGGTTTTGTACGTTGTAATGAGCATGAGATACTCTTCCATTTTTCCTCATAGTATTTCCTATAGCAGTTTTGGGAGGAGGGGGGCTGTACAACAATGGTTAAAGCATGCATGCAGCATTTGGAGCTGAGAAGCTACTACCCCATAAACATTGCTGCCAAATTTGATAAATCTTCTTATTAATGTATGTTAAGGTTTTGGATCACTCTATCCTTTGAAAACAATGCAAAAATTTAATAAAAATGTTCTGCCCCCATATTGTAAGTTTTGTTCTGTTGCCTTTTGCTAACCGAAATGGATTCTTATCGCAGGAAAAAGTGAGGATAAAGATTTTTAAAATTCTTTTTTTAACAAAAGAGATGAGGTGTGGTCTCAGTATCTGGTGTTTAAAATAAAATGTCAAAGTCATTATCTTGAACAGTACTTACAGATCTTGCATTTTCATCCAAAACTTCCTCTTCAAGCGGCTCAAGCTTTAGGTCCTTTGAGGCAATTGAAAAGAAAATAAAAATTGTAAGAAGAGTCAATACTACAGCTGTATTCCCCTCTTACATTTTTAACAAGCTATTCCAATAACTAGATTCTGCTCTACCTTAAGAAGTTAAATCCCTTCTTTATTAGTTCTAAGTCAAACACAAGTGTTTACAAGATCTTGCATGCCTCAGTGGTTAATTCCAGCCCAGGCTGTCTTGTAAAGTTTTATTTATAGTGCTTGGCAGGTGATTTTTCATTTTAACAAATCTGCTTGTTCCCAGATGTATGTTGGACTTAATTGAGAAAAGACAGACATCCTCTCAACTTGTCACAGGGACTGTGGAGATGAGCAAGAATGGTAATTGGAAATTAACTATCAGCTACTATTGTGCAATCATAAAACTTTACACAGAAGAAACTTCCTTGCAGGGAGTTGAATTGAGAGAGATGTGCATGACGGTCCAAATCAGCTTTCTGAACTGCTGCCCTTGCTGTGAGGATGGCCTGGGCAGCAGCAGAGAGAGGTCTGTGACTGTACCTGGTACACAAACTGTGCACTTCAGGAATCAGTGATTCACACAAACACCAACCAGTAGCACACACAAAATCATTCTTTACTCGGCAGGCACATGCACTGCCTCCTAACCCAGTGCCATTATGATATTCTGAAAAATATATGTATGCCTGAAAAAAAAAAAAAGGGCAGATTGATTTGCAATAAGTAGCTGGAGCAAAACACACTCTGTTAGTGGTGCTTCACTTCTCACTGAACACAGTTCTTGTGCAACAAAGAGAAAAAATTTCTTCCACTCCCAGCGTGGGTGAGGATTGATTAACCTCAGGTAGCAGCTGTTCTGCCAGCACAGATGCTGTACTCACTGAAAAGCCGACCAGAGATATGCAGGTAGAATTCAAATGAACAGAGGACCTCCATCAGCAGCAGGTGGCAGAGCAAGGCAGGAGTGAAGTGTTCAGAAACTGCTGTGTAGTTAAAGTCATGAAATGTGTGTGTGAAAGGAAAGACAACCAGCTCTACTGTCAGTGGAGACACTTTGGATAAAAAATCTGAGGGAAAAATGTGTATCCCTGAAGTGAAAGTTCACTTTCACTGCCATTTTTTTCTCAAGAAACATATGGGAAAAGAGAGGAAAGGAATAACTCAGGGAAGTACTGCAAAATTTCTCTAAATGTAGAACATAGTAAGAAAATAATTGTTTTCTTTGCCAGGATATGTAAATTTAGAACTTGAGTGAAAATAGACAAATGAGAGGACTGACTCGTGCTCAAATTCCCCTTTGACAGAACACAGCAGAGGACTTAGATAACATTAAATCTACCCTTCACCAGGTAGCTTTCCAGTAGGAACACTGACTCATAACTTGCTGTGCAGCTCAGAAACAGGGCTTTAAAATGCCTTTGCAATCCTACCTCTCCTCACCTGAGAAGCTGTGGCTTCTGAAATTGCCTTTTAGCATGACTGTGCAATCCTGTTTTAGAGCAAAGTCAAAAAGAGGGGTTTTAGTAGCTACTGAAAGGCATCTGGTATTTAATGCCTTTCACAGTCAGACATGGCTGTGAGATACAAAATCAAGCAGATGCAAAGTTAGACACAGGTGGATATAGATTGTCTACTGGAAAAATTAGACTTATGTAATTTATATGTTTTATTAATCAGGTTTTATATAGACAAAGAGGTAATTATGGGAGATCTATGACCTGCTACTGTTTCCCTTTGGCACTGAGCTCCTTTTCAGTCTGAGGTTTTCTATCATTTGTCTGCAGGAAATTCAATCATTTTATAATCTCCTTGTTGTAAGTTTATTTACCACAAAATGTTTGGCTGCTTTCTGTAACATTTGTGACGCGTTATTGCTGAATGGCAGCTTTCTTTCCTTTTCAAGTAACATTCTTTAAAATGTTTTCTTTTGACATCAGGCCATGTCAGGTGGCAGCTGTGGCAGGGTGGTGAGCTGCTGTTTCCAAAGCAGAGTGCAGAGTAAAGCCAGACTTACCTTTCATGGTGGACTTTGACATTTCAAAATCCAATTTATATCTATTCAGAAAAAGATCAAGTTGCTACAAAAATGCCACTAATGTGGTAACTGTGTAATTGCCTTTCTCATGCAGAAATGAGCTCCAGGAGGAAGCGTTGGACAGAGGCTCACGGGTATTCCCTGGCCAGAGCTCACTGGACTGAGCAGACCATGAGGAGCTGCAGAGCATGGCAAGGAGCAGAGTGAGAAGCTGTAACACAAGTCATGGACAGTGCCACAAGGAATGGCTGAATTTCACAGCTCGTTAAGGAGAAGTGATGCGAGAGACTGTCAGACTGCAGGGATAACCAAAGGGAATGCTGGGCTTCTTTGGAGCAAGGCCAGTGTGCTGGGGGTGGCCATATGCAGCTAATCAGTAAGAAGGCTGAGGTAACAGAAATACCAAACTGGGACCAAAGGGGAAAAGTAATTAGAGGCAGTTTTTTCATTTGGGAGGGAGGAAAGCAGAGGTCAGTATGCTTCTCTTGCTGAGCCATGCGCCAAGTCCTCACCATCTACTGGGGATATTTTGCTAAATCTCTTAACTATTTTCTGTGCTACTGAACTCAAGTTGGACTAGTGGTTGAGTAACAGGAGACGTTGTTCTGCCATGACACAAGGTCTGATCCAGTGCCTGGGTAAGAGGTATGGATCCAGCCACAAACACTAGAGGACAATATTCACAGGGGAATATCCCAATCAGCTAAAAGGGAAGAACAGAATCAGGCTGTTTCATGTCCCTGGGAGTGCTGCCTGTGTGTGTGTGGCTGCTGGTCAAGAGACCCCTGCCAGTGTCTTTGGAGTACAGGCACAGTTTCAGTGCTGATGAGCACTGACCTGAGGGGAGGAACAGCATCCGTGCACTGGGACTGGAGCTACTCCTGGGTCTGAGAGCTCTGCAACCCAAAACCTCACTTCCAGTGGACAAGGAGGAAGAAACACCATGGGTCTCAAATCCACTGAATTCAGCCACTCCTCTAGTACCTATCTGAAATTGTCTGTCTGTCCTTCAACAGGGAAACTTAGTGCAGAGAACAACTCAGGAAATTGTTGGATCAGATGGATCACTTGTCAGACTCCTGGAGGGCTCTGCTTTGGTATGGGAACTATAGGTGGTTTTTGGGCTCTGGGAGTTGCTGCAGCTGGCTCCCAAGAAGGATTTGCATCAGATTTTGGTTTAACTGTATTGACAAGGAAACTGGTTTAATCTTATTAATGAGTATTCTCTGGAATTCTGGAAAGGAGGAAACAAAACTCTGTCAAATTTTAATGAGAAAGTTTGGAGAGGAAGAGGAAAATATCAGATCCTAAAAGGGGAAGGTTGCAGCATGTTCCCCCAAACAAGCATAATTAAATACATTAACTTCCTCCAGTCATATAATAATACAATTTTTCACATCTTTGTAAAAAGTTGAATCTGGTGATGGGAGGGGGAAAGGGAAGCATGGAAAAACAATGTCATGAATAGGAAGGAGGAAGGTGGGAGAAAAATGTAGGCATTTAGTGAGTGTTAACTCTCTTAGGTAATGTTGCAGCTGGGACATTGAAAACATTAGTGTTTTAAGGACGGCTTTACTGAATGAAGAAACAAGTGAAAAAGTCCACACACCTTCTTTTCCAGTCTATCAATTAGCTTCTGGAGTCTGTTTATCTGGATCACCCATTGGCTGTCTTCTTCAATCCAACCTTTGGAAAAGATAAATGATTAACATTTATAAAATGCTACTAAGTTGCTAGTACATAGTGTATTCCTCTATTTTACAGATTAAAAAAATTACCCTGCAATTTATTTGGCTTCTCAAAGATTGTGCTGCAACTAGTTCAATGTTCATTTAGGTGAAACTAATGGTAATGGAAGAAAGTTCTCCATCTCCACTGCAGGTATATTCCTGTCTGGGTAGTGACATGATCACAGAATCATACAATGGTTTGTGTTGGAAGGGACTATAAAGATCATCTAATTTCAACTCCCCTGCCATGGGCAGGGAACCTTCCAGTAGATCAGATTGCTCAGTGCCCCACCCAACCCAGTCTGATGTCATTCACCAAGGGTGGAGCAAGACTATACTGTTCCAGAAAGCACAAGCGTCTGGGCTGTGAGGATGATGAAGGGCCTCCAGGGGAAGCCACATGAGGAGCAGCTGAGGTCACTTGGCTCATTCAGTTTAGAGAAGAGGAGACTGAGAGGAGAGCTCACTGCAGTCTGCAACTCCCTCATGAGGGGAAGAGGAGGGATGGGTCCCATCTCTTCTCGCTGGTGAGGGTGACAAGTGACAGCACCCAAGGGAATGGCATCAAGCTGTGTCAGGGGAGGATTAAACTGGATGTCAGGAAAAGGTTCTTCACCCAGAGTGTGGTTGGGCACTGGAACAGAGTCCCTAGGGGAAGTGCTCACAGCACCAAGAGTTCAAGAAGCATTAGGACAATGCTCTCAGGCACGTGGTGTGATTCTTGGGGATGGCACTATGCAGGGCCAGAACTTTAATGATCCTTATGAGTCCCTCAACTCAGGATATTCTGTGATTCTGTGAGTCCCTCCAGTGTCTCTGGAAAGTTTTGTTTTGCTGAAGTCTCATGAAAATTGTCTGCCAAATGAAAAGGATAATACTCACAGAAACAAATATGTGCATTATTAAGGAAAAGGATAATACTCACAGAAACAAATATGTGCGTTATTAAAGCAGTTCCTGACATCACCCACCATGTAAACGTGTACATAAGAGAATGCTTTAAGGAGAGAGGAAGGTTATTTATCAGAAATTGAAGATTTTTCACTAAGTGTTCTTGTTATGCACATTTATTAACTTTCTCATTTCTCAGCTGAGAGTTCTTGTGGCACTTGCACATATTTTGACCAAAGAAAGAAATCCTAATGCTGAGAACATACCACAGCTGTGGTCTGTAGAGGAGGCAGGGTGTGGATTTACCTGAACAAGTACATAGGCTGAAGAAATGCTGGCCTAAGCCTTGAGTGCATCTACACACCAGTGTTACTAAGCATGTGGGCAGCAGGCAGTAAGCAGGAAAACCAAGTGCCAAGACAAACACAAATCTTGTGTAGGAAAGTAGACAGCTGCCAGCTATCAGTAGAACTGTGGAGGAAAATGTCAGCTCTTTAAGATTACACCAGTACAGTAAGTGGATTTGGTAGAGCTTGCATTTGTCTGGGTTCTTTCTGGATTAGGAGTGCAGCTACAAGGCATAGTGGCCTTCCTTGTTAGGAACAGCATCACAAGAGACCAAACATCATCCTGCACCACTGCTCTCAATGAGCAGCATCCTCTGGTGAGTGACAGAAGTCAGTCATGAATGTGGTGACAGAAAGGCCCCCAGGAGAGGGTTTAAAGGGAAGAGGTCAGCACATGGCTGCAAGCAGTGACTGGTGAAGAAGTGAGCTAGACCCATTACACATTTGTTGTTTCAGTCATCTTTACCCCTTGATTCTGGGACAATGCCACTAAGCACAAAGATGTCTTCACTGCAGCCTCATGCTTAATGTCACTGCTTCCAAAGAATCCCATTCACCAAAGTACTCTATCATTTTCCAAAGCAGAAATGCTGCTGCAGAGTTCTTTTTTTTTTTTCTTTCAGGTTTTGTGTTTTCCCTTTCTGTTTATTATTTATTCCCCTCAGCTGAGATGTGAGTCATGGCAGAGAACTTGGTTGTATTTATAAATTGTAGCCTTCAGCTTTTCATTCATATCTGCAGGCAGTAAAGATTACCTAAAAATGTTGAATCAATCCAAAACACACAGTTTGGCCCACAATTAAGTTTTTTGTCTTTTATCATTTCAGATCTATGGATATGCATTAATTTCCCTCAGCTTCCTCAGTTTTCAGTTAATACCTTCTATATTAAGTTGAAATTGTGTTCTTTCAGTGAAGTATCTTAGTTACATGTCTAAATTAAATTTTTGAGAGGAAGATATGTGTATATTTTTCTTTATGTGTGTGTATGCATGTATTTTTAATATCTTTAAAATGTGAAATACCATACCTATGCTAGAATAAGGGTTATTTGATGACAGGCTGTTGTTCCTCTGAAGCCTTCGAGCTAAGCGTTTGCCTGGCCACTGAACTGAGAGCACTTCTGGTTTTGCTGGATCTTTTCTGCACAGAAACACAGGAAACTTCTTAAGGAAAAATGTGGATGAGCTCTTCTCTCTCTGTTCTCAAAAATACATGTTGCCTTTTGAATTAAATAAAAAGGAATACCTATTGAGAGCACTGAATTATTTTCTGGATTTTCATTAACTCATTGTTTTGATTAGGTCATTAAAGAAGTTAAGAGGGTTAAGCTGGCATAAACCTAAATCTTTGAGAGAGACAAATCTCAAGGTCAGTATCAATCAATGATGTGGTTCTGACCTAATCTAAGTAATCATTCACAGTTTCTTCATCCACAGCAGTTTTGTAGCATCTCTGCAGAGGAGCTCACATGAATAGAGGTACACAGACACTGTGCATCTTGGTGCACCCTCAGACTTTCAAAACCTGCTGGATTCCCACAGTCAAGGTGCTGGCACAAAACTACAAGTTATTACTCCTGTACTTCAGGGACTTCAAACCCAACAGCAAAACAAACAAGAAAATGACATTGCTAACAGAAAAAGAAAATTACATTTCCAACAGAAAGATCTTAAGATTTTCTTTGTCCATAATAACAGTTTGTATTTTGCTTTCCCTGTTGTCTTTAACAACAGTATACTGAGGGAAAAATTCCATTCAGCCAAGTAACTTGTCAAAAATATTTTGATCCTTGATTCTACAAACCTTCATCATGGAGATCATTGTACTAAATTCAGCTAAAACCCTTGGATGGATAAAGGCTACCCAGGTGATTGAGCGTTTATGGAGCTAGATGTTAACTGAGAATATGGCCATATATTCTAGGAAGAAGCTGTGACAACCAAAACCCTGGCTATTTCTTCTTTTAACATGGAGGTCATTGTGCATGAAAAAAAAAATCATCAAGCTGGAAAAAACAAACAAAACAGTTAGCCATCTTAGTGATTTCAGAGCTCTTTATATTGCAGTGGTTGGCTTTCTACATTTGATATTAAAGTGTCCAGGGACTTAAAAAGAAGTCAGGAGAACCTAGCATGCACCAAAACGGTTGTCCTACAGGCAGCCCACCACAGGATCACATGCATTTAATTTCAGGAAAACTCTTGTTAGTGGATTCCTATCAGGAATAAAAAGTGTACCCTTATCTCTGCAGTTATTCCCTAGATCAGATTTCTGGTGAAATGCAAAGCAGTGTTCTCACTCCTCACCCACCTCCTGCAGCTGAAGAGGGCTTTGCTCACCTCTCCTGCCGGCTCTGCTGCTCCGTGGTCTCCATGGCACACTCCAGGGAGCTCTGCAGGGATTGCAGCTGGTTCAGTGTCTCCCTCAAAAGAAAGCGAGTCACAAACTGCTCCAAATTGGAAGCTTCCTGATAGTCCTAAGAATTTCATGGAAAAAACCCCAAAAGGTCAGGCTTTGTTTACGAAATTAGAAATACACGAGGGAAGGCTCAGAATTCATTCAGAAAGGAAGCAGGTTGGATGTTTCCATGTTTATATATGTAAACCATGTAAGCAGCCTTTGTGGATGGACAGAAAGATCTCTGAATTTTCAGGTGTAGACACAATTCCCACTCAGACTGAGAGGCCCAGGTACACAGTGACAAACACAGTTTCTACTCCAAAAAAGACCCTTTTCTTTACATCATTAACTCCAGCTGATGGCAGCACCACATTACTTCTGAAGTGTGGAAAAGCCAAAATAAGACTGACAGCTGCAGAACTGAATTGAGTTTTAATTCAGATCCACTCTTGTGAAAAGATGTTCTCAAGCCCACTGGCCTGTCTCAGATATTGAATATGGGAATAGTCTTTGAGCAGGGCACATGGTTAGGATACTCCCCTGAAAAATCCCACTAGCAGCTGGCTGAAGGACTGTGCCAGAGAGGTTGCCTTCTGAATTTAACACTCTTTGAGTGATTTTTGTTCCTTTAATTTAATTATTTTTGAAACTGTATATGTGTATATTTAAGAATTTCATTAAATGCATCTAAATTTGATTTAAACTAGTTTGGTTATTATAAACGTTTGTACCTATGCTTAGCAATTTGTAGTAGTTCTTTGAATAATGACATTTTCAATGTATTGCATGTATCAAATTTTTTTTTTTTTTGGTGTAGATAATTTCAGAAATCAATTTTTATGCCAGTTCTCTCCCTGGCCCAATAAATTATGTATTTCCATGGCTGGGGTCAAATTGGACATTTCTGGCAAGTCCAGGCCTCCAAAAACCCACTGTGTTCCCTTCCAACCATGCCCAGTATGTGATTCTGTGATTTGGCAGTTCTGCAGTAATATGTAGGTAATGCTTTGTGAGGGGAGCCACCTTTACAATAATATAAACATCCTCTTTCTTTTTTTCTCATGAATAAATGTACCAGAGAGAACAGAACAGACCCCTAGATCTTCTGCTTACTGTGTTGAGGTTGCATCAGGAACAGAGATAGAAAATAGATTTATATCTCTTAAGATCTGAACGAATTCATTGACTCCTCACTCAGCTGGTCTTGAAAACCTTTGGGCACAATTCAGTCTAAAACAGTTTCATACAACATGAGGTGCCTTCAATGAAAGATTTCTTTAGTCACCACATCTGAAGAGAGATGATGGTCCCCTACCTTCAAGCTTTAAAGAGGACCTGTCACTTCAATGGTGTTGCCTCCTACACTATCTGAGAACCCATTTGAGTATTTTTGGCAATGCATATGGGTATTTTTAAGGTATTCCATGTTCTTTCCAATGTGAATTACAGCTGAAATGCCTTTCTGATTTTTAGACTTCTCTTAGAATATTTCCATATACGTGTTTGCAATCAGAACACAAATATGTTTTGAAATTCGAATGTAAAATGAAAGGTTGTCCCGTAATATCTTTAAAAGCATTTTGCTCTCAAATGAGTGCAATCTTTTCACAATACATGTTAGTAAGTTAGTTCTTGTTGGAAGACTTCTGCCACAGAAATTTCAGAGGTGGTGTTGAATCCCCCATGAATCATCAGAAGCTACTTTTGTAGCCAGAAGCTTCGTGGTTTTCTACATTTATTTCTTCTGTCTTCAGATTAATCAGCTGTGAGTCACTTTCCAGAAAATAATTTTCATTGATACAATTTTAAAATAAATGCTCATGAGAGCTTGTCTGTTTACCTGAGGGACTCACACCAGTCTGTAAATAATGTTTATGGCAAGCTTTTTATGATTACTTAATCTTTTTGTGCAATAGGAAAGTTGTTATTTTATTTTTCTTCTAAACTGTCCCATTATAATTGATAAAAAACTTCTGTGAACCTGACAGATCATTTGATTTCCAAAAATTTTGATTCTCTGGCAAGTTAGAAGAACATGTGTGAATCTGTGAAGCTTGGACAGATAATTAAAACCCTTCAGTAGTAATCCAGGGTATATTTTTATTTTTTTTCCAGCTCTTGCCATTGCTCTTGGAAATAAGTGAACAAGTCATCCCAAAACTGGCAATTTCTTGTAGGTTTTTGAACTGTGTTTGTAAATTTTTCTGTTAGAACTATTCCAAGTTTTTGTATTGCACTGTGATTTAGTATTTTTTCTTTATATTCTATTCCCATAATTTCTATATTTAAAGGCTTCCCTATGGAAAAGATCATTATCATCTTTAGATATGTCTTAGAGTTGCCTTATCATATTTACAGAGCTATTGTTGTAAAGGTGGGAAAGGTAGGCAGGATGCCAACATCATCTGTGCCAGTCCAGAATTATCAATGACTCTTTCCTTATGTATATTTTACCCAAATATTAGTGCTTACAGCTATTCTGTGTGGAATTACTTAACTCTCTTAATGCATATAGTTGAACAAATAATTACAAATTATTTACTGTTTTCTTTAAAGAATTGCTGAGTCAAGGAATTCTGAGCTCACAGCAATGTTGGGCACCTTCAACTGCTGCCCAGTGAAAAGTAACTACTACATGTCTTTCTAAAGCTCTTCAGAGACCACAGAAGAAGGGATTCAGCATATATAAATGATCTAATAACTATAATTTAAGTCATGGAGAGGCAAAGATTGTCCATTACAATTCAATTTAAACCTCAAGTAGCTATTTAAACCTCATTAGCAGCCTTGCTTTAGTATTGTCTAACCACTCTATTTCCTTCAAAAAGTACCTTATTTTGTATTTTACTAAGGGCACACTGGTACAACATTTCTGTATCAATTTATTAGGTTTATATTAGGGTAGAATCAGCTTAACTGGCATGCCCAGCATTGGTATTGCCAGTGCATTGTGCCACCAACCAGTAATGGGATCCATGGATGGTGTCTGTACATAAACTAGAAAAAAGGCCCATTTCTTGAACTTCATTAGCTCTAAGTTCATTAGCATGCACATTACACTGCACCACAGTTTGGGCAGTCCAGATGAAATAAGTCTGTGTTAACATATTGTTCTGCTTGTTAGTTTTACTGAGTGTGAATGAATGAGGGTAATTTTCCACATCTTCCTCATCAAGAGGCAACTGTGACCTTTGTGAGCAGCAAAGATTTTCATTTCCTTTAATGCAACTGAAAATGCACATAATTAGTGATTTCACTGTGGAAAAGGTCACTGTGATATTTTAAAGTGTCTAAAGGCTGTCTTTAAAAGTGCAGAAGAGGTTCTCCATTTACAAAGGCAGAGGAGGCAGGGTTTAGGAATCTCCTAGTGCAGTCCCCATCTCAGGGTTACCAAGGTTCAGCAACTCCTGATCCTCTCAGTCTCTGGCTCCAGCCTCAGCTCTCTCCCCTGGGTGATGTGACCATGCTGCTTCACCTGTCAGAAGAGCAGCTCCTTGAGATGGAGAAAGAGTGGCACACCTTCTACTGATACATTAATTAGCAATTTTCTGTTTCCTATTTATATGTCCTATTAAACATAATTTCACAAAAAAATGTTTATGCTTATCTTTACAGAAAGTACCCTCAAGTCAATTGAAAAACAGTTATCACTGAGTAGAACTCAGTAAGGAATAATCTATTTAAATTTCCCTTTATCATGGAATGTCTCCTGCCCTGTATGTTTTTAGATCCCAAATTAGAGGGACAATGCCTTGGTTTACAACAAAGGATATAAAATGACTCAGAACAACTACACTAAAATGAAATCTCTAAGATCAAATTCTTTAGACTGTAGAAAGAAATCAAAACAGCATCAGAATAAAATCATAATTTCACCAGACGCCGTATTGAGAAATGCTCAGTGTACTGATATCACACAAATTTAACCTTTACAGCATCCTCACAGTAAAAGTCATCAAAGGCAGGATGTGCCCAATTATTAGATTCAACTTGGCACAAGTTGAATCTAAGTTGAATATGGCACAAGTTTTACACATTTATCCAAGTATTATATTTAGCATAAATTGTGTGTTTAAATTCTACCTAGAGAATTGGAGCAGTGACAATTTCTACTAACCATCTGCAAAGCTGACATAACAGCAATGAAATAAAAAAGGCAGCCATGGCTGATTAGAAAGAAGATCATCACACATTTCTAACAGCATCTCTCAGAACAGTTTATCACTCTCCTCTACTGGGATTATTGAAGGAGTAATACACTGTTTTTGCCATAATAATGTGTACAAAATCCATCCATGGATAAAAAATAACTCCTATTTTAGTGCTATTGGGTGCATCACATAGCTTAGAGACAAGAAACTGTTTTGGCTGTGTTTGATATTGCCAGGTAGCAGAGAAATGTGTAACACCATTGCTCCAGGGAGAAGGTTGCAGTGATACATAGAAAACATCAAAGCTGCTGGTGGTTTTGATAGGTATCCAGAAGAGAATGACTAGTTAAATGTTTATTTTTCTGCTGTGAAGTAATTTGTCTTTAGAGGCATGAATATTAAATTAAAGGCAGTTTTGTTTTATCTTTATTTCAGACTAAACACATCTTCTCTGCTACTGGTAAAATTTTGAGCATTGTGTCTTTCTGACCCAGGAGGCATAAAACTTCCACTAAAAAAAAAAAAAAAAAAAATCAAAGAAGTTCCCAAGAATTTTCATTACTCTGATAAGGAGCTAGAAGAGGAAAGGTGTGAATCTCTGGAATATTCTTGCATGACTGCTCAGAATTAATTGCTTGCAACTTTTTGAATTTATCTTAGTTTGCTTTGACTTGCACTAATAGTCACAATCTTAAAAATAAACCAAAAAAAAAATCCCAAAACATTAGTTAGTAATGTTCCCAGATAAAAATAGCATTTATTCACAGGGTCCCCTCTGCCTTGTAGCAGGGTGGAACTGGTGATATATTTTAGCACTGCTGATATATTGTCACTCTTCAGTTGAGAGACAGCCAATTCAGTTACTGACTGGAACAGGCTTCCCAGGGAAGTGGTGGAGTCATCATCCTTGGAGGCATTTAAAAGATGTGTAGATGTGGCACTTGGGGACGTGGTTGAGTGGTGGATTTGGCAGTGTCAGGAGGTTAATGGTTGGACTTGATGAATTTAAGGATTTTTTCCAACTTGAACGATTCTAAACCTTAATGAGTCTATGATTTTTGACTGACATAAAAAAAATTAGTAATAAATCTAAAGGAACAAATGAACTGTTTTCCAGTTCAGTACATGAAAATTAATACTCAGATAAAACTGAGCAATGCCTGTTATTCTTGTGCAGCAGCTATTCATTGCACTAATTCTGTGAAAGGTGCATTTGTAAAAAGTGTGATTTAAAAGAGAACAAGACTAGATTCTGTGAAAAATGTTAATAAATTCTAACCTCATGAAAAAATGGGTGCCAGCCAATTTAACACAGCTTTTGTGAAAACAAAAAAGCAATTAAAAACTTCAATTTTGCTCAAGCAGAATGTTGTGGAACACTATTGTCAACAAATGCTTATCTAACTTTCTTCCCAGGTAATTTCTTTTGAGATAAAATTTACATAAATGCTACTATTAGTCAAATATGCAAGTAAAAAAAAAATCTAGGCATTCTGGTTTATAATGGCTATCAACCCTCAAGATTGCAGTGATTTACATAATTACCATAAATGAACCATCAGTAACTACATTTCAAGCCCTGTGTTACTCTTTCATCTCCAATAATCTTCTCTTTTACTTTACTGGCTCCTATTTTTAGACTATTCAAGAAATTCTCAAGCAATAATAAGGCTGCACTGACTTTGCTGAGCTTTGTGATCTTTTGAGCAAAACAGAAAAATTAATGATTTCATAAAAGCGATAATTAGACTTGCTGTGTTGATCCAGCACCTTGCTGTTGCACACCCTCCTTTCTATGTTTTTGCAAGCAATATGTAAAAATGAAATAGTTTTTTTTCCCCAAAAAAGACTTGGGAGGCTATTCAAGAACTTTGTAGCTCCACTGAAGAATTGTCTTCCTTTCATACTAAAATTAATGTTTATGTTTTGTGTATGTAAATATGTGTGAAAACCAGTTCTTGAATAAACCAGTTTTGATCAGTACTGCTCAAATGCACTTTGCTAGTTCACCTAGTCTGGTCCCTTGCTATCACAGACAGTTAGCTGTCTTTCATAACAGAGCTGCAAAGGAGGGAAAGAATTCACTCCAAAGCAAAGAATCAGATTTTACTCCCTGAAAAAGAGAAGATTTGCAGTGTCCCATCTCTCTTTTCCTGTGTTGTCTGCCATTCCTTTCCATGCAAGCCTGCTGTGCTTTTGTCTCCCAAAGAAGAACAGTACCTCAGTATTTTCAGGAGGTGTGTGCACTCAGAGGTCATCCCTTTCCTTCCTGCTGTAAGGATAAAACATGAGGAAACAGCACTGAATCACAAAGACTGTAGCTCCCCTACCATCTTCTGGTTAGATGGGGTTTGAAGTGAAGTATGTTGCTTGCAAATGCAACTCAGTCTTTTCCCTGCTGAAAGACGTTCCTGGAGAAATCGAATTCTCTGCATTTTCACCTTAGCACCCTCCATCAAACAATGGAGCATGAATGGCTCCTGCACTCCTGAGAGCTCCCCATCTTCCCAGGTGCTTTTAGTTTGGTTTGGCAGGAGGGATCTAACCCCAGAACAGTGAAAGGAAGTCAAAGCTTCTTGAGCCTGCTAACACACTGGAATGTTTTCTGCCACAGATGATGATGGTTTCACTTTCAGAGAGCAGAGGAGCGGACGGCTGGAGAAAACTCGGTTCAAGAAAGCTGTGCTGACAGCTCTTTCAAACTACAGAGGGCAACAAAGTACAGAGAAATCAGGCTGAAATTACCTTGCAGAAGCAAGGCTCCTGCTAATCTACTGGGGAAAAATATCTACACATGGAAATAATTCAGAATGAGGGGGACAATTTGGTTGATCTTGATTTACATTCAGGAGTCCATAGCCAAACCAAGTTCCAGTTGGTGGGATATTGTATTCAGTTTGGCCAGGTTTGGGGAGGGGGGAAGGGAGGGACTACAGGGATGTTTTCTGTGAGGAGCTGCCAGAAGCTTCCCCTATGAATGACAGAGCCAATGCCAGCCAGCTCCAAGCCAGACCTGCCACTGGCCAAGGCTGAGCCCATCAGGGCTGATATGTTACCTCTGGGATAACAGATATAAGAGAGAAAAAGTTACTGTAGAGAAGCAAATTACAGCCAGAGAAGAGAGGGGTGGGAATACGTGAGAGAAAGAGCTCTGCAGACACTGGGGTCAGCACAGGAGGAGGGGCAGGAGGTGCTGCAGGCACTGGAGCTGAATTCCCCTGCAGCCCATGGGGGTCCATGGTGGAGAGAGATTCACCTGCAGCCCCTGGAGAGACCCACAGCAGAGCAGAGGGATGTGCCCAAAGGATGCTGTGATCCTGTGGGAAGCCTGCATGGTGGGACCTGTAGCTCCATGGAGATCTGCCCATGCTGGAGCAGGTTTGCTGGCAGGACTTATGACCCTGCAGTGTAGCCATGCTGAAGCAGCCTGTTCCTGAAGGATTCCTGTGACAGATTCAGGATTTAGATTTTTCAGACATACCCTTCCATGCTTTTCTTTGAAGACTGACACATCTTCCTTCTCAAGGGTTTTCTTGAAACTGGAGCTGAAGAATTTTTCTAGGGCTTCAATTCTGCAGCTGCCTCTCATGACAAATATTTAATGAATATGGGCAACTTTAACTGATAGGAAAGACAGAGTAGTGGGTTTTTGTCTGATTCTAAAATCAATAAATCAATAAAGTACCAAGTTGCTCCTTTCCCCACTAAATATTTAAAAATGAATGAGCTCTCCACCTGAAGTTGAACACACTCTGGAGAAGTTTAGCAGAGACTGATAGTTAGAGGTGCAGAGTTTTCTTCAATCCACAAAGTCAGAGGGGATGGAAAGCTCATGGCAGCTCTGAGGACTGGGACTGTAATCAATCCCATGCATTGCAGGGTGAAGTTCAGATTCAATCTTGGCAGTCTTTACTCTTGGTTTTTAATAGGACAATTTAGTCCATGGAAATTTGGTCTGGGTCATTGGAAACTGGCTCAGCCACTGTAGATAGACTGTGTGCTGGTGGGTCTCACAGTGTAGGTCTTCAATTCCAGACTTTTTTCTATATATGAATTTTCCAACTAGGGCCTCACTTACAAGATAGTAATAAATGCTGCTACTACTCGGTGACTGTTCAAGGGACTCTGTGGCTGCAGTGGCAGAATGGTGACAAAGTTTTATGTAGCACTAGGAGAGGAAACCCAAGTCTTGCCTGGGATTTAAAACCAGACCAATAATTTCTGAGCACCTGTTTGCATGAGCAGGGAGTCAGCTTGAGCTGTGAGCTGCCTCACATCTTGTGTGTCACTGGTGATGAACATCATTTCTCATGCTTTCTCAATGTGCTAGCTAACTTTTGCTACACCTCCAGCTCTGATTTTAAGTGGCTGTAGCCCTGATTTTAGACCATGAACTTAAATAAAACTTGAACTTTCCATTTAAGATGGAAATTTTAATATTTACATTCCAATGATTTATCAGGTAATGAGGTCACATAACCTATCTGTTCCTTGAGAACTGAGTTCCTGTTGAAAGCAATCCAAATGTTGAATTGAGAATTTAATTTCTATACAAAACTGCAGTGGCTGAGCATATCCTTGGCAGAAAGCACTATTTTAGAATACTTGAGGACACCTGTTCTGTTTGACTGTGTTCACACACAATTTCTACTAAATGGAATTAAAAGTTCTTTTCCAGGGTTAGCTTTGCTCTCTTTCTGCCATCTCTAACAAATAATCAGCTGAAATATTCCTGAAAGACAGAAAACCCTTGAACCTTCAGTTAAGAAAATAAAATTCAAAGAAATTATGGTTTTGTTATATTTTAAATGGGTTTTTCAAGTAGACAAATGAAACCCTTATTAATACTGAAGATTTTCTTATCCATATTTCTAGTCCATCCAGCACATATATTTTATAATCTCATTACTCTCCTGGGACTGCTTCTTATAATTAACTTCTGAAATAATTCTTAAATGCTGTCTTTTATTTACTTCCAGTTGTTTTGAGATGATGTCCTGCCCTTCAGCAGCAGTATTTTATATGCATGGCTATTTTTGTAAAATTATGCATAGCTAAAATGAACCAATTTGTTGCTTTTTAATATCCAGCTCAACAAGACAGTGAGACAGCACCTATTCACTTCATTAGGAGTGGAAGATGCACAGCATGAATGAAGAGACATTCAGCTTCCTGGCTCAAGCTCTAACTAAATAAGCTACACTTTTGGGGTTTTATTTTGGCAGGTTATGTAAAAAATGTATGAAGACTTTGCTCCTGCAAACACCCCAATACCAAAGATAACAGCTTCACTAAAGAAGCACAACTTTCTTCACTGAGAGAGCCATTGATCTCTCCACTGACTCAAAAAACCAAAAAAACCCCAAAACAAACAAACAAAAAAAAAAACACCCAAGGTTTTTTTACCCCATGGCACTTCACTGAATAATTTTGGCTGAAAATTCTGGTTTTGATAACTAGCCTGGTGTGGATCTGTGGCTGGCTTTGGAGGATCAATTCCCTGGTTTGTTCTTTCCCTCAGCTTTGGAAGCTGTTCCGTCTTGCACAGGACATTTACCTGTTCAGCCAGGGAAGAGGAGTGAATCACCCAACGTATCGAGGCACTTTTGGTCAGACAAACAGCTGGAAAGTGGCCTGAACACAGGAGCAGGTGCTCCTGTCCTGGTCCATGGGAATGCAGTGCCAGGTCCTGGTCCATGGAATGGAGTGCCAGAAACCAACCTTCTTCCCCTGGGAACATCTCCTCCCTCCAGAGTAAAGGTGCTCTTGCTGTGCTGGTGGGCAGCAGCCCTGACTCCTCCTCCTGGCAGGCTCTGTGACCACTGCTTTTGTTTAAAATGCCCCAGAGGGAAATGAAATCTTGTTCTTGGCCAGGAGGTTTCGCTAACCCACCAGGTTATTTTTTCAAATTTGGTCTATTTCCAAATGTTGGTGCTGATACCTAACCATGTTTGGCAGGGGACACAGAACCCATCAACATTCTTCATCCAACAATGCAAAGAACATCCTTCAGACCATTCACAAAGACAAATTTGTCTGTATCCAAAATGGAATAATTTGCAAGACAAGACTTAAAAGATTTTGTATGCAACCATTTCGACAAGGCTTTTCTTACTGGATTTTGCTACAAACATGTATATTTGGGAAAACTTAAATATTAATTAGTAAATTCGCATAAGAAAACTACCAGAAATACTCCAAACAAGCAAAATATACAATGTAAAGAAAATTTCATAATTTTTACTTACTTTCTTTGTTTTGTCCATTGCCTTCAGTATGGTTATGTTTAAGTCTTCCAAGACACATAGAACATTTTCATACTCTCCTAAGTGCTTTGAAAAATAATCTAGAAGACAAAACCCCGTATTACCTACAAATGACCTGAAAAATCAATATTTCATCAAATATAAGCTTTATCAAGCCTGAATTAAGTTACAGCATTATTGAATATCTAAATACAAAATGAAAAGGAGTTAAAATGGAAAGGATCATTTTCTTTTTAAATTTTGTATTCTTTCTCTGTAAAATCATTGCTGGTGTACTTAAAATATCAAAATCAGTATTTCAAAGCACTTTCAATAAATGAACTATCAAATTCACAAAAAATGCAAATATCAATTTAACAGCTGTAGCAAACTTATTTTCAAAATATCTACATCTTTGTAAACTGAATTTTCAGTCTAATAGTCTACAATTACTAGTAGCAAAGGAATTTTTCATATGCGTGTGGTGAATTTGATTATATTGATATGAAAAAGAATAATTCTGGTAAATTATTAGAGGAGATGATACCACATGGGGGCTGTTGTGAGGCAGGGTTGGTTGAGGGCAGTTGTTTCTCTGAGAAATGAACAGACCATGAGTTGGCCAAATAAGCTTCTCGTCCCAGGTACTGTGACATTTTCAACAAATTTGATGCATGCAAAATTAATTTTAATGAAAATCATGGAAATAACAAATTGCAGGATGTCCTTGTGCAGCTTCTCAAAGCAAATGGCTTTTTAACAGAAAGAGCTGATTTAAAATCAGAGGGATTACAGCAAGAGAAGGGAACAATCCTGGGAAGTCATGACCAGAGTTCCCATTTGGTTAATTTGGTGAAAAACAATAGAGGGAAGCACAGGAAGAAAGCAGTGTGAAAAATAAGTAAATAAAATTATGTTAAAGTTTAGAGACTGTGTTAGACAAGGCATTTAGACATCAGATCACCTGGAAGAGCACAAAAATCAACATCTAAATGGCAGACAGGGAGAACAAGATTAGATAGGAGCTTTTTGAAATAATAAACAGCAATCCTTCAGGGTTTTTAAGAGGTCAGCATGACCTTCTCAGGGGAATAATGAAAACATAAGTTACCAGAAACACTGTGATGTGGCCTGCTATTGCTGAGAGGTTGAATGAAATGATTTAGAATGAAAACATATTATGAATTAATACCCTGCATGTTTTTCAGCTTCATTTCTGAGAGGAACTGATATAACTCAGAAAGAGCTGTATAATATGGATTGAGTAAATTCAGTACCAGATTCACAGATGAGAAACACCCTAGTGGCAACATTTGAAAGATTTAAAAGGCATTTGAAGCAGGCTGTATTTAATTAAAACAGGTAGTAAATGGAGTCAGTGCTGGACTGACAACCCCCAGCCCAGCAAGCCTCCAGTGCAGCATCAGCTGCAGAAAATCCCTTGTGGAACAAAACCACCTCTCTTCCTCAGCCAGGTTTGCACAGTTTGGGCCAGATGCTCAACCAGCAGGAGTTCACAGCCCAGTTCACTTCAGATGAGCCTCTTGTCATACATTTATAAGCCACAGGGTGAGGTGTCTTTTAGTGGGTACTTGGCCATGTCACCCTGTGGGTGAGTAAACAAGCTGAGATTCAGCTTGACAGTATGTTCAGCTTTTAAAGGTCTTCAGCTACCATCTTTCCCTCAGAAATTGGCTGGTGTTGACAAGTATTACTTTTTTTTCTGAATTTTGTGGAAGAACCTGCAAAAACCTTTGTATATTGTTTTTTGCTGCAAGAAGCACTCCTAAATCAGGTGCTGTAAGATAAGCTGAAGAGCAAACAGGGTGTTGGGGAAACAACTCACAGCTCAGAATGAGGTATAGAAATGGGTAATTGGGCCAAAATCTAGGACTTGCAGGAGTTTAACTGTGACAAATGAACATAGAAAACTTGTGAAACTTGCTGTTCTCCCCAGCTCAAGTAGGAGGAACAATGAATTTTCTTTTAGTGGGGTACATGACAAGTGTTAAAGTGAGAAACTAACTAGAAAAGGTATCTCACACTATCTATCTATCTATCTATCTATCTATCTATTTGTCTATCTAATCTTTATGACAGAAAAGATTTTGAATCTCAGACAGTACGAGAAAAATATTTTCAAAATGTATTCTGCACATAGGGATTGAGAGAGTCTGAAAACATTATAAACCATCTACATTTTCCCAGGAGTTGCTCTGAGTGGAAATTATTTTCTGTTTGAGCTACAAAGATTAAAAATAATCACATGGCATGTTTATTTGATTTCCACAGGGCTGCTGCAGGCATAAATTATGTTCTTTCCCAAAAAAGAACTTACCACAGAGCTCTTCTGTGTCAAGATTGCTGGAAAGATAAGAGCACAGAAGGTTAGTGAGGTTAGTAATGTTTTTTGTTGTATTGGTAAATAGTGCAACTTTAATATTAGACTGACTGGGATATGAAGCCCCCTGCTTGGGTTGCAGCAGGAGATGCAAGGTCTGGCTGTGCTGCCTTAGGGCAGAAGCTGCAGTTTTTCTGAAGCTGGCTGCAGGTGCAGCCTCTCTTCCTGAGCATGTTCCCACTGGCAACTTCCTACTCACTGCAAACTCACTCTGAATTCAGCCTTTGAGCATCATGATGCAGTCACTGCTCCTCACATATTTGGTCCCAGTTCTGGCAGGAGTCCATCTAAATGTCAGAAATGTTTGGTTTGGGTTTTTTTCTCCACCTTTCTGCCTGTACTCCCCTTTTGTGGCTGCCATGCTGGACAGCAAGGCTCAGAGATCTTGGCCTTCCATGCTAAGGAAGAAAAAACCCAGTAACCTTCTCCTGTTTGCAATCCTTGCTGTGCAATAGTGTTCTGTGGGACAGCCTTGCAGAAGGAGGATAAAACCAGACATAGCCCATGAGCACATGTAATTCCTAAGACCTTCTGGCCATGCATCATTTCACCACTACTAACTTTGACAAAATTAGTGATGTGAAAAGTATAGATGTGCTGCCGTATTCCCATGGCATCATTATATAAATACATAAATGCAGGGAAGTATTCTATTCAATTCAAACCTGTTTGCTTGAAGCAGATTTCATCTAGATCAACTTTGAAGTGATATTTTCTCTCATAAGCAAGGCCTTCATAGTTAAAAGAAAAATATAATTAACCTACAGCTCATTACTGAAAGTTAGCATTTTTGCCTTTCTTCCAAGGAGGAAAAAAACCAGATTATTAAAGAAACTTAAAAGCATAAGTGTCCTCTTTGAATCTTGCTGAGGGGTGAATATTGAACGGCTGATTGCACTTAGCATTTTTTCACTTATATTTTTAATGGAGTTTTTAATTGACCTGTTAAGAAAATGATGACAGAGTACTATCTTAAAATCACTTTCTCCATTGCTAACTTCCACACATCTGGCTTTTATTGCACAAGGGAGAGAAACTGATTGAAATTTCAGGATCCTGGATTATCACAAACTTGCATACTCAGGGCTATAAAAACTTCTGAACACTTTTAATTCATAATGCAAATGAGATTTTCACACAACATTTATTAATTGAAGGCGATTCTTATCTGCATTCAAACAGACCAAGTTAGATGACTGCAAATGAGACTTGTACCTGATTTCTCCAATGACCTTGGTGGCAGGTGTAAGGGAATTCACAGTCTGAAAGAACAAGTGCTGAAACTGTGAAACTCAAATCTTAGGTAAACAAAGTATGTGATGGGGAAGTGTCTGCAACTCCTTAAGGCTGTTTACCACAGATCGCTACAGTATCTATGATCAAATGTGTCTGACCAGCACTTCTGCAGTTCAGCAGTCGATTTTGGAACAGTCGATTTTGGAACAGTCCAGATGCTCACTTCTTAAATGCAAACTGAAAGCCTGAAAGCTGGAAAATTGCCTGAGTCAAAGAGCCCTGGCAGGATGTGATGTGGTTAAATGACAGGACTTTGCAGTTATAATGCCACTCTTTTTCCATTGTCCCTACATCTTCTGCTCCTTCACATCAATCTACCCTAATGACTTCATGTAAAAGACACATTAATGCACAGCTTGATGACTGTGTTTAAAAGAGCCTTTCCCATTGTTAACCAGTCAAATTCATGCACTCTTTTCAAATTTTATATTTAAATCCCTTCTGGTTTCTATTCTTTTGTACAGTAAATTCACGAATACAAGCCGCACGGACTATAAGCCGCATATCCGGTGTGTTGCCAACATTGTTGCCTTTGTTAATAGATAAGCCGCTCCCGGAATATTAGCCGCAATTTAGTTCGCTGCGAACTTTCACAAAGTTGTCATTTAGTAACACAATCGTGGGATCGCCGGGGCTTACTGGCTTACTGCCGACCTCGAAAACATTGTTTCCAAGTGAAAAAAGACACACCCTTTATTTACAAGCCAAAAAAGACAGGAACAATAGTGTGGTCATTTTGCGAGCATTCCCAATGGATCTGCGTTGCCTTTAAACAGCCGCTCAGCCACGCGGGCTGAGCTCCGAGCGGAGCCACATCTCCGTGCTGGCACAGACACCCCGCTCAGCCCCACAGGTGAGCGGCCCCCCCCAGCCCTGTCCCAGCAGGGCGAGCGGCTGCTCTGCCCCTCCCCCTGTGAGCTGAGCAGCCCCCCACAGCCCTCTCCCAGCAGGGCGAGCGGCTGCTCTACCCCTCTCCCAGCAGGGCGAGCGGCTGCTCTACCCCTCTCCCAGCAGGGCGAGCGGTTGCTCTACCCCTCTCCCAGCAGGGCGAGCGACTGCTCTACCCCTCTGCCAGCAGGGCGAGCGGTTGCTCTGCCCCTCTCCCTGTGAGCTGAGCGGCCCCCCCCAGCCCTCTCCCAGCAGGGCGAGCGGTTGCTCTACCCCTCTCCCAGCAGGGCGAGCGGTTGCTCTGCCCCTCTCCCTGTGAGCTGAGCGGCACCCCCCAGCCCTCTCCCAGCAGGGCGAGCGACTGCTCTACCCCTCTCCCAGCAGGGCGAGCGGTTGCTCTACCCCTCTCCCAGCAGGGCGAGCGGTTGCTCTACCCCTCTCCCAGCAGGGCGAGCGGCTGCTCTGCCCCTCCCCCTGTGAGCTGAGCGGCCCCCCCCAGCCCTCTCCCAGCACGGCGAGTGACTGCTCTACCCCTCTCCCAGCACGGCGAGCGGCTGCTCTACCCCTCTCCCAGCAGGGCGAGCAGCCGCTTCATCCTTCTCCCTGCGAGCCTAGCAGCTCCCTCAGCCCTCTCCCTGCAAGCCCAGCCAGCCCTGCAGCCGCACAAGACTGAAAACACTTTAAAAAGTACAGAGAAATATCACACACTTTTATCGAACTGCCGAGGTAACTCGCCGAGGTAACTCACCCCGATAACAACCCCCGCCCCTCAGTAACGCCGCCATCCACAGGCAGGCAATAAGCTGTTCTCTGATTGGTTCATCGTCGGAACAACGGGAAACCATGGATTTCAAAGTGTTTCGGCTCGGGACTGGACTGGTATGATACTAGGTAAGGGCAGATATCACATTTTTGTCCATAGATTAGCCGCACCCAAATATTAGCCGCACTTCCGGGTTTCCACCAAAATTTTTGTCTAATTGCTGCGGCTTGTATTCGTGAAATTACTGTAACATCCTCTGCATCATGTTAGTGACATTGGGAGTGGCTCAGAGCCTTTCAGCATCCCTGTTTTCAACAGGCTGTTTGTCCTATAGACAGGAGTGGCACAGCTGCAAATGGACTACAAGTGCAAATGGAAAAGCATTCAGGTGCTGAATTCATTTTCAATTGGAATTGGACACCTGAATAACCAGAAAATATTATCCAAAGCATTTTTTGCAGCAAGCCTGTGAAAAAACACAGATAAGACACAGAATATGGATTTTTTGTCTAGCATACTCAGTATTTCCTTCTATTATAAATACCCTTGGAGACTTCATTTTTCTTGGCACCCTGTTTGAAGGAGATGCTGTTCTAGGCAGGGAAGCTATAACTTTGTGTCAGTGATTATTTCATTTTCTCTGAAATAATGACACAAAGCCTCAAAAACAGTTGGGAATAAACCTAGGAATTCTTTTGCTGCATACAAACAATTTTAAGCTCCCTGCAAGGTGCTACAGAAATAATTAAAGAAGTTTGGCAAGTATTTAACAGTACAGGAGTGAGGTGCACACCAGAGGGCTGTTTCTGTAAGTCAGTGCTCAGGTTTACAGCAGGCACCTGTTCCTCATTTCAGTGGGTACATATGCCAAGGATGCTTCTGCTTAGACTCATAATCTGGCAATGCTGGACATGTTATTAACAATATTTGCTGGATGACTCACATGCAGGCACCAGCCCTCCACTCACCATAAGCAACCAAAGCAGAGGGTGAGGAAAATGCATTCACATCACATCAGAATGATGATTCTCAATTTGCTCTCTGACTACTAGATGCAATCCTTCTACCTGTCCAAGTCTAAAATGTTCTCTTTCTAAAAAAAATGAGCTATTTTCAAAGGACTATTACACTGAGCAATCCTGATCGCTGGAAAGTTGATCATACCTATTGGTTAGTGACAGAAAAATAAGCAAATGCACTCAAATGAACTGTGGCAAAAGTGCTTATCCATGATACCTCTGGAAGTGGTCCAAAATGTAGAATTACAAATCAGCTGTGCTCTTGTTCTGGCCACTACAGTTAGCTGTGCACTGGGGGCAGCCAGGAAGGAGGCAAGGTTAAAGCTATTCCACCCATCCACTGCTGAGGGTGCATGGATCCATCCCCTGACCTGACACACACTCTTCTAGGGGACAAAGGGCACCTCTAGGCAGAGGAACCAGCAGAAAATCCACATATTTTCCCTGGATCACAAGAAGAGACAATATCTTACAATTACAAACATAAAGCAGTTACTTTATTGAAGAATCCAATACTATATGAACGACTTTATGAACAAACTTAATTTAGGAAAATCATTGCCATGAATTATAGCTGGAGATTACACTTTCTTCTTCAGATCTCTCTTCATTCTCAGATATGAGAAGGATTTATTTCAAAAGCTTGAACTAACTATCTTTTCAGTCCTAATTGCATGTCTTTTTGGCTAAATTTGGTTTTAGGGATGAAAGTTTGAAGCTAGTATTGCCTTTTGTTAAGTAGAAGCATATAATTTGTGAGTGTAAGGAATTAAATGTTACTTAAACCATGCAAGGGTAACTGAATAGGCATCCATGGACAATCTAATCCAAAAAGCTGTAAGGTCTTTGCAACAAGAAAACCAGTGTACCATTTTACCTTGAGTCAGCAAAATGAGGTAACACTAGTGAGGGTGTTTTGCAAAGGAGTCCTACGTGTGCATTTCCATTTTAAGGATTTTCTGCCTCATGGCTCCTTTGCAGCAGCAAACACCACCTTTTGTTCGGGTTTGTACAAGGTTTCTTACCAGTGGAGGCAAGACTGCTTCCAGTAGGATGGATGCAGTGCTGAAAAAAACTCGGGTGCTCCCCCCTCTGGTGACAGAAAAGGGAGAGGAGGAAGAGGGAGCAGAAGTGGGACAAAGCTTCTGTCTCTGGAGAGATAAAGTTCCTGCTGCCCTTCAACCCCAGATCCATCTGGGCTGTGCAGCCCCTGGGCTCCCAAAGGCAGCAGCCAGCTTGGCTCTCTGGGCTCTGACATGGCAGCAGGATCACAGCTCTTTTACTACCCTGCATTAGCTCCAGGCTATGTGATAACTTCAGAGTCATCACTTACTGCTCTAGCTGCGGCAGGACTGAAGGAGACAATAAAGGTTTTTTTTTTTTCCCTTAAGAACTCATCTGAAAAAACAGTCCTCAAGTCCTTTGCATTCACAGGGATGCAATGACTACATAGCTGACAAGTTGTGTTAATCATCTCAGCTATAACAGCCTTTGTGTTGCTAAAAAAGGCTTAATAATGCTATTAAAACTTGTGGTATATGCTAAAAGTTGTAGAGCATTGTACAAGGGCTGCAGAGCTATGATTTTTTTGCAGCGTCTGAATGACATAAACCTAAATGAGGAAATGAGATGCAGCATCACAGTGGCTCTTCTGCCACAGAGAGCAAATTTCAGTTTTCATCCCATAGGAGAGGATAATGTTTCAATTTCTGGTTTTGTCACAAAATTTTTAAAAACCCCACAAAACTGAAATTAAATTATTTATTCTTAGATGAAATGAAATGTTTACTTTAGTTTCTTACACTCCTTGGAAATGCACAAGAGCAAGCAATTCCAAAAATATCAGCAAACAAGTGAACAAGGAAGAAGGTCAGCTTTGCTGAGCAGGCATCTTCTTTAGGAAAAGGAAGGTGTGTGCCTAGTGTAGGCAAGGTCAGGTGACATGG
This sequence comes from Catharus ustulatus, assembly GCF_009819885.2. Classification (NCBI taxonomy): domain Eukaryota; kingdom Metazoa; phylum Chordata; class Aves; order Passeriformes; family Turdidae; genus Catharus; species Catharus ustulatus. The sequence goes on along the minus strand of NC_046221.1, from coordinate 135,437,109 downwards.
GAAGAATACAGAGACGCAGCTTGCCAGTGTAGGGAGAAAATTCATTCAGCCAAAGATCAATTGGAGTTGAAGCTGCCCAGAAATGTGTGAGAAAATAAAAAGCTATGTAAAATACATTAAAGGCAAAAGGCAGCATAGGAATAGCATCAGCCTGTTACAGGATGAGGATGGACACCTCACAAACAGGGACATGCACAAAGCAGAGGTTTTAATGCATTCTTTTCCTCTGTCTTCAACACAGATGATGGACCAAGGGTGGAGGAGGTGGAGGACCATGGCTGTGAGAACAATAAACTCTCAGCTCACCCTGAAATTGTGTGGGATTTGCTGCTTCAGTTGGATCCCTACAACTCTATGGGGCCTGGTGGGACTCATCTAAGAATCCTCAGAGCTATCTGATGTCATTCTAAAACCTCTCTAGGTGATTTTTGAGTGGTATTGAAACTCTTGTGGGTGTTTGGGAAACCCAGATTATGGAAGGGACCAGGTCTCCAAACTACATCTACCATTAAGCAACGAGTTTACTCAGGGAAGCCAATGTTATCTCTGCAGAACCAGCTTTAAGTCAGCTCCATTTAGTTAAAGGCAACTGAAAATAGTCATTACTGTTTGATTTTTTTCACTGAGAGGGATTGCCATTTGTTTCTGCAGAAGGCTGCGTTTCACATTAAAAATAACCACTTGTATGGAAAATTTCCAAGCAAAATTCTATTTGAAGCTTGTCTGACCAGAGGATCTGTTAGCATCTGGATTTTGTAAATCATTCTTCATGAACTTGTTTTGACCAGCTGTGAAATACTAAAATGTACAATTAGCTCACTCTGATCAGTGCCTTTGTCTATGTGCTTCATTTCCAAATTGATATCTATAGCTATGGTCTTGAGAAGTCTCTGTTAAAGCCAATAGCTGCATTTGCATGCCTTAAATATTAGCAAACACGCCCTTCTGATTCCAATACTGCACCATGTCCCGGAAATTCTAATTTAATCTAAAAGAACCAGTTTTAAAAAAAGTGGTCAAACCCCAATATATTATTTTCCTCTTGCAAATTTGCATTCAAAAATATCTTTTAAAAAATTACTGTCCTGCAGTTAACCTAATTAAAGATCCTGTCTTTATGTCATATTGTTATTAATTTTTTTATTTTCCTTGTTTTACTTAAAAGTGATTTTTTTTTTCTGTGTACTTGTATTGAACTGGGAAAGATCAGCAATAGCACGAAACTGAAATATGCCTTCCAACTGAAGCAAAAGGAAACCATCCAAGGCAGAGATAATTAGCACACTTAGAGTACCCTTAAACTACTGAGGACTTGTCATTATTAAATTTGCACTAGTGTGTCTTTTAAATAGAAGTGTGTAATATCACATGGTGAAAAATCTGGAAATTAAGATTTTAGACTATAGTAATATATATGTGAAATAAGATGGAATTTTTAAGGCTGAAGTTTTTCTTCTTCACAAGTCTAAGTAGGATCGTGTGTAATTGGATAAAAAATTTTGCATTACAAGTCACAGGTATTTGATTATTAGGTTAAAAGTAAAAATAATTTGGGTGTCTGTTCTTAATTAAACAAATTAGCCCTTAAAAGGCCTTGTAAAGAAATACATCACCATTTTTAACTTGTTAGCTTAGAAGTGCTGTAAAACTCCCTGTAACATAAGAATTAAAAAAAACAACTAAATCCAAATAAAAAATACCAGTTCTCAAACTTTTAATCCCAACTCCAGCAAAAAACAAACAAAAAACCCCCCCCAAAAACAAACAAGAAAAATCCCAAACCATAACCCCCCAAAAAACTGTAATATAGAGGAGGAGACTCTGAAGTAACTTGATATGATACAGCCATCGAGTGTTGCTTCAAATGCCCAAGTATTTCTCCCACCACCCATGTCCCAGCTGCTTCTCCTGTGTTATCCTTTCCACCCTGGGCTGATTTGCAAGTGTGAGCATCTTAAATGCCCAAGCCTGGGCAGCTGAGCTGAAGCCCATGTGAACAGTACCATGTCTTAGGTGCCAAAGACTTCCCCGCCCGTGAGGGAGCCTTGGACAGCCCTGACACTCAGGCAGGCAAGGGTAGATGTGTCTCCACATCTCTCATAGCACCACATCCATCCCTACATCTGCTGGGCATGCAGCAAGACACACTCCCCAGATGCCTGGTGCTGCAGGTGGCCAAGGCTCTCAGATCCTCACCAAACTCATCTCTGGCTTGTGCACAGTTTAAGTGACACCACACACAAAGGTTTAATGGGACCTCCCTACCTTTGGGAGGCTGCCTGTGCCCCAGGCCCTCAATATTTCTGGCATCCCTCCTGCTTTTGTAACTAGCATCCTGACTAAGGACTTCATTCTACCAATGAGTAGAGAGAGAGAAGAATAAGTCTGATTCCCCACAGAGTCAGTAATCAGTGAAGCATTTAAAGCACTATCTCTCCAGCAGTGCTGCAGACTAAATCCCCTTGAGACCTTCTGTACATCTCCTAGTTTGTAACTCTGCCAGATATTCTCATTATCTTCTGACACCTTTTCCCAGAGGATGCCATTATGTTAAAACAATTTCCATGGAAGCCATGAGTGGCAGGAGGGAAGGGTAAGGGATAGAAGTAAAAGGGAGGTTACATTTGCAGTGACTTTGGGAAGGCTTATTCACTAAACCATCAACCACAACAAGGATTCTTGCTCTGCTGAAACATGAGCTCTCAGAGTTGACATTAAAATTAAGTAGGAGATGATTTACCAACAAAATGAGTTGCAACAGCTTTCACCCCTTTAAACACTAATTTCAAACTTTTCCTGTATGTTTCTATCTATGTATAAAAATACCTGTGCTTCTGATGCCTTTCTCTACTTTCTGTAGAATTATTCATGCAGTAACATGTGTATACAAAACAGCTGTATTTCTGCAGAGCTTCCTCAACTGTGCTTCAACACAGTTTTACATGAAGGATAAAACATTTTGCATTCAGTTAACAGAATATGTGGGTCTTCAGGTCTGAAATTACTTCGGCTCCAAAATTACTGCAACCTGCAGACCATGTTTTCCACGACCCTTTGTCAGCACAGAGAAAGCCTTTCCAGCACTCATATTTTCTCCAACAACCTTTTCCCATTGCTTCCATCAGCCCTGCAGAGCCTCACTGAGGACTGTGGAATTTAGAGCTCAGACTAGGGGAGGAGAGAAGGGTGAAAAATCACACTAGGTTTTCTTTACCCCCACAAACCTCCATAAAAATAAAGTGCATTGAGATCTTTTGAAGTGTTAGGACAGACACTGACCAGGTCCAAACTGACATTACAGATGTATAACATGGATGTCACATCAAATATATGTCAAATTAGGACACAAAGATAAGCTCTTGCCCTTGTCCCTTTCCTGCTCACAGATATGCATTCATGTTGGTATTACTCTTATTCAGGGGGCCTGGCTCCTATTCAAGAAACTGTGGGGATCTATCTTGACCTCCTGATAACTTAAAAAGAGCCTAAGATGTTGCCCAGATGCTTAGAGTGTGTTTATATTGGGGCTACCTGGAAAACACTTAAACTGTTACAAAAAAGGGAAGGAGAATCACTGTACAAACTCCAGGTTGAAGCTTAAGTCACTGCTCTTGATTTCTTGCCTATATTTGTTTGGCTGGAGTATTTTTAAGGTCTTTAAATACAAGACACTACTTTGCAAGAGAAGAAAAGGCATGCTAAGAACCTGGAGCTGTAACAGCCTAGACCTGATCACTTCTGCATCAATGCAAAGCCTTTCCTTCCACTGGCACAGTGAGGGCATCTAAATGTGGACCCTCCAAAAGTGCTTTTTTATGCCATTTAATGGTATGTAATTGCCCAAAAGTTTCACGAGATCCTGGAAAGCACAAATAGAAGTGACTCTCAGTGGCAGTCAAATGCTTAATCAGTTTTCAGCTTCACTCTGAAGTAATGACAACACTGGAAACTGCACTGACAGAAGAATGGTTAAGTGCTATCCCCCTAAAGCAGTCACCTTCTACTAATTACCTGTCAGGAATGCTCATTGTATGGCCTAATCAAGGTTTGCCTTCAAGAAAGGTAAAATATCATAGCAAAAATAAATAAGAGGAAAAATAAAATACTTTTTGCATAGATAAACTACTTCACACAGTTTGGTTGTCTTATGCATTTGTTTCTGGCTGTATCCAAAGGAAAAAGGAATGGAAATTAAAAAATTTAGGCAATTTGTACACTGTGTCTTTAATGGTATTTATTTAATATTTCAAATGCTATGAAAAGGTATGAAATAGAATAAATAAAAAGAATAAATATAATAGAAAAGAATAAATTTCCTAAATAGAAAGAAAAATAGTATGCATGGAAGTACCTTCACAAACTGCAAAATATATGTCCAAATTATGTACTGAGGAAATACCCTCAGCTAGTTCAAATTTACAGTAAAAGTAATGATCTACCTGAATGAATAACCTGTACTTTAGGGTCTAGAAAAATTGTACATTTAAATTCATTCTGTCATAATAAACTCCTATTCAACTTACACCTTGGGAACTTTATGCACCAGTAACTAATTCCTACTCATCTTTTTTTTTCCCCCCCTGCTGATCATGCACTAATTGACTCTTCTTTTACTTTGTGAAAAGAGAACACCTGACTGCTTCAAATTCCAAGGTGCAGACATCCTAGTCAGTCAAGCAGACACAACCTGAATTACTGGGAAGTCAAACCCTCTGGTATTTGCCCTGCTACCAGACTGGAAATGGTAATTACTCATTTCAGCAGTCTTCCACAGCCTATCTGCTTTTTGAGAAGCACACTGCATTAGCTTGGAGTGGTCTTTTTAAAAGTAAATAATCTAAATCTCACTTCAACAAGATTGACATTAGGGCCTGTGTAATAGTGGGGTTTAATACCTGCCTAATTTAGTTCCCTTAGAAGTGTTAAGCCATTGTAAGTGTTTCATGCTTTGAATACTTGATTGAAAAATTACTGCAGCATAGCTGAGAAGGGAATTCAAATTGCCTGTGTGGTCCATGCCTACCACCTCAAGTCCACATCTCTTTTTTTTCCATCTTCAGGCTTTAAAGTACAAAGACTTGTGCACACAGAGTGAGGTTTTGAATGCTGGCAGAGTTAAAGGATTTAACACAGGTGGAAACAACCCAAACTCTGCTCTTGTGACAAGCTGGCTACAAAAATCTTGAGATATTCCAAGAAATGAACTGAGGGATCATGACATGCTTCCCTAGATATCTATCCTAGGCATTGACATGTAGTGTAAATCACTGCATAATCTCAATGCTCACAAAAATATTTCTGGGATAGGGAGCTACAGTAGGCAATTTGTAAACAGTGAAGAGAAGCAGAGAAGATAAAGGATTTGCCCAGAGTTTCACAGTGTCTGCATTTTAATTAGATAAGAGACAAAAATCTGTGCAAATCTCCTCCAATTAGCCACAAAATTGAGCAGAATTCTTTGCCCACCCCTACTGAAAACCAGCCATAAACTCCTTCTGAGTTGCACCGTTTCCATTTCATTTCCTTGGGTAATTCGGAAGTGAAAAACATCTAAAAATAGATTGTTTAGGGATTGTTTGATATGTACATGATTCTCCTAGTGCTTACATTAAAACACTTCCCAAGGTTCAATGAACATTTTGATACTTTTCTTGGCTAGCTCATTAATTTGAGACATTTTACATAACCTGCCCTCATCAGGAAATGCCAGTGAGTAAAGTTTTTGCCTCATTATATCTGCTCCATGAGACTTTTTTGTTTAAACCTATGCTAACAAGGAAATTATATTATACTGACCAAGCTATAGCCATCTGATATTTGGCCTGTGACGTCTTGCTGACAGGTTTCTCAAAAGCTCACACAGGAATAAGGGAAGGCTTTTAAAATGTGTTTGCCTCTGTTAAATAGCAAGCCTGGTAGACTATTTTTCAGCTGCAAAGTCACCCTAAAGCCTTTTGTCACTTAAAGACTGCAAGAACAAACACTCAAGAAGCTTCTTGTTGCTGTTTTGCATCCAAGTTTCAAGTATGTTTTCCTACCCATAGCTAGGTTCTCCTCCTGTAACAAATGCTGATCCATCAATACAAAGCTCCTTTTCTTCTGGTTCAAAAAGGTAATTCAGTAGCTTGTCTTAATCTTCCACCTACTCCATTCCCCGAAATACATGAAAACTGAGCACTTCACAGTATGTATTCTGTAATTTTTGTGCCCAGATTTTTGCCAGGCTTTTTCTGGACAGTGAAAAGGACCTCTCAGATGGCTGCTATGACAGTGCAATTACAGTAGTTTCACGAATACAAGCCGCACGGATTATAAGCCGCACCCCCGGTGCCTCGACAATGTTGCTGTCTTTGTCAATAGATAAGCCGCACCCCGAATATTAGCCGCACTTTCGTTCGTCGCGAGAATCCGTGCGCAGCTTTCACAAATTGGCCAATTAGTAACAGGATCGCGGCATAGCGGGCTTTACTGGCTCGGGGCGGGGCCAGGAAGGCTCGGCCCGCTCATGGTTGCCGACGGGGCCGGGTGGCCCAGCTCAGCGCCACGGCTCGGCGGGGCTGGCCGGCTGGTGCTGCCGCCGCCGCCGGGCTCGCTGGCCCCCCTCTCCCGTCAGCACCGCCCCGCTGCCGCGTTCGCTCGCCCGGCTGGCAGGGCTGCCGCCGCCGGGCTCGCCGCCCGCCCCGCTGCCGTTTTCGCTCGCCCTGCGCCGCGCCTCGCGAGCGCCGCGCCTCGCGAGCGCCGCGCCCGCCCCGCGGCGCTTTCGCGAGCGGCGGCGCTTTCGCGAGCGGCGGCGCTTTCGCGAGCGGCGGCGCTTTCGCGAGCGGCGGCGCTTTCGCGAGCGGCGGCGGCGCTTTCGCGAGCGGCGGCGGCGCTTTCGCGAGCGGCGGCGGCGCTTTCGCGAGCGGCGCTTTCGCTCGCCCCGCCGGCAGGGCTGCCGCCGCCGCCACCAGGCTCGCCGGCCGCCCCCTCCCGTCTGCACCGCCGCCGCGTTTCCTCGCCCTGGCCGGCACTGCAGGCCCCCGCACCGCTGGGCTCCCCCACGCTGCTGGCCCCGATTCTGCTGGGCTTCCCCCGCTGCCAGGCAGCCCCACCCGCCGGCCTTCCTGCTTCTGCCATGCTCCCCTGCACTGCTAGCCCCAGTTCTCCCGGGCTCCCCCGCCATGCTGGCTCAGGCTCTGCCGCCCGCCCCCACACTGCTGGCCCCGCCTCTGCCAGGCTTTCCCACCTCTGCCGGGGCCGGCCGGGCTCCAGCTTGGCTTGGGGCTGCCGCGGGCTCTCACTTCCGTGTTGGCAGCTTTTAGAATTTTGTTAATAGATTAGCCGCCCCGGAATATTAGCCGCACTTCCGGGTTTCCACCAAAATTTTGGTCAAATTGGTGCAGCTTGTATTCGTGAAATTACTGTACCTATTTTCAGTTAATTGCAGCAGCATTCAGAAATTGCACCAATCCTTCAGGTGTTCCTATCTACCAGGAGGAAAACCATAATGCTATCCTCACTTTTCCACATATTTTTCAGATTTATATATTTTCTGTTAAAGAAAAAATAGGGTATAATTAATAGAAATGAAAACTAAAATATTTTCCAAGTTAAAAGCGCTTTACAAATAAAAAGAGAAACAGATGTAGAACACCTGTCTTTTTCTTAGAAATATTGATTAGTATCAAGAGTTTCTGCCCTTATTGGGGTGTTTGCAGACAAATGGAATTATGGTAAATTAAAACCACTTTTGCACTTTTGTACCAGGTATGTGGTACATGTGAGGAAGCTGAAAGCTGTGTGAATGAGTCTGGCTCTGAAAGAAGTTTTTGACTCTAGGTCATTCATACCATTCATTGACCCTCTTGGCCATAAGGGCAGGTTGTAAGCTCATGTTCAACTTGGTGTTCACCCAATATCCTTTTCTGCCAAGCTGCTTTCCAGCAGCTCCAGCATATATTGGTGCATGGTACCATAGAATCTTAGAATTGTCTGGCTTAGAACAGACCTCTAAAACCCTCGAGTCCAACTGTTAACCCAGCACTGCCAAATCCCCCAAACACCTCCAGGGTGGTGACTCCTGCTCCCTGTCTCCATCCCTTAATCACCTTATAAAGGTTGTAGTATTTTTTATTCCCCACAAGACTAAGTATCATTTCCTCTGCTTACTTTAGGACATTATTTTAGCACAAACTCCAAAATCTTGTGAATTCTACTATGAAACTACATTTAATTTGATTAAATTTCCCACAAAAGCTAGGGTTGTTCCTCCCCAGAAGCAGGACTCTGCACTTCTTGCTGAACTTCATGTCATTCCTGTCAGCTTATTTCCCTGTGGCTGGGTAAACCCAATCCTAATGGGAATATCCCAAGGGATGACACCAGCATAAATACCATGCCACCAGACAGGATGTTTTTTTCAACTCTTTACTATATATAATTGCTTCATTTATTTTATTTCCTTCTCAACATCTGCTCCAAGTATTCATCTCAGTATGACTCAGTGAAATTGAGGAATTCATATTTAAGCCTAAAGGAGATCTCAGTTACTTTTCTTTGTGTACTGGGGGAAACACAGAAAGCATCCTGTTTCCACCCTGTGTTCTCAGTACCCAAATCACATTTATTGGACTATGCAAATGTTTCAACAAGTTCTCAGAACACTTCACTTACAGAGTTTATAACCATATGACACAGCCTAGCCTCCCTCAAGCAGCTTGCTACATAAACTTGTTTCCTAAAACCAGTCTGATGTCTGTTTTCATTCTCAAGTACAGAAAGTGGTGCTAGAATTGTAAGAAGGGGGCACTTACTCAGTATTGTGTGTATCAACAGTGCAAAAAAGTTCATGCAGTTCTTCTCCACTCAGAACTCCGTCAGCAAAGTAAGCTTTGAATTCATCAAAGGAGAGCTTTCCATCATCTGAAACAATGAAGAAATTGAAATTTACTTAATTTCATTCATGTTTTTTCTTATTTACTTCATGCAGTAGAAGAGGAAAGTATTAAAAGCCTCTAGGTCTTCATCTTAAATGCAGAAACGTAACATTTTAAATGGAAGGGTCAGAGTCAGCAAACAAGTTGTTTGTTGATTAAACTGTACCTGGGTAATAATCTAAATTGATGGAGCCTTCGCATGAAGCATAAAGAATATTTTTATAGCCAACACTTTATATCTTTTTTGGGTAGCACTAAATTTACTAAATGTAAATCCACACATTTCTTTCTTTCCTTCAGTAATATACTGAACCCCCATAGGGCACTAAAAAACTGTAGAGGATAAAAACTAAGATGATCTAAGCATCAGACTAATCTACAAAGTATTGTGACAATTTTATAGTGATGAAGAATTTATTATAAAGGCAGTATCTAATTCCTGTGACTACATTCTGTACTCCAGTAGGCAGATTTGAAGAGCTGAGAAATTTTCCTTCTTTTTTACCTTCCTGCTATTACTTCATAAGCTCTTTGTCTGGAATATACAGCTTCAGATATGTTGAAGAGGTTTCAAAAATTGTACAAATTAAATGTCTGCTTCAACAAAACCATTTTGAAATGTTTAATATGAAAAAGCAGATTGTAGCTGGAGATGATCATCATTACATTCAAAATAAAATGTCAAGATCTTCAAGAGTCAGAAACCAAGAAGGTCCAAAAACTACAATGATTACCTAGGTGAGAATCTAAATACATTTGCCATTTGGCTCTGGTTACAGAGGAGGAATATCAAAATATTGGGCTAAGCATTCTCATAGCCATGCTCTTACACATACAATCAAACCACCTCTGCAGCTTTATCCTTTGCTGGAAAGGCTGATATGTATGCAAGTTACACACATGCCCAATAAACTAGTGACTTTTGGCAACTTTCCTGAGATAAACACAGGAGTTTACCCATAGAACAGCCTGGGGTATGAAAAAATATTAAACAAGTTATTTCAGTCCTTCAGGATCATTGGCTTTATCTAAATCCAGAAAAATCACTGCTCTACCAACAGAGTGGGTACTTTAGCTATTTTCTTTAAATTTGCCTTTTGGTTCATTGCTGTTTATTCTTAATATTCTGAATGTTATTGACATTGAGTGACAAATCACTGAGATAGTTTCTGGCAAAACACAAGCACTCTTGAACCTGTTTGGTACTTACAGACTTTATAGTAGTTATTTTCACTAAAAAAAAACCAACAAAAAAAACCCAACCAAAAAAAAAAACTCACTCTGTTTGTCCAGGGCATTTCTCTGATTTTGTAAGAGTGCAACTGATTTGCCAGAGCAGCTGAGGAGGGCACCAGTGCCAGGGGTCATCCTTGTGCTTCCTCAGTGCTCACATGAAGCTCAGACCCACTGCTGAACAAGTGCTCCCTGTGCTGTTAAACAGGTTTTTGGATTTTTGGTGGTTTTTTTTTTTAATTTTTCCCCCCTCGGGTGTCAAGAATAGCTTTTATTTTAAAGGCTGTGTCACATATCCTCAGCACCACTGCCCTGGGCACAGCTCACTGCCCTTGGAGTGCCCAGATAAAAACCATCTGGTTTAAGCATTACAGAGCAGCTGAGCAAAAACCTTCATTAGAGATCCTTCAATCCTTGCTACTGGCAAAGGAACAGGGGAAGGATGAGTAATGAAAAGCAAACTTCTCTGAAGCTATGCATCCATCAGGGAAATCAACCTTCAGCTGTATTTGCCTTGGCAATGTTATTTAAGAAGTTGTTTTGCAAGACTTGCCTGCTTTTGTCTGTCTTCTCTGACATTTTTCAAAATAAGGGCTTCTTCATAAACAGGCACAGTCACCTGCTCTCCTTTGTCTCTCAACTAGCAGACAAATAAATGAAAATATAAACAGTAAAATGAGTCTCCCCACATTGCATTTGCAAATTTAGAAATAGATTCACACAGTGGTTTACAGGAGCCTTCCTTCAGGTTACAATTGCATTCTCACGTTTATTTCAGTAAAATTCACCTGTCTATTGAACAGATGCTTTTCTGTGTAAAACATGCCCAAGGGATAGCCCTCAGCCAGCCTGCTGCAGAAGCACTAGTATCATCTCCAGGATATGCTTTGGGTAGCTGATGACTTCAGTAGAGAGCAGCATATCTGACAGAGGAAAGTCACACACACCGAGTTGAAAGGCGATTTCAGAAAGTCAAAAGGTGTCAAGGGAATAATGGACAAGAGCACAGATGTATTTGGAGTCTGTGTGCACAAGGATGATGGCAAATGGTGAGACTATAGTCAGTGAAGGAAGTTACAGTGATGTAGAGAAGGATGCCTCACACAAATGCCAGCAAATGCTAGAGAACAACTAAGGCACTTCCACTGTCCCCTATTTTGGGCATCCTGTCAGGATTGTGAGGCATTCTCAGCAGTTAAAAAACAGCTTTTTCATATCAGGAGCACATCAGATAGAGCTTACGTGGCTGAACGGCAGCCCTAGGGCTTATGGCACTATTAAGAGCCATGTGTAAGTTTTTGGCAATCAGAGGAAAACCACACTTGGCTAGAGCTCATCCTGGGGCTCACCTTAGAATGATTTGGATAGTTGACCTCAGAGCTTGTCTTGGCTCAGTCAGACAGTGCCAAGCTTGCCTCCAGGCTGGCAGCATGCACACTACCAAGGCAGCGAGAAGAAGCTATTTAGGGTCTGGGGATCCATAAGCACAGATCTCTGCCCTTGTAGGCAAACAACTAGCAAAGGAAGAAGAGATAAGTGAAGTTAATAAATAGAAAAACTCCCTGGGACAGAGAGTATTTATTCACCAGGAAGGGACCGGGAAATTAGTGCTCAAAGTCACTTCTGCCATGGAAAAGCCAAGAGTCAAAATACAGATGTTACAGTAATTATGTCAAGACACACAACTGGCATCACCACCAATCCTTTATTAGAAAGGTTTTCATGCCCTCTTTCAATTAACTTCTCTAAAGCAACTCTGACTCCTTCCCTCATAGGCAGCTTCACACTGTACTGACTCCTTTTCTTACAGGCAGCTCCACACAGCTCTGACTCCTTCTCTCCTCTCTACGTGACGGGCTAAACCCCAACCTGTCCCTCACCCAGCTACCTAATCCTGTCTGTCCCTCACACAGGATGTTTTCACCTTGTCTGTCCCTTACCTCCTCACAGCATAGCCACAGACTCCATCCCAAACTGCAGCAGACTCTCAGTCTCACGCAACTTGTGGCCAGCTAACCCACTCCTTTACAACACCCAAACTTATTGGGCAGGCACAGGTCTTCCCACTCAATAATCAGTACAGCTGTAATTAATCAGGAGATTGCCTTCTGTACTATCCTTTCAACCTATCTTCCCACAAATTCCCCCTTTAAGTATATTGACATTATAGCACATTCACATATAACACTTCAAAGAGTTATACAATTGCTCACAATAAGGACATTCACATATTTTACTTCAAACCAACAGCTACACAAGTGCTTGGACAACACATCACAAGAAGGACATATGCTCCACATCCTAGTTCTCAAATATCACAAGTAGTTTGCTTAGCTTTGCATTGTGATTGTTTCTTTCAGCAAGTTCTTAGATATGAGATAATTGCTTCAAATTTATTTTCTGCATGCTATAGATTATCAGAGGTCCTTTAAATTGATCTGCTATTTACCTTTCCTCATTACTTAAGTTTCACCTCACATATAACCAATTTATTCCAATTTCATTACTCAAAGTGAAAGCTTACGGTGGCATAACAACCACATCCAATTCAATTAACTATTTTTCATTATTTTCTCATTGATTGTTAACTTTCTTTTTTGTCTGCTTTAGGTTGGCTTTTATAAGTATAGAGCATCAACCTAAGGATTCTCTTAGCTCTGAAATACACTTGTGACTTAAGCTTTATGTAGTACCCCAGACTCACACAGTACATATCACTAAAGTTCAAGAATCAGAAAGCTGTAATTCATGAACAATATATATGTTTTAGCATTTCAACATTAAAGAGATGTATTGAACCACAGAACTACTGTTTCCAGCTTTTCCTGTATCTTGCTGCTTTAATTGCTTCACTTGTTCTTTCTTCAGCTTAATTGCTTTCATACAGTTATTTTAACTAACTACTGTGTAGGAGTTTTGGCTTGGCACTTAATTTCACTTTTTGGGAGACACATGATTCTTCTTCCCACCTCCTACTGTTTTCCATTCTTTTAAAGTCTCATAGAGCAATCTCCAGCTGGGAGCCAAATCTATAGCTGCTCTGTCCTCTTCTGATAGTTTTTCCTCAATTTCTTTCCATGTTCTAACACTAAAGACAGTATTAGCATATACAGACAGAACAGTCTGTTCCCAGTAGCTCACCTGGATAACCATCCCTCCAGGTCTCAAAATCAGTTCAGCCATAACCTGGCAGCTTCACCCACTGCTCTCAGCCTCAAGCTGTACCTCATCCTACAGCCCAAATCCCAATCATCACATCAGGGTCACCATTATGTTATAGTGAATATGTCAAGACAGACATGACTAGCATCACCACCAGTCCTGTATTAGAAACCTTTTCATGCCTTCTTTCAACGAACTTCTCTCAGCTCTCTCTTAACTTCTTCCCTCCTAGGCAGCACCACACAGCTCTGACTCCTCTCAGCTAACCAGCCAACCCCAACATATCCATTTTTCAGCCACATTACCCTAACCATCCCGCAAACAACATTTTCTTACCTCATCTGTCCCTTGCACTACTGCATGTCCCTTACCTCCTCAGAGTACAGCCATCACACTCCATCTCAAACGACAACTGGTAGCCAGCTAACCCACTCTTTTATAACACCCAAACTCTTTGGGCAGGCACAGATGTTTTCACTCCTCAGTAATCAGTACAGCTGTAATTCATCAGGAGAGTCCCTTCTGTACTATCCTTTCAACCTATCTTCCCACACACAGACCCACTCAGGCCCTCACAGTCCTCGATGGGAGCTGTTTCTATATCTCTTGTGGATGTTGTGACAGCCCTTTATAGAGTTATTTCTATGAAAATATTTTTGGGGCTCTGGAGCACAGAGTCTGGCCCTGCAGCACTTGAAGGACCCAGGGAGGTGGCATGGGGAATCCCCTGACTGAGCCTGGGCTCTGGAATAGGATGCAGGGATCTGCAGTAGATCCAGATGTTCAGGAAGCAAACAGCAGTATGGTGAGAGTTCATGGAACGTACTGCAATAGTTTTGCCTTACTAATCCATCCACTGAGTAATTTGGGAGCTTAAATCAGGGATGTTACAGTTCAGAGAATTTCCGTCCTCTGGCTTCTCTTTAGAAAATGTGCTCTGCAAAGTAATTCACTAAATCTGTAGCACAAACACCACCACTTTGGGCCACTCAGACCTTATTCTTCTGGGTATCATGGTGCACAGAGCTTCCCCAAGGGATTCCTGCACATTGCTGTTTTTCTCCAGGAAGGTCACACAAGAGATGGGTCACCTTGTCATGCTGTGACATCTCTGACCAGTCTGTATGGAGGGGAGAGCCTGTGCACTGATGCAGCTACCACTGAGCAGAGCTTCTGGGGCATCTTCATGAGATGTCAGGATGTCTTAGCCCCAGGTTAGGAGATACTGGCCTAGATAAAAAAATGCTGAAATCAAGGACTTGGCATTCTTTGCTTTGGTATAACTCAAAAATTTTTCTTGGAAAAAAGTTTAACTCACTAAGTGGCAATCTTGAGAACCTGCAGGCCAACTCTGACAGTTCACTTTAGGGAAGATCCCCTTCCCAAGGTGCTTTCTCTGCCTCTCAGAGGCATATTCCCTTAATCCTCTGGCACAATATAAAACTAGTACTCTCATAAACAAGCTAGAGCCACTGAGAAGTTACAGTCTGAGGACTGCTGCAGTGAGGCAGCTTTCAACCTGTCAGAGCCCACCTACACACACATGAGCCAACACAGACGGTAGAAGAGTCACCTGTAAAGTCAGTGTTTATTCTGCAATGGCACTGTCAATAATGAATAGGAAAACATCTATTCTGATTTCTGCAAAACTGACTCTGGAGTAGGCACTGCAAGATTTCCTCCTGATGATCATACAGGTGCAGTTCAGAAGAATTTGTTTATTTTCTGGAAATCTTGTTGGGTCACTCAAAAGCCTATAATCTCTGCATCAATCCCTTTGGTCACTGACACCAGTGAAAGGGACAGGGTGTACTGCTGCACTTGCCTTATTGTAAGGAATCCTTTACTTATGATCCACAGTTTTTATTGGGCCAATGTTTGCTTTAGAGCTAGGCTGAAATACCCAATTATTGTTATCAACATACTGCATGTATTATCACAGTATTTTATACAGTTTCAGAATTCTACATTTAAAAGCCTGGCGTCCTTGTTCTATATCATGGATATCAGGAGTACTGAATGAAGGTGTATGTCAGAATGCAAAGATTTGTCTCATCTGACTATTTTTCATTTTACAGATCCTAGTTCAAATACATTTAAAAAAATATATATATTTAGTGGGGAAAAAGCTTTCAGTGAGTGCTCGTTTGAAATGTCAGAGGAAAAAATTAAACCTGGCATAAATGCAGTGTTTCTGACATTAATAATATTCTGTTGTAAGTCTGCTGGTTGTTTGATATTCAGGTTTGTCAGTCTATGGAGCTTTAGTCTTCTTTTGTTTAGCCAGTTTTTAAATTTTCCCTCATTTGTTTGCAGTCATTCCTGACTGCCTGAAGCATACTGTTTACAGTGTTCCTTATGGTTCAGGCTTTTTGGGTTTTTACAAAAATGTCTGCTTCTGTACCAGGTATTATCAATTATGTTTTTGAATACCTTCCTCTTAGGAGCTTTAAGAATGTTTGGGGTATAGGTTTTACTCAGTGCTTTTTCAAGACAGCTGACTTGTATTTGCAAATCAATGAAAGCATCTACATAGAAACCATCTTTTCCAAACCTGTCATGTTCAAGTTGCCCTCCTTAGGGCTTAGGGGTATCCAAGAGCTTAGGGGCAGGAGCCGTTAGGTTTGGAATAAGGCCATAACCAAATACCAACTTGAATTTTGAGGAGAGACAGCTGAGATGTCCTCCCCCTACAGGACAGGGCTAGGAGTCTCTCCCTCCAGGTTTAACTGGATGGACACTGAAAAGTGCCAAGGGGAGCCTCAAATGCCACAGCATGCCATGTTTCCAGAGCAGGAGAGGAGATCCAGAGTTGGAGATGACAAACAGATCGGGTAAAGGGCAAAAGCAGTTGTCCTCTTCCCAGAGGGAGGGGAAGAGAAATGACCCCTACCACAATGCCAGCAAAGGCAGGGTACTTTTCTCTAGTTATTTTGTGGTGTTCTGTGCCTTTGACCTGTGTTGAACCATCAAGATTTTTGTTGCTTTTGTCAATGTCATAAACCATACTGTTCTTAAAAATCCTCACATATGTCTTGTTCTCCCTTTAAAAAAATCATATGACCTTTTCATTTACGGGACATGCATGGATTGGCTCCACAAAAAGCAGAGCTGCACAGCCATGAAATAAGAGCTACAGATAGAATTTATGAAGCTGATCCTCTCATGGAATCTCTGCATAGCTGATATTTCCAGAAACAGGCCAGTAACAGAATGATATATGTACCTGGGCTGGCAAAGAAAGAAGCCATTTGTATGACTTCATTCCCATGGCTGTTTGCTAAAGGACTTTCTTAATTTAACACAGATGCCATAAATTATTGTAGCATTTTTGAGTACCAGCAGTTCAGCAGAATTTCTTGTCTCTTTTAAACCCTCATTTTATATTGCCTTTGCAAGAATATTTGTCTTTGCTTGCTGTGGAAGGCTTACCTGAACTCTCACAGTGCACAAACTCAAATTAAAAATGCTTATACAATATTCCCATTTATCAGCTCAACCCACTTTTTTTTTTTTAATATATTTTTTCCTTGTGGTCTAGCAGGAATCTAATAAAGTTTTTGGTGATATTTTCTCTGAAGATATTTTAAAGCAAATGAATAGAGCAGAGAAGGTTCTATTAAAAGTATATGGGAGAATTTAAGAGGGCTGTGTCATGGACAGTAATGTACTATTTGTTACTGAAATCCAATAGTTGGTTTCCTCTGGCACAGAGAGGTGACACTGGAAGTGTAAGTAGACTAGTCATTAACCAAAGCTAATAATTTATGGTGACAACAGTGTAAACATTCTCAGTAAGTGGTCACATATCCAATAACCATTCTGAAAATGCACTTAACTTTACAGCCTTGAAACAAATCTCCCTATCAATGTGGCACAAGCCTGTGCATTGCTAGATTAGCAAAGTGAAGTCCCATGGGCAATTGATGGTTGAGTGAACACAATCAAGACCTAAAAGCTGAAATAATTTCAAGTTCATGCACTTAAATTAACAGAACTGAAGTGACTGAACTCAGCCATTTTCTGCCAATATTATGTTGTAAAGAAACCATATGCAGGTAGGAATACCAGTGACCAAGGTCTCTGGGGCTGATATGGTTTTGTATTGTTCTGGAATAAGCAGGTTTGTCACCGATATTGGGAGCTGTTCCCCCTATTTTCATAGCAATGCATAGGAATGAGCTGTGGGGAAACCCAAATGAGGACTGGAGTGCTCCTAACCTCCAAAGTGCTGTGGATCCAGCAGGACTGGGACAGCATGAGCCCAAAGGGCAGGGCAGGCACACAAAGCTCTAGAGTCTCTTTTGGACTCCGGGGGAGTGGTGAGTTCTGCTCTGTACCATGTGCTCTGACCCTCATCAATCTTCAGGGCAGATACACACACATTGTTCCAAACAGCACCAGGGGGTCTGAGGGCATGCCAGCAGAGCTTTGCTGTGGTCAGCAGGTAACTAAGCTAGAGATGCATCACTGCAGGTGCATGGAGTCTTCCCCATGCCAGCCCTCACCTTGGAATTCAACTTGCACCATCACTGCCCATGCAAACCACTGGCAAGCAGACTGAGGGAGATAACAAAGGAAACACCACCAAAAAACTCTCACAGTGATGGATTCTGGGGCTCCTGAGCTCTCTGAAGGAGCCTACCATGGTCTTGTGGGAAGTGCCTCTTGCTGTGCGTGAGCTGGGGCAGGAATCAGGAGTGGGCTGTGGAGGTGAGATTTCTCTCTCAGCAACAGAAAACCAGTTATTCAACATGCTCAGTTCCACCACCAAACGGTTCAGCAGCCACTTGCTGTCCAAGAGTTCTTCCTTGTAAGGTATCACTGATTTTCTCAATGGTATCCACTTACCTTCTCTTTACTGAATGCTCACAGTATCTGTTTGCTGAGGATTGACTGTACTGGGAATTCCTTGTCAGGGTTAAATCTTTCTGATCTGTGGGTTTGACACTGTTCAGTGCTTCTCGTGTTAATAAAAAACTTCTGACTTCTGTGCTATAAATATGTGAGTTGGATTCAAGGGTTTATTCTTCCTACTGACACACTGAACAAATACAAAAACAAGTCTGATTTCTGGATGTACCCTATGGTGTTTTTAAAAAGTAGTAAGATGGAGCTACTAACAAGCATTTCAAACCTTCTTGAATCAGTCTCACTGGAAAACACATACACCCAAAGTGCAAATCAAACACAAATGTCAAATTGTGAAAGCATAAGATCTGTCCTTAAGGAAGGGAAGATCAGAGTACAATATAGACATGACACTGAATCTGCAAGAAACATAAAATGACATGAGGGATGTCTGGTTTTTCTGTTAGGATGTTTAAAACATGATTTAAAACACTGAATTAATGATGGATTCTTTTTTCCAAAGGAAGAAGGCAAGACATATGAGCAATCTTACCGTTCTTGTCTGCTCTTCTTAATATCTAAACAAAAAGAGAGACAAAGAATACAGTCATTTTTTTGTTTTGTATGGGTTAATAAAAACCAATGTTTTAGTATTTTTATAGTTTGGAGTCTACATCACATTTTCACAAAGCTGCATAAAATTTTGAAGTTCTTAATGTGTCTCCATCCTTCCCACAGAGTATTGCTTTTTTTAACTCCTACCTTCCTGTGTGCACTAAAAACCAAGACCATAACAAGAACCAGTTTATTTTCTAGTTTGTTTATGGATTACAGGATGATGTTCAGGCACAAAACCTGACACTGTATGGCTACCATGATACTGGATTTAGGTTTGAGAAAAGTGGCTTAAAGAAACAGAGCAAGAATGATGGCTGGGGGATGTGCTGAGCATCTCAGATGGCGAGAAGGACTCATGGTTTGTGTGGGTGGAGGAAGCAAAGAGATAGGTCAGAAGAGGAGCTGAGTGGCACGAAGGGATCAGACTCAGTGTCATCAGCCTGAACTGCAATGGGGAATCATCCAGGAAATGCTGCAACAAATGAGGCAAGGGAAGAAAGCAAATCTTCCAAATGTAATTTCTATTGCTGCTGTGAATATCAGTGAAGTGTTTCAAAATGGGCACGTATATTTTTGAGAGCTGACAGCAAGGGAAACACTCTCTGGTTTATTAAAATGTTGGTAGCATTTAAACAGCTTCTCCAGGACATGCCATGACTGGTCTGCTGCTAGAAGTGAAACCAGACAAGCTCCAAGCTCTGTTGAAGCACCTTCACAACTGTCTTTTGTAGGGTGGGGTTGGCAGCGAACCAACAGAATTGTGACCCACATCCAGGACTTCACAGATGGTTTCTAAGCTGAAATTTGCATTGGACCAAATATAAAGCACATAAAATATGAAATATACTTAGTAAGATTACATTTTCCCTCCCTATTTATCCAAATAAATCATGCACTCAATTTTCAGTATAAGGATTGGACTTTTGAAGGGATGTAGCAGTGGAGTTTGAATTAAATAGAAATGTCCCATAACCATGGGGCAAAAGTGGCAAAAGTTTCTGCATAAGTAATTTTAAAAATTGATTTAAAATAAATTATTTTAGATATTTATAATTTTATAATTATTATTTAAAGTTTATATTAATTTGTTTTAATTAATTAACCCACTCGCCCCCAACCTTAGGGAAATATTAAAATCCTTTAGACACTTGAGAGGGAGTTTGCATAAGATCAGGGAGGAGATTGCTTTAATAGTCATATATCACTCTCATTAGGTCTCTCTCTCTCTGGGGAGAGATTATTTATAAGAGCATTTAGTGACAGGACAATGGGGAATGGCTTCAAACTGAAAGAGAATAAGTTTAAAATAGATGTTAGGAAAAAAATCCTTTCCTGTATGGGTCCTAAGGCACTGGTACAGATGGCCCAGGGAGGTTGTGGATGGTAGTGTCAGAGGCCAGGTTGGATGAAGCTCTGAGCAGCCTGGTCTAGTAGAAGGTATCCCTGCCAATGGTAGGGGATTTAGAACTGGATGATTTTTAAGGTCCTCCCCAACCCACACCATTTTATGATTCTATAATTCTATTCCCCAGTGGCATCAGGACCTCAGTGCCTGCCCCTTCTGTGCCTTACAACAAACCTCTTGCTGCCTGGTCTAATTTAAATGTGTTTATATAGGTGGGGGTACTTCACTGAGGAGTAATCACACACCTACACCAAATATCTAAGACATATGTGACATTAATGTACTCTCAGAGCAGGAAGGGCCCCCAGGGTCCAGTCCCTGCTTTGAAGCAGGGATGGTTTGGATTTTAGGTTTTCCTCTAGATATAAGAGGAGAATCACAGAAACAGCCTCCCTCCCTCCTATTTGCAAATTTGTGAAAGGTATCTGCTTTCCTATAAATATGAACCTGACACTGGTTTAAGAAAATACTAAAAATGAAACCAATAATTTTGAATTATCTTTTCTACTTTAATGAAATCAAAAGTTCTCAGTTTATCAGATAATCTGACCATGTGTAGTTCTTAACCCAGTGTGCTTCAGTTAAATTGGTGAGTTGGCTGCATTTAATGTTTTTTAACTTTTTCCTGGCAAATTAGATTTCTCTTCTGCTTTTTTGATGTATGGCTGTAATTCTCCCATTTCTTCTACAAGTGGTATCTCTGAGACAAAAAAAACCCCAAAAACTGCATTTTCAATATACAATTGAATTGAAATAATAAAAGTCAATTAAAATTCTTATTTAAACAATTTCCTGTGGAGGTTAGAGAAATCAGGAGATGAGCAGATGAGAATTGCTTGAAATAATTTGGGGAAGGGTTGGGAAGTTGAAGTGGGTATATTAGAGAAGACATCTATATAAAGAGTCCTTTACATGCCATTTTCAGCTGATGTTGTGGAATAATGCCAATGCAAGAGCTGGTCTGATGTAGATCAGAGTTGGTCTCAAGATTTGCAGGTCTCACCAAGTCAGGGGATACTTTGAAGGTCTTTGGGTGGGAGTTTGCCTTTTACCAGGATTTGCCTTGGAACAAAGAAATACTCTGTGCTGCGCAAATTTAGACAAAAAAACTTTACAGCTGCACCTTGCAAGATGCTGAGCCCTTGGTGACAGTCCAGCACAGCACCTCTTGGGGGCTGTGTGGCCAGAGGCACATCAGGGCACCTCCCTGGGCTCACCCTCAAAGGGCTGAGGGGCTTAGGATTCTCTGCACATTGACCTTGGGCACCTCAAATTCAGCAGGGTCTAAAGGGATGGGAAGAACCTGCATGGTTAGTGAAAAAAACCCACCTTTTATAGGGTGAGAAACTCCAGTGAAAAGCACCCCCCTCCCCCTGTCCCAATAAAAACAATAAAATCTGAACCAACCTATTTGGAAAGGTGACTGTTTTCACCCAGAACCTCTCCTAGCCACCCCCAAACACTAACCTGCTCTCCTCACACATGCAGCCATTAGAAGCAAAATGGGAAGGGGAAAAGGGAAAAGGAAAGGATAAGGGGAAGGGGAAAGGGGACGGGGAAAGGGGAAGGGGGAAAGGGGAAAAGGGAAGCGGAAGGGGAAAGGGAGAAGGAAAAGGGGAGGGGGAAAGGGGAAGGGAGAAGGGGAAAGGGGAAAAGGCAAGAGAAAGGGGAAGCGGAAGGGGAAAGGGAAAGAGGAAGGAAAAGAGATAAGGGAAAGGGAAGGGAAAGGGGAAGGGGAGAGGGAGGGGAAAGGGATAAGGGAATAGGGGAAGATCCACAGTCTCACTGGGCTCTTCAGCCCCTTCCACCGAGGGGAGGAGAGTAATAAGGGGAAAAAAAAAAAAAAAAAAAAAAAAAGAGGGAAGTATGGAGAAAGAAAAAGGAGAAAAAGGCAAAGCGTAACCAACCAGGCAACCAAGTGCCCCCTCCCCAAGCGCTCGCAGGTGCCCTGGAAGGATGGCTCCGTGCGGGGGTGCCGTACTCACTCACATCGCGGAAGATGCGCAGCCCCGCTCCCCGCTCCGCCGCCATCCTCCGGCACAGCCTGGGGTCCCCTGGGCCGAGCTGCCCGCCCCGAGCCCGCCCAGGGCAGGGCAGGGCAGGACAGGGAAGGGAAGAGCCGGGAAGCGAAGGGCCGTGCAGGGCAGGAGCAGAAGTGGGCGCTGCTCGCCGTGCGCTGCGGGAGGAGCGCGCCCTGTTGCATCCTCCAGCCGCGCTCTAGAGACACTCGCTTCCTCTCCATGAAATAAACTGGGTCTTGTGATCTGTCAGGCCACGTTCACCACGGTTTTGGCCGCCTTCCCCTTCAGCACTGCCACTTTTGGGAGATCTTTCCCAAGAAAGCCACGAGCCGCCGCCCGCAGGTGAAGTCTCGGCAGCGCGGAGGGGCGATGGGGCGGGGACCCCCAGCAGCTCTGCGAAAGCGCTCGGGACTGACAACAACGTGCTAGAATAGAATAGAATAGAATAGAATAGAATAGAATAGAATAGAATAGAATAGAATAGAATAGAATAGAATAGAATAGAACACGTTTCACGGTTCTGGTAAAATTTAAAAGGTTTAATAAAAAGACAATAGGAGACAAACATAAAGCAAAGGGTTAAAACGGCCGGGGGCTTGGCAAGCTGCCAGGAGCACTCGGCTGCTTCGGGAACACCCCTTTACAAACGTTTTGCATTACATCAACCTGTTGCATATTCACAGTCCTTCATGCATAGTCAAACTTTTTCTGGGAACTGTTTAGCATGGCCACTCCTTGGGTCCGCCTTTTTAGAGTATGCGTGTTTCTTGGCTTGTGGCATTAATTCTCTTCTTAATACCTTTTAATTTGGGTGGTGGTCCCTGCCTTTTGCAGCCGGTGAGTGTTGATAATTGTCGTGTCAGCTGCAGGGTTCCCATCGCAGGTTCACGGCTATTATCTTAACTAAGTGGGTAGTTTAAGCATACTATCTCTAAAAAACTTATGTCTAACTTTTGCTGTTAGAAGAAAAGAAAAAAAAGCCTATATTCATACAGAAAAGCTATTTTAACATTATACATATAGCATTTATTCCAATATGTGCAAAAAGCCAACAATATGTCATGCACTTTGTCCTGGTTTAAAGGGACAGTATTGCCAGGAAAAGAAAAAGGCAAAAGGTTTGGGGTTTTTGTTTTGTTTTTTTGGTTTTTTTTTTCAAAAATGGATAGTGAAAAATTCCCTCCCTCCCAGTTTACTATAATTTGGAAATTCAGGAACTCTCAGGCAAAAGGTATGGGTTTGGAATAACAGTTCTTTACTGATATATCCACAAGACAAACAAAAAAACAACATCAGCTATGAAAAAAAAATCAGTGACACAACAGAACGAAACTCAGTCCCAGTCCCTTTTTCCAGTCACCGATGCCCCTCCTCATCCGCACAGTCCGATGGAGCAGGGCAGGGCAGCCTCTCAGTCGCGGCTGCTGCAGGAGCAGGGGAGCGAGGCGCCACCGGCTGTCCCAGGTGGGAGAAGGGTGAGGAAAGAACTCTGCTCACCGTGGGCGTCCCAGTTCTCAGCGTTGTTCTCAGAAGCAGGAAGCTTTAGCAGTCCGAGTCCAAGGAGCCTGATCCCACCACGGAGAAAGCAACCTCTCTCCCCGTGTTCGGGCCAGCGAGCTGCCAGTGTCCCCCCACCCGCTGAAGGACAAAGCAGCCCTCGACCATCCCCTTGTCTTGAGCACTTAACAGCTAAAGGGGAACCGCCCCGACCAGCTTAACACAATAATGGGAAAAATTTCTAAAACTTCCCCAACCCCCAACACACTTATAACAAATTGATATAATATAATATAATATAATATAATATAATATAATATAATATAATATAATATAATATAATATAATATAATATAATATAATATAATATAATATAATATAATATAATATAATATAATATAATATAATATAATATAATATATCCCTCCAGGTGGCCTGGCCAATAGGCAGGGGCTGCTCCTGCCAGGCAGCAAGCAGAGAGCTGTAGAGTGGATGGGAGGTGCCCGCAGGGTGAGGGCAGCACAGAGAGAAGGAGAAGGAGAGAAGCTCTGATATGAACTCCCTCCGTGCTATTGCACACATTGCCGAGGAGTTACTGCATGGACAGTGTCTAACAGCAGCTTTGACCCTGTGCTCACGCCCCGAGCAGATGGCATTGCAATTATACATCATACATTACAACATTACATACCACTGTTTTTGATTACTATATATGATACATGCTTCTTAACAAATAGCAGAGTGAAGTTTTTGTTTTAAAACACCTTCGTGGATGAAAAGCCTCAGCCATGGTGTGACTTGAGTTTCTGCTTTTCTCACCTTCTTTCCACATTTCAGAGGAAAACCTGAGAGGTGGAAGAGAGAACTGTCCAGTTGGAAAGACAAGGCATTTCACAGGGTGAGCATTTTTTATCTCAATTCATAAAGATGGCTTGAAAAGGAGATGGAAAGATCATCTCACATTATTTTTGCTTTTCAATAATACTGAAAGGCTTTTATTTAATCTGATTTTTATGATGGAAGTATGGAAATATATTTTTTCCAGAGAGAGGAAAGAAGAAAAAATTCCAAAGGTTGTTTCAAGAACCAAGAGGGCAAGTGGAAATAAGAACAAGTTTATTTAGACTATAGAGGGTCTTATTTTTGTTAACTTTTATAACAACAACATTAATAATTTACATATTTAACTTTTTAGACTAATTTCTATCTTGAAATAAAAACACCTTTGATGAAGATCCATTATCTTTCCTTTTTGATTAGCCTTAACATTCACTAAGAATATTTTGTTTGTCTAGAGAAATCTTCCTTCAATATTATAAGAAAAAATATTGTGCCATCTTATATTTTTAGGGTAAAAATTAAAACATAAGAATAAAAAATGTCTCATAGGACTTCTGCTATATGAGAAAGTTGTGAGTAGAGTATATGTGAAACTTTTTGATGATGATAGTTTTTACACCACTTTAAAATTACCCAAAGCAATATCTCAATATTAATGCCAGAAGCAGAAACAGAGCTCTGAATGTTACCAGGTTTGATATTCATTCAATTACCTCCCTCTGTCTCTGAGCAAGATGATGTGAGGGGAGGGGAGTGCAGCTCTGTGGTGCCCTGTGGTGTGGGAGTAGTGCCTTGCTGGGAGGACGATGGCTTTGTGACCTGCCCAGGTGAGGTGAGCAAGGTCAGCATTCTCCTCTGCTCACATGCTCCCCTGTGCAGACACAGATCTGTGCTGCTCACCATCTACTATGAGAAATAAAACTTGTTCCATATGTGTCTGAGGATAAAACTTAAAAAAACTTGTTTTTTTTTCTTGCTGTAGGTCAAATCATTAAACTTTTATTTAGAAACCAGCTACTTTACCAGCATCTTTGCTCATGTGAAATGGTCAGCCAGTGTGTAATGATTTTGCACTTTAATCTGGGAAAAACAAACAAATGAGAACTGGCAGCAAGAGCTCCTTCTACTTACTGTGCAATGGACTGTGATGTGCAACAAGAGCCATCAGCACTGAGACAGATAAACAGCAAAACTTCCTTTTTACCGAGGAAATGCAAGCTGCCCAAGTGTCTGATCGAGTTACTAAACCACTCCATGATTCCACACTCTATCTGGGTGGCCCCTAACTGACAGGAAAAACTCTGTGTAATACTTATGTCAAAATATAACCTTTCCAGCAGAAGAACAGTACTATTTGCACTCGACCAAGGGAATGGATCTGCTTTATGGTCTTTTTTATCACTGCAGGAGCTGACTGGTATCCAAAGGGCTGAGTCAGTATTATACAGGGTTCCCCTTCAGCTTTCAAAACCTGTTGTTTTGTCATGGTTTGACCATCTGGTTTGGTGCTCTGTAGGCAAACCCAAACCTACTTCTGGTTTGGGTACTCAAATGCTGCCCCTGTAGTTGCTCCCTCATAACTTTTCCTGGTCATAAAGTAAAAACAGAGAAAAATCAGATTTAGTATGTTTGTTGCCACGGCTTGTTATATGGGCAGAAATAGAAGAAGCAAGAGGCCACCTTCCTTTTCCTTAATTTTGTGTCTCACACATGGACTAATCTGACCCAAGTGAGGACCCAGTATCTTTACAGCTCACTGTTCCTAGGAACTGGACTCAGATGATAAAAAAGTAAGTCCTCCTCCATAACATATGGTAACTGTGCCAGTGCCAGGAAGGGCAGATGTACAAAATCCCAGAAGGAGTGTTGGTGTGCCTGGAAAACCATTAGGTCAGCCACCCATACAGGAGTGTGTGTCTAGGTATAGTTCATCAGATGCAAACCCCCTCAAGGTTCCCAGCTCTGGGAGCTGACCTTGCCCTCACTGTGATCCCTCCTGGAGCAAGAACTGAATCTGCTCCCATGGCTTTCCTGCCCTCCTCCTTTCCCTCTGGTCCCATATCCACTTGGTGGTGGGAAGGAAAACCAGACAAAGGCTGCACTGGAGCCACAGGGCAGTTCAATGGCAAACCAGTGCAAACAATAGGGATAAACATCAGCAGGTGAGCCTGAGTGCAGACTGCATGGAAAACAAATATAGTGTAAAACAGTTGTGAGAGACTGAGATGTTAGTGGTCAGTGACTCAAAACAATTGGCCATTTGTTGAGACAGCAGGGTGCTTTACTGAGGCTGGGTTTGCACCCCCTGGCCAAGGGGGAGGAGGGTAAAGAGTACCCAGCAGTGACTATGGCTTAGGTTGAGAAAAAGCCTGCTGTGAGACTGGGTGGACAGGGCAGATATTACTCATCAGATCTAAGAAAACGAATTTAGGAGAGGACCAAAGCATAAGGGTCAAAAGCAAAACAATGTGACAGCGCAGTGAAAAATTTATACTTTTATTCTTTGTATTTGCAACATTCCCAGAAAAGAAAAGGTAGGAGAAAACTGCTATTGTTAGTCTGCAGCTACAATGATTTCATAATGCCCTTGTTCTGGCCAGGACAGGGTTAATTTTTTTGCTGGGAGGGGGCATGGCAAGGGCACTGAGGTTAATCTGACGATGATACCTCATGTCATTTGCCATTTGCCGGGGGCAGGGGAAAGGGACACTTGTTCAGGGAGAAGGGATTCCTTCCAGTCAAGAAAACATGGTGTTTTCTATTACTGGGGTTTTCTTTCCCCCATGTGAATAATGTCTTTTCTTATAACCTCTGTCATTAGTATTGTTGCTGTTGTTCTTCTTTTTCTTATCTGATTTATTTTATCGAGTAAATTGTTCTTACCTTAACCCATGATCTTTGCCTTTTGTGCCTCCAATTCTCAATGCCATCTCAGTGGATTGGGAAGGGGGGAAGGGCAAAGGGGAGCAGGTGTGTGGTTTTGGAGGGTCTTGGAGGGGACAGTGAATTGAAAGTACCATTTCTAAACCATGACATATATTTATTTAATCCAAACATAGGTTCAGTTCAGAGTACCTGTAGGCTCAGGTATAAGCAGTGGTCCTGAGCAGTCCATACACCCCTGCTCTGTTCCCCCTAAAAGAGGGGATCATCAGGTTATTTGTATAGCAAGGCTTTAGCCACTAATTGTTTATCAAGCCTGGAAGAACAGTTTCCCACACAGCTAAAGATGGGAATGAGGCTCCCCCAAAGAGTTAATTCCAGTCTTAAGGGTCCTGGTCTATAAGAGCTCAGAAGGAGCCATTGACTACAGAGTACTTTTAGGAGTCTGGTTAATTTATTCAAAGGTTTGAGGCTTGAGGCTATTTGGAATGTGTAAAAAACACCAGTTTCTTCCATGTGTATGCACCCCCCACCAAATGGCAACCTATATGGAACATATTTGGTTACTAGGACTGCCACTGAGAAAAATGGCAAAGGCCTTGTGCCTCACACCTGGGCTGGAAATATATATATTAAACATATGTAATAGCCAGTACAGCAGTCTGGGAGAGTGTCTGAGACCTGTGACGTGGAGTCGTGGTTTTGACTTCAGCAAAGCTTCAGTGCCTGAGCTCTGCTTTAGGTGCCCAAATATTTTTCTAGGTCTAGGCCATTGTCCTTCCTGTTCAACTGGGATTTAATTTCTTGAATCAAATAAAAAGATCCTGGATGGATCTGAGAAAACTCATTTCTGTATTTGAGATTTTTTTAAAGAAAAATAGTAGTATTCCAATGGTTTTTTGAACTGAAGAGTTTTCTTCTTACCTTTCCCAGGCTAATCCTCAGACATACATCTCCCATGAAACAGCACCTCTTGTGATGATTCCAACTATTTTCTTTGCTTTTCAGTTTGAAAATCCCTGGCAGTTGAAATTCTGCTGTGTGAAAAGACCTCCTGGCTTATACCAGTTCAGTGATTTCATCTCTTGCAGCCATGCTGACAGCTCAGGATGTGCAGGCAAAACCTTCTCCCCCCAGTTGGGCAGTGCTCACAATCTCGTGGAACATCTCCTGGTACTTCTTACTTTCAGTGGGCTCTGGGGGGAACTAAATTATTGCAGAAAGAGCAAATATGTCACCATCTATTATAAAAAAACATCTCTAGCAATTTTATTTTGCCAGAGAATTCAGTGTCAAGCATTGTCTGCTCTCCAGCTGTTATCATGCTCAGTCCTAGGCTAAGGAGAAAAATGCAAATAAATGTAAAAAAGGAGGGAGAGATGTAATTTTATCTGCTACTGATTTTAAAAATAATTAATACAATTAATGGTTAAATATTTAATATAAGAATTAATAGATGTCTACTTGAGATAAAGAATCACTTTTGGTATTTGACAGAACCAAAACCTTAATCCAAACAAAGCATAGCTTTGGAGAAATTTCCATCCAAATGCAACTCTGTATGAGAAACTGAAATAATTCCTGCTAATGAATGTCAAAGTTTGCTTCTTTGGAGAAATTCTACCTAAAATACTCCCAGAGAATTTCTGCTTACAGATGGGATTGAGATTGAGTAGAACAGTAAGTGATTTGGACAGACATGTCCTGCTAATGCTGCCATTATCCTGGTGCCAGACTTGTGTGTGCTGGTTCAACGCCCCAGTGCTTGCCCAATCCAAAGACAACTAGGTTAAATTCCTGACCATATTCTGTAGGGTCCTAGACAATTTAGGAGCACTGGTACACCTAGGAGCCCCTGGATCCACAAGTTATCTGCAAACTTGCTGAGAGTGCACCCTGTCCCATCATCCTTGTCAATAATGAAGGTGTTATAGATTACTGGTCCCAGTATCAGCCCCTGTGCTGCCCCCTTTTAGTTACTGGCCTCCAGCTGGTCTGGAGAGGCTGAAAGAGCTGGGACTGTTCAGCCTGGAGAAGAGAACGCTCCTCAGTGCATTCACCCATAAAGACAGGGAAAGGAAAACAAAATTCTACAGATAAGCTTATGATTTCAGAATATGGTCACTCCCTGCAACACAAACAGGGAACTGTAAACAAGATTTTAGGATGTGTATTCTCTACAAAAGCTGAAACACAATCATCAAAGGATGCAATAAACAACATTGTATGTGTTTCACTGTAAGAGGTGTGTTTAACTTTCAAAGATTGATTGTAGAAATCATTTACTTACTATGATATTCCCTATAAATATTATCCCAGGCACAGCAAGAACAATTATAGGCATTTCCCAGTTACTTACATAAGGAAGGCTGTCAACCCAAATAACAAATTGTTAATTAAAGTTTCAGATCTCATTAAAATAAAAAAATACAGGCTTCTGTGAGTCTCCTCATTGTCCAAATCAGAGAACAGTTGGCCTAGATGAAACATAGCAAATTTAGAAAGGTCAGTTATTCATTTGAATGCTAATCAGGAATTCTGATTTACTACAGAACTGAATAATGAAGCTATTATTTTCCTTCACTTTGGATATAGATTAGATGACTAGGTCTAGATATTTCTGGCATATATCTGTATCTATATCTATCTATCATCTATATCTATATCTATATCTGTATCTATACCTATATCATCTATATCAGTATTTAGATGACTTTATGTTTACATTTCGATTATTCTGCCATAAAGGGACCTCCCCAAATCCTTGATATTTGTGAAAATTATTGCCAAAGTGGCAGCACACAGATAGAAAGTAAATATTTTCATTGCAGATGTTCCCACAAATCTTAACCATAGAATATCAGTCTGTTATGGTACATGCTTAACAGCTGCAAGACAAATGGCAAAACTCACTGGTGAATAATAGAAATCACGTAATTTTTGTTTAAAATGTCCATAACAGAGATATAATTAAATTCCTCCTCTCTGCGTAGTTCTTGATATATGTCTGCTTCTCTTTACCTCAAATAATGTCCTCAGTAGTTAAGGGATAATAAAAGCAAATATCCTGGAGACAGTACATCCATACAATCCAGTCCCTTGTGACACGCTTTCAGAGCAGTGCATCTGAAACCTATAAATCCATATCACTAGCTTTATTGTATCATGGAGAGCATTCATTGTCTTGTGCTTGTGTCATAAAAAGGCTATTTTCAAAATGTCACCGATATGTGACATCTAATTTGCGATTGTTCCCAAACCCTTTTGCTATTCAAAAATTGAAAACCGTTGCAAATCGAATTGTTTGTAGGATAGACAGGCATTGTTGTTATTAAAGAATTTCCCACCTTAAGAAATTAAAGCAATAAAAAGCCATTCTATAATGATTGTACTATTTGACTGAAAAGAATCTAAAATCACAAAATTCTGTTAGATCTCAAATAAAATTGATTATCTTGTTGAAAAGTAATTTCTGCTTTAAGTTATTTAATTCTAAATATATAAGCAGTTGTTTACTGTAAATAAAATATTTCAGCATCATTGTTTATAGGCTCAGAGAACACTGTCCTTCAAGTTTGAGTTTTTTCATCAAAATAGGACATTTTTTGTTCCACTCTAACTCCGAATTGATATTATACTCTATCTTAATTTTTATTTCTAATCTGTTCTAATGCTGGGCTGCATTATGCAGTTCTATATAGCTACTACATCTGTGCCATCTTGTGGTCTGCACAAAGCTTGTAATGATTTTTACTTTGGGAATTAATCAGAAGTGCAATCGCTTGTTGTCAGCTACAGCCAAGGGGGAATGGCTCAAATGGGACCCCCTGAGCAGTGGCCCAACTGCTCGGCTAAGGAGAGGATGCTTCACAGACAGACACATGCCCAAAGCAATGTTTGAAGTCTGCAGGCTGCTGGTTAGCAGGCACAGAGAGCAAGGCATGTCAGGATGTCATTGTGGTAATGTCCAGAGATCTTTTCATCTTCAATTTGTGTTCATTTCCTACCTGGAGTTTCAATAAATCATAGCAAAAGTATATGTAATCTTTTCTATAAGGTCCTGCATTTTTTTTCCAACACAGAGGATTTATAACCAACCCTCTGCCACTGCAATTCAGCTTCAGGTGTGGATCTGAATGTCGGCTGAAGTAACTTACTGTGAGCTTGCTGCTTTTCTTGCCATTCTTTTCATTCTTTGCTTTTAGGAGCAGGAGCAGATGACTTCAAAAAGGGCCAGATAGACACGAATCCAGTTTCACTTATAACCCAGAGCTGAGGAATTGCTTGTTCTGATGTAGGACTCTTAATCCCAGCATTAACACACTGCTTTGAGAGCAGTCTCTCTCATTGAGAGATGAAGTGGTTTTACTTAACTGCCATGCAATTTAGTGGCTTTTGTATGTCCAGCTGCAAACTAGAAATGCTGTTTTATTACTCATGTTTTCTTTTTCCTGCTGCAGGATGGTGGTGCTCCAGGTGGCCCTTCCATATTCTTAGTAGCTGCTGTCCTAAAGCTGTATATGCTCTTTTTTGCCTTTACTGGGAGACAACCCTGCTTCCTGGTAGTTATTTTCCCCCCTATTTTCCAGACTAAACATATTCATGGCCAGGTTATTTCCAGGTCTTGCTGTGTCAGCTGAAAGTCCTTTTCCTTCCCTGAGGTTTCATCTTGATAGAGAATAATTGTTTCCTCTTTCAGCTTTGATTCTGCTGAGCTAATTAAGTTAAACTTTTCAATGTTTCTCTCATTAAAAGAAGCTATCAGTTCCCTCATCATGTCTCCTTCTAACCATTGATATTCATTTGCTTCTCTTTTTCAAAGCAAGGGACCAGTGTTTTATGCCACCTTTCAGAAAGGGCTCACAAGGAAAATGTCATTACACGTCCTGTCCT
Organism: Catharus ustulatus; assembly: GCF_009819885.2. Taxonomy (NCBI): domain Eukaryota; kingdom Metazoa; phylum Chordata; class Aves; order Passeriformes; family Turdidae; genus Catharus; species Catharus ustulatus. The sequence goes on along the minus strand of NC_046221.1, from coordinate 135,404,791 downwards.
CTGCTAAAATTAGTGCAGAATCACAGAACGGGTCACGTTGGAAGGGACCATAGTGGGTCACCAACCCCCCTGCTCAAGCAGGGTCATCCCAGAGCACATGGCACAGGATTGTGTCCACGTGGTTTGTGAATATCTCTAGTGAGAGAGACTCCATCACTTCTCTGGGAAATCTGTTCCAGTGAAAGGTCGCCTGCACGGTATAGAATTTCTTCTACATACTCAGGTGGAACTTCCTGTACATCATTTTCTGCCTGTTGCTTCTTGTGCCATTTACTGAGCAAAGCCTGGCTCCATCCTCTTGACTCCCTCCCTTCAGAGTCTGATGGACACTGGTGAGGTCCCCTCTCAGTTGTCTCTTCTCAGGGCTGAACAGGCCCAGCTCCCTCAGCCTTCCCTCATAAACAGGGTACTCCCATCCCCTCATCATATTCATCCTCTGCTGGACCTGCCCCAGGAGCTCAGACAATACTTTCTAGATACCTTTGTTTCTTTGAAAATAAAGTTCATCATTTCCTCAGATGATCCATTCGCAGTTTGCAACACAAATCTCATTGAAGGTCCAAGGGCAGGATCTTACGACATATTTGATGAAAGATCATCACACTACTTTGACTCCATCCCCTAAAGTTCCCTAGATTATCCTGAATGATATAGCAATCTTCTGCTTTGTTGTGTCATGCCAATATCAATTAAAAGTAACATTTTAAATTAGGGATGAAAGCTGTCTTTCTGTGCTTGTTGTTTGTTTCTGCTCAGCACAGGAATGTATTTTTTTAATGGGTTCACAGATGATGGGGCAATGCTGTCAACTGAACTTGAGTCCAGAAGATTTTGTGGTATTTGTGCAGCCCTAAAACCTCTCCTGAAAGTGTCTATGCTGAAGGGAAGTGGGAGGCATTCCCTTCCCTGCACTTGCTGGGAACTGAAGCGCTCCCTGGAGCACACACTTGCAGCCCAAGGGAGGATTTGCCCGAGAGGAAGGAAGGGAACTGCCCTGTAACGCTGGCTCTCAGTGGCTGAGTGATGGAGTTCAGGGTCCAGGGCAGCATTGCATTCATTTGCTGAGCAGCCCTGGAGCATCTGGTAAGAAAATCCTTGGGAACCTATCAGGTTGAGGTGGAGAGTAACAGGTAAGTTCTGTTACAGAAAATGACTAACCCACCACAAACCCACAAGAATCTCTACTACTAACCTGCTTCCAACATAATAATTTTCTTTTCAACAGACTCAGTTTGTCATCTGCCTTGTTCCAAACTTCATGCATTTTTCCATTTCTCTTGTGAGTTCCTTTACCATTTATCTAGCAGATATGGTCCCAAGTGACAGCACATTAAATGTTTTCCTGAAGTTCAGATAGATGAGATCTGCATTTCCTATTCAGATCTCTCAGCACATCAAAGAAGCTTGGTCTGGCGTGATCTACCATTGGTAAACACAAGCTGCCTTTGATCTCATTTTCTATTAACCTCTGTGAGCCAAAATTATAAGAGATGTGCAGTGTTTCTAATCAGAAATCAGAGTTCCCACGAGGCTCATTCTTTATTTTTATTTTTGTTCCCTTCACAGTTGCTTATACATTCATGAGTAGCAATGCAAGTGTAAATAAGTATACATATCATGTTCCTGAAAAGCGGGAGATTAACAGCTGAGACTGCTGAACTCCATTAATCTACAGATCAGGTACAGCACAAGCTGCAGCCTTAGGAAATGCTGCTTCTCTGGAGAAGTCAGGACAGGAATAGCTCATACAAGGGTCTCTCCCCTGGCCAGCTGGGTGGCTTGGGCACAGCCACGGGGGCAAGTACTCAGCACACCATGGGCCCTGCTATGGAGTCTCAGAATAGCACGTGGCTCTAAGGTTTTTTTTTCCAGCAGCTGACTCTTGTTGTAACTTACATGAATCTGCTATTTCTCTCTTCTCATCTGGTGCAGTTTGCTGCAAAAAGCATACCAAATCCTAAAGGTTCACCTTTTAGCAAAATGACCCAGGCTGCAGGCATGCTCTGGTCTCTCCTTTGAACACAAGTGGGCCAGGAGACAAACACTCCTTCATTTCAGATTTTATTTTTTACACTATAGCCTAATACTATCTAACCAAAGGCTTTAGGTAATTTTCTCCAGTCTCTCTAAATTAAAGTATATTTTCAGCAAACATGCCTTCTGCTGGCTCTCAACCAGAATTAGTTGAATAGAATAATAATATTTGAATAACCTTTCCAACTTTCCACATTAAAGTATTTGCTCAGAATTAAGCAAGTAAATCATCAAACATGTTTGTGAATAATGATTTGACAAAAGCTTTAAAACATTAAAATGACATTGACAAATATTCTACCTTAACATGTAAAAGGGACAGAAAATATGTTACTTTTTTTAGAAAACAGTTTATAAAACTATTATTTACATTTTGTAGAATAAGTATACCTATATTAATTTTAACTTATTTTGAACTTATAATATTTAGATAAAAATCAAAATTCATACAATGAAACAGCATGAAGGAGGCTTGAATAACATTCTTCAATAACATTCTTCTTTGTTTTATTTGCTTAGTCTTTGCCAGTGAGTTTCTGACATGGAACACTTCAGAAATTCTGAATCTTGCCTAACAAGTCATTAAAATGAGATTTAAAGCTGTGCAAAGCTAGTCTCCTATTTCCCTCTGCATAACATTCAGCAATTTTGTTTAGTCTTTGAAAGCTGTGGTGCATGGAAAGAGGTTTACCAGTCACATCTGGTCCCCATCTTATTTTCTTTCCCTCCATTTTGTATTTCAATTCCTAAAATTCAAAGGGTGTGAACAGGTTAAATGAGAGCAGCAGAAATAAAATGCATACATGTACAAACTCTATCTGCACAAAGAGCATTGCCCACACTAAGCCTTTCTTGTGGATAAGAATTTGGGAATTAACAAGGGTTAGTAGCATTTGTTGTGTATTTGATTAAACCATGGAAGCTATTAACAGGATGATGACCTAAGATACCTACTAATGGGCTATCAATTTCTGCAAACCACAAATTAAAGCAGGGAAAGTGCTTACAGAGTGAGAGAGAGACACGGGCAGTGTTTGCAGAAGCTGACATGGTCTGTTGAGCACTCCTGTCTGCTGAATAGCACTCTGTGTTTAACTGCAGCATCTTTAATAACTCAAAGCTGTTAGCTCCCAATTCTGTTTCTTAAGGTAGAAAGTGATTTATTTTTAGAAGAGATTACAAGGAGGGAGCTTTAATTTTAATGAATATAACATCAAATGCTGTGATGGATACAAAGCATAGAAAATTACAAATATGGCAAATTTAATAATTTCCCCATTTGTCTTTTCTAAGGTCTTTGATTTGTCAATATGATTATTCTTAGGCAATTTCAGTTTCTTGACTGAGTGAGGATTTAATGTCTGAAACCTTGTAGAGAGAAGAACATTTAGGGAGATCTGTAGTAGATGTTTTTTCCCCTTCTATTATTATTTTTGTAAATATTCACAGAAGCCCAGCTGATTTCTCTTTTATCTGTAAGAGAAAAGATCCTCATAGCCCCGGGGTCTTGGTCCAGAGGAGTCTCTCCTTTCAGTTGCCTCTGCAGTCATGTTATTCCCATGCCAGCTTCCTTCCCACAAACCTTCTTGCTTTGCACTTTGCAAAGCATTGGATGGTCCATCCTAGTCCTGGCTGTCCTGCCTACCTGCTCAGTAGACATAAATGGAAAACAAGAATCTGCCTGGGAGGTGGCATGCACTAAAGGAAAATCAATGCTGAATTTAAGGATAGTTGGAGTTATTTAAATTCTCCTTTCCTGTTTAGTAGCCCACACTCAAACAGTCTGCACTGCTCTCGTACCTTCTCGCACATGGCAATAAAATGGGTATTTATGACAGTCTTTGACTCCCAGCACAGCCTTAATTAACAGCTAAGATTTACCAGCCCTACTTGCTTTATGTTGCCAACAATGAGGAACTCAGGGCAGCTGAACAGTAAACAGAAGTATTTATCAGGTGGATCTCACTTGAAAAGGAAGCAAGCTATGTGTAAGACATTTCCAAGATATTAAAGCAGCCCTTAGTAAAGGAACATTACCACAGCCTGGGAAGAACTCCTCTGCCAACTCTGGACTATCTAGAGTAAGGGCAAAGGTGCATCTGCAGAAGACCCAGGACCTGGGAGAGGCTGTAGCCAGATCTTACGTGTCTCACCAACCTGGCAAGGTTCCTGAGCACACAGTGCACCCCCTTCTCTTCCCAAGGACAATGGGCAGTATTTGCTACACAGGTGACATATGCTCAGAATTTGCTGGTCTCTGGTTTATAACCCCAGAGCACCTCAGCCCCTGCTGCTCCTTGCACTGTCCTTCAGGGGAAAGCCACGCTGCCTGCAGTGTGCACGCTGTCTAATTACATCTCCTTGCCAAAGGTCAGATTTTCGTATGTGTGCTCAGTAATAAAAGTCGCTAATCTCAGGCAAATAAGCCTTGATTCTAGTATTGGTGTTTGTTTTACATTTTTTCCCCTGTCCTTCAGAACATTTGTTGCTTTAGAATCAACCAAAACCAGCTTGACAAATATTTGTCAAGAGTTACCTCTGAACAGTTTCCCACCCATGAATCTTTTGTTTCAACTCCCTTTGGCCTGCTGTGTCCTGCCTGTCCTGAAAGCTGAGCATTATTTCTTAGTTATTTTCTTTGTGTTTGTAAAAATGGGGTTTCAGCTAAAGCAAATCTCCATCCATTTCAATCGTAAAAGCAGGCAGGGAAATTACACAACAGGTTGCAATGCAACTCCATCCTCCCTCTAATTCCCTATTAACCTCAAGAGAACCAATTAATTTTTTTACCATGCTTCAAGTACATCCATTCTTTGGAAAGCTTTTTCTTGTTAATTGAGATACTGTCTATGTATTTTTCAACTTCAGCCCTTACTGCTCCCTCCTAATTTTTTAGATAATCTTCTTTTCCTAATCTACCCATTTCTCTCTGATCACCTCTTTAAAATCAGAAGGGACTCATTTAGCCAGCACTCCCTTCCAATATGAAAAACTAGATTAAAGCTCGGGTGTGCTGTAGCATTTATTTATTTATTATAGCATTTACCCAGTATAGTTTGGTATCAATATTTCACCTTTGACAACCTTCCATCTGTAAAATACATCGAGGTGTAAGGTCTGTCTTGTAATACACGTTTGCACTGACAGATGGAGTAAGAGACTCATGCCTAGAAACTGTGGTAGTGGTGGTGGTGGTGGTGGTGGAGTGTCCAGCATTTGTATAATTGTATCAGATTAACAAAGTATAGAAAACAAAGGATAAAGTTAACAAAGTGAGAAGTTTTCTGTAGGAAAATTTCTCCTTTGGAAAACGAAGCTTCGTTAAAAACTGAACTATCTGAAAAATGCACTGCTTTTCATGAACTTCTATGATGAAAAGAATTGAAAAGCATTTTAACAATGTCAGTGTGATTAATTTGGATCCTTTTCAGAATAAATTGTTTCATGATTGAAACTCAAACCTCTTTACTAGTTAATTATCTTAGGGTAATGCATTTCAAATTTCCTGAAACAGCATTTCCTCTAGAAACTCTCTTTTAAGAAACTATAAAAAGTTGATTTTGTTCCTGTTCAGAACGAGCACAGCTTTCAAGGAGGCAGAACTTCCCTACAAATTCTAAATAGAATGATATTATAACAAAAGTAATTTGAGAGTCTCAGTGGATATGATAAGAAAACTTAGAAATTAATTCCAAGGACTATGAATTAGTACTATGTGCTTCCACCTCTTCTGCCCATGTAAAATTTTGTGGGAAAGGTAGTACTATGCTTTTTATTTTGTGTCTTTCCAGAAGAAAAACCAAGTGCTCTTGATCTCTCTCTTTTGCTGATGTATTAATACTGATGTCAGTCTAGACTTGTATTGTTGTAAATACTGACTGAACCTGGCTGTGTTGTCTTATATTTAATGTTGGTGACCTTCAGGCCACCTCACAGAAATGTGCTGGTGTAAAATATTAAATATGTACCACTGGAATACATTACTGGGACACACATCACAGATAGTTAGTTCATTATTAATCTTACAACCCACTATTCACTTCTGTCATGTATATTGCCACCAGTTAAAACTTCTGCACCTGGAAATCTGCTGACTCTGGGAACTTTACTAGTAGGTCATGGGACAGAGTAAACACTGGCTAGTTCTGCTGCCTATACAGTTTTAACAAATGAGGTTAAAGCTTTGCTTTGTTTCCGAAATAAGCAAATTCAAGCAAACCTATAGAGAAGAAGGATATGATTAGTTGCTGATGATACTTGCACAAATTTCAGTTGGGTTAGCACATCTCTATTTATGCTACAGCCATAGGTTTAAACAATTACCTTTTAATTATCAAGATGGTAACTTTATTCATTATCATTACATATCAATTAATAGTATTAATGGGAACTGAGTTCTCCTTCTTATTGGAGGTTTTCTCTCTCCTTAACTCAGTGAGCCTTTCCTTCTGCTCACTTTACTGAGTATGTAACTCAATGGGGAAACAACAGTATAATGGAGAGGACTGCCTAGTGGAATTTTCCCAAGCCAGCCAAATGATTTGGCAGCTATATTGGTTTCAGTCAGACTTATAGATCTAAATGCAATTTTCTGCTTTGGTTTTGTACTTCAGAAGTAGCAATCAGAGGTATCCTTGGTGCTTATGAAGTGATTTCCCCAAATAAACTCTTTATTTTCTTTTCCTTTTCCTCCCTCCTTTCTTTTCCCAGGTTCCACTGACAAGTCCTTTGTCTAACTAGAAGATACATATTAATCTAACTAGTACTAATTAACATTTCTATCTTTAATTTGAAGGATTAAAGTGGTTCTTGATTGGGTAAGGAAGTGAATATAAAAAAAGATCATTGCATACAGAAGACAGAGTCTGAGGTTGGGACTGTGAGAACCTCTATACCCGGGGACAAAAATGGCTGCATATTCTGGTTTGGAAAAGTCAGCTTCAAAACTAGAGGGATGGGATTTCAATTCATCAGCAAAACCCCTTGGAGTTAAGTCATTGCATTTTTGAAATACTGAAATTTAGCAGAGGATGAGTTTGGCAGCTGTAGGAACTTAAAAGAACAAAAGAATTTATCTCTCCTTGTTGTACAGACAATTTTGCCATCAAAGCAGGAAAGAGATTTTAATTCCTGTCCTCACTTTGCTTTTGTGTGTGTCTTGCAGGAACTACAGTTTATAGTCTCTCATACTGTCCATCAACACAGAAAAAAAAAACCATGGATTGGATGGTTTGGCAGAAGTTCTGAAAAAAAAGCATCAATGGAAAGGCATTTGATGCACATTTGTAGGCGTAGCAGTGAATATGAACAGAACTATGCATGAAAACATCTTCTGTGAGTAGGGAAACAGCATTAAGACACACTGTTTCCCTTAAGACTTCATGCTTAATCTATTCTTCCCATCATTTCTGACTGAGCAGCTCCTGAATTCTCTCATGTGTGTGGGCCCAAAATCCTGATCTCTTGTAGACTTCAAGTGTACTTATATAAACACATTGCTTGCTGAGTATTTTGAGTATTTTTCAATTGAGAAAAGCCTACTCTCTTGTCTTTTTCTCCATAGCTTCCCTTTCCAATGCCCTCTAGCACAAAGAATAAAACTTAAGAATTTATTTTTGGCAGGCAACAAAGGGAACATTCCAGGTGCTGAATAACCTGATTAGATTATTTTAAATATAAGTGACAAGAGAATCTAGATAAAATGCAAGCACTTCTTTTATTGGATGGCTGTATTTACACTGCTTTTTCTCTTAGGCTCTCCAGCTCTAAGTGTTCCTATTGCCTTTTCCTTCAGTCCCTGGCCCTCAAGCTGGCTGTATAAAGCTGAACAGCCTATACAAAGCTATAATTCTGCAAAATTATATCTACTTAAAGTGGGTAAACTTGATAAGTATCTGGAGACGGGCAAAAGACTGAGTTTTTATCAAGGTCTCACTCGTGGCTCTGTCTGCTCACTGTGGCCAAAATTCTTCTAGGTAATGAAATTAGAGTTGCTAATTCCTGAGGTTTTCCCAAGAGGGAACCTGGCCTAATTCAGAAGATGGACCTCCACCTGCAGAGCCAAGTGGGAGGGAGTCTCACCTGCTGCAGTGTGTGCATCCATCCAACTGCATGCCTGAAACCAGCACAGAGCTGGTCACATGCAGGGTACTGTAATCTGTGCAATTTGCACTTCTTTCTCTGGAATTATTCACATTTTCCTCCTCCTGAGCTAAGAGAAATCACAACGGACATCTTTTCAGTCTCAGAAGAGACTCCTACTCTCACGTTGTGGGCTGTGAGAGCTCCATCAGGGATGAATATTTGACAGGATCCTGGGCTCATATTGTATACAATACAGATAAAACCAACAGTTCATTATAAAGGGCAAGGATTAATAATATGCTCTCTAGGAAAATCTGATTGTCATGCTGGGGACACAAGATAAGGACAGACAATATACATTATTGCAGGGTCATGATGGCCCTAAGCAGATTAGTTTCACTTTGAATCTCTCCGAAAAGATACATGGCATCTTTAGATTGACTGGTTTGTAACCTTTTTAAAGGAGCCTTACTGTGTGCTGAAGAGAGCTGCCAAAGAGATGGCCTTCAAATGTATCTTTTGATTTTTGTCCAATTGTTAAACAAGTGTTTTTCCAGGAGCCGGCCTGTGTTGGCTACCCAGTAAAGGTTCAGGAAGTAAAAAAAGAATTTCCTGTTATATTTTTAATCCTTCTCATTCCTTAATTAAAAACTTAATGATGATACAGTCCTTATTTTATTTCTTTCTTATTTTTATTGTTTGGTTACATAGGCTGAAAAGTGATTTCTGAAGTAAGCACCAGGAATAATCCCTTTGCAGCAGCTCCCCTTTCCTGAAGCTGCATAAGGAGTACAGGTTCCCTTTAACATATGGATTTTGGTCTCCTCTACACTTAAACAGGACTGTTTAGTTTAGTTCAGAAGCCTGATGAGATTATTACCTTTACAGGGGGTTCTTCTGTCTTAAAGTCATGTTCTTTCTTTTAATTTTGAATTGTGTTGTGTTGCTGTAGAAATATAGGAAATAAAAGATAACCATTGTGGTAGCAACACTAGCTGTGCTAGTACAGAGTATGTTTAAATTTAATTCCAAAGAATATTAAAATGGAGGATCATGTTTACATCATAGTCTGTATCTTAAAGGAGAGGACATAATGTGGAACTGCCCATATATGTCAATAATGAGGAAAGTTTACCCACGTCCTGAGTTCCCCTAAATGCAAAGGTCTGTTAGAGACAGGCTGCTTGGTTTCCCTCAGTGTGGTGTTCTCCTGATGCTCACACTCCTCACCTTGCCTCGCCTCGCCTCCCTCTGAGAAAGAAGAAATCTCTTGGCTGTGTAGTTTGTCCCCCCAGTTGACCAAATTTTCCTTCTTTTGCTCCCATGGTGAAGCAGAGATGCTGTTGCAGCCCACAAAGTGGAGATCTGTTCCAGATATGTGTGCTGTATCTGCAAGTATTTCACAGCAGCAGCAGAGCAATTCTACCCCTCTCCATCAGGACAGCAGGTACAGCACACTCAGTTGCCACACTGATCATTTCCCTCGTGTTGCTTTGAAATCACAGCTGTGCTCTTCAACTTTGCTTCCAAACCACAGAGATAATTACAGTCTGTGGGAGGGCAGGAAATATTGGGCAAATAGTCTGGAGTTTTTATGTGTGCTTTGCTCTGAACTAAATGCTGGCATGAAGAGGAACAGTTCCTTGTCCACTCAGGCTATATATCCACCACTAGCCACAGGTGACCTAGTCTAGACGTGTCTTAACAAACTACTTCAAATCAGCTGGGTTTATACTACCAAAAGGAAATGCAGGCTACGTATGTGAATCTACTTTCTTAGAAATTCTGGATGAACTGTGAATCCCACAGCTGTTTCCAGGGGTGGCAAGCACAATCTTTTCACATTCCCAAAGAAAGGAGAGCTTCCTGTGCTCTGAAAATAACCTCATCAAAATTGTGCACATCAAAGCATAACATAAAAATGTTGGGTTCTTTTGTTTAAAAAAAAAAAAAAAGAAAGAAGAAAAAATAGAACACTTCTCTTTAAAGCTCTCTTAAAGCTCTCCTTTTGCTGAAGTTTCTCTCTCCTGTGTGCTTCCTCGGGGCTTGTCATTATTTCCCACCATCAATCAATCATACTCCCCAGTGAATCAGCTCATCCACTCATCTTCACTTCCCTGCAATTTCCCAACGAGGTTAGAAACAGCAAATTGCTGTAATGTTAAGTAATAAACCCCAACCTTTTTATGACTTGGCCGTTGCTTATTTTTCTCTAGTGGATACCAATAAAATAGAAAGAGCTCCCTGGAGCAGCACATCTGAGAAGCTGGAATGCTTTTAAATGCGACAGGTTAGAAGAGATCTTTAGAGATAATCTCTGGTACTCTCTAAAATTAACTCCTTGGGGAAATCCTAAATAATTCTTCATAATTAGAAACCTCGTAATTGGATGCAGCAGAGTTACAACTACTTTATCACCTCTGTTGTTGAAGCAGCCTTCTGTTGCACCAAGCCACTGCTTCTGTGTCTCCTATTCTGCTCATGCAAAATCTCTCATGTCAAGGAGGATAATTTCTTCTATAGCTACTCTAATGCTCTATTGAATCAGATCAAGTTTTCAGCTATGTAACTGCTTGTTGTACAGAATTTTATTAATCTCCCTCCTCCAGTTTGTTACCTGTTTAGAGAAATAGTTCCTAATGATAGGACAGTACCCTGAAGGAAGAGGCAGGGAGGGGAGACAGGTAACATGGCCCTTAACCTTCTCCTGGTCCCTCCTTCTTTAGCCTCTTCCAGTGTGCACATGGATTCAGACACACTGTGTGAAGCTCCAGACACAGAACAGTCCCAGATCTAGATAAGGGCTGGATCCAGCCCTGGTGGTGTTTGCTGTCCACTAGTGACATTCTGTGATCATGGTGTATGTACTGGACCAGAAAACGCACTGTGAGAAATGTGTAGCAGGGAAATGAGTAAGAAATATATTCAGAGTAAAAATATATTCTGAATAAATATTTTCTCTATATTATCTGAAAGAAACACAGTGCAAATAAATTCTTCTGAGAACAGGAAGAACATATATGGGAGTCATCATGGATTTGCCAAAGGAAAATCCTGCCTGAGCAACTCAATTACCTTGAATAGACTCAATTTGTAATTTCTGAGATAAAGGAATAACAACAAAGATAGAAAAGGGCTGCTTAAACTTAAGTAAAATGCTAATTAAAAATCAAGACAATAAAAAAATAAATGCCTTGTGGATTCTAAATGACAGTGCAATGAATTGTCCCTCAATTTGGTATGTCTCTAAAGGGTAAGTTTGCAAAAAGCTTCCTGTATCAATTTGGAAGCTGCTGGGATGGACTTTATCACTACAAACTAAGTTTATCATCAGTTGCCTTAATTCTGAAGCAATCTCCAAAGGCATTGCCTTGAGCTCAGCAAGTTTTGGTCAAATGGACAAGTGGAGGAGTTGTGACCAATGAAGTATCTGAAGGGCTGAAAGCTTAAAGGGCATGACAAATTGTAAGGAAAGGGGTAATGAGGAAACAGTAGGGTGAAATCGTAAGGACTAAAGGTGTTACAGAGACCCAAGACACAAGATCTTTCCTCTTAACAGAAATTCAACGCCTCACATCCAATTATCTTGCCAGTTTTCTGATTTCTTTAAGGAACTGCTTCATGAGACTCTTCATAAGACATTTCTACAAGGAAGGAAGGAAGGAAGGAAGGAAGGAAGGAATGAATGAAGGAAAAGAAAGAAAGAAAGAAAGAAAGAAAGAAAGAAAGAAAGAAAGAAAGAAAGAAAGAAAGAAAGAAAGAAAGAAAGAAAGAAAGAAAGAAGCTACTGCAAAACAAATCAACCACAAAAACATGAAAACCCCAAAAAAGGTTTGAATAAAGTAAGAAATAAAATAAAATAAGAAAGATGTGATCCTTCACACTTGTCAACCTCTGTTAGCATATTAACTATGCATAAATGAGACAAGGAGTTTGCATTTATAACACAATTTCCCCTGAAATTAGCAAATTAAATTACATTACTGTCATAATTTAAGCCCATCTGGAAATTAGGCACTGTGCAGCTGCTCACTCCAAGCCCCTTCTCTCCCCCTGCTCATTGCAATGGAAGGAGAATCAAAGTAAAACTTGCAGGTTGTGGTAAGAACAGTTTAATAACCAAAACCAAAGTAAAAACCAGTAATAATGGCAAATTATAATAATAATGACAATAAAAAGGGAAGAACAAATGATACACAATACATTTGCTCACCATCCACTGCCCGATGCCAGATCTCCCTTCCCAAACCTTGACTGGCCCTGTTCTGTGCAACTCTCCCCATTCATACACTGGGCATGATGCTCTGTGGTGTGGAACATCTCTTTGGCCAGTTCAGGTCACCTGGCTATGCTCCTTCCCATTTCTTTTGCATACCTCCTCTCTGGAAGAGCTTGAGACAAAAGACCCCAAAACCAAAAAATACCCAACCCCAACTGCCCCTCCCCACAAAAAAAACCCCAAAAACCAACCAAACCCCTAACCAAAAACCCGTTAAAAAAATTGAAGTCCTTGACTTAGGTAAACACAGTATAGCAAGAACCAAAACATCAGTGTGTTTTCAACACCATTCTGATTCCAAATCCTAAACACAGCACTGTAACAGCTTCTGAGAAGAAATTAACTCCAGCCCACCTAAAACCAGGAGAGCTACCTAAACGGAAATGAGTCTTCACAGTCTGGGATCTCTGCATGTTTGATGTCAGTGCTCCCCAGGATAGTACATGTCTTGAGGGACAGCAGGTGCAGTTTGTCCATGGATTCAAACTAGAGGTAATTTATGTGTCTGTTATTACTGGTGTGCATGTCTATCCTTGAAGGAGATCTAGAATGAAATTCCTAACATCTGATTTTGTGGGGACATAAAGGCTTCTCCAGGAATCCAGTAGTTCTCTTTTGGCACCTTAGGTCAAGGTATGTGATACAGAAGAACTGTAACTTCACAGGTCAAGGAAAAAAGGAACAACAGCCTTTTTCTTATGATTGCAATAACTCATTGTGGAATGGAAAGGCTCATACAGAGGTGCCATGATCATGCCAGAGTCTTACTCCAGCCATATTAATGTTAGGGACTATTGTCAAAGTACATATATTGGTAACATTAGCATCACACACTCTAACTATTTGCTCAAGGTACTAAATACCACACACAGTCAACTCCAAATGATTTTTGTCTTTTTTTTTTTCCTTGTCAAATAATTACTTTATGGAAATTTTTATGAACTGTAGAGGGGGTCAGGTAGAATTTGCATTTTAAAATACATGTATTTCAGAGAAAAACTTTGCAATATTTTTGTATGTCTTGCTGGATGTGAGACTAATCTGGAAGACCTTGATGCATGAAGAAGAAAATTAAGAATACTTCATATTAAGGCAAATTTTTTGCAGGAGTGGTGTGGAGTTTCATTCAAAACTCATTAAAAATTGCATAATAGCTCTTCAGTATTTCCTTTGTTACTAAATGATTCATTCCTGTCTTATTTGACAAATATCAATAACACACATAAATAAGAATTAAACTAAATTTCTTAGGAAAAAAATAGCTGATTAGGTTATCCAGTTTCCAGTAAGAAATATTATGATGGTGCTGCTGTGAGGACAGAATTGGCATCTCAGCTGGTCCTGGATTAGGACCTGGTGCCTGCTGCCCATCTGACAGTAAAGTGACAAAGCAGCAACAGCTGATGAGGGGCATGAAGAAGGTAATTTGAAGAGATCTGCATGCCTGAAGCAACTGGTGTAACTGCTTGATAATACACACCTGCTACTCCATGGCCATAGGCAGAATGCCAGGAAGGAGACAGAGGAGGAAAGGAAAGGAGGGTGAACCTCCCACAGTTATTGACTGGAAACAGAATAAAGGATGATAAGTGGTACCACTGGGACCATACAGAATGACAGAGCTAACAGTTTTCTAAACATGGAGCAGTATAAGGTGTCTATATATTGAAAAATGTTTCATGAAGAAATACAAACAGCACTTAAAGAGTGATTTCAGAATGTGTTAATAAAATTGTGAAAAACATGAAGAAAATTTTGGGAACTCTTCCTGTTGCATAAACTTACTTTAAAAATCCACTTTATATATTTTAAGATGAAAGAAAAAGGACTTACAAAAATAGAAATGTGTATAATAGGAAAAAATAACTGGGTTTTATCCCAGTTATGGTACTAGTTCCCTGCATTTAACCCTTTTGGTTTATTTCTGATCACAAGAAGTGTGAAAAAAGCAAACACTGTTCAGAGGTTTTATAAAGATAGCTGGTTCAATGTTGTAGAAAGCTTTCAAGGTACTCTTTTAATGAAGAAGAAATTCTCTGGTTAAGTCAGGACTTCTGTAAATTATATCAAGCCCCCCAGGATTTGAGTGGCTCAAGATTTGAATCAAACTTTGCAGTTTGTTTTTCAGTTGTTACTCAGTAGCTCTAACTGGACAGTTATGATTAAGCAATTGCATTGTGAATGTTGCATGCTTGGCTAATCTTTTGTTTTAAGAAAAAAGGAAGACAATCCCAAGATGAATGGGCTGTCTGGATGACAGCCACCAGGAGTGAAGTCAGCAGAACTCAGCAGTAACTGGAGAAAAGGCAATTCTGGCAGTGGCAGATTGTGACCATCTACCCACTGACCAGCTACTTAAAGCAGACTCCAGTTTCAACTGGAGGGAAGAACTGCACATGCAGACTAATTAGCATGAGAAGCAAGAGATGCACCTAATAGGAATTTGAGTACTAATTAGTAAAAAAATATTTAATCAGTAACCAGTGAGTGCTGATGCCTTTGTTTGTTAAAATGCATAGTCGTGATGACCAGGGAGCCAGCCTTTTGTGGGTTATCTCCCTAATTTGTGCAAAGTAGAATAAAAAATTGAAATACCTCACCTTGGTGTGTGAATTGGTGCTGCACATAGGGGAACAAGCAGCCCAACACAATGGTTCACATCATCATTTTTGTTAGTGTGGGAGCAATAATGGGGAAAGATTCCATTCTAAGGCTGAGAACATCTTCCTGGGCTATCTTTGATATGCTGCGGATGTGTTTATTTTCTAAGGCAACACTTGGGTTTACAGACTGCATGTTTTGCCTGATGAGTTGGAAAGCACTCTAGAGCAGATTCATTCAAAGGGACTATATGCTTGATTTACGGCATACATATTTTATAAAGGCAATTTTAAGTGCTCCAAGGGACAGATGGAGGCAATACATCCAACACAAAGTGCTTATACAGTGTTTTGAGAATGGAAAGCACACAAAAGCCAGACACTTGAAAAAAAATATTGTGCCCACTGAAACTAGTAACATTGAAATTGTTACAATAAAAATTAAGAAGTAATGGTATAGATGGCTCAAACCTCCAAACACCTTCAGAAACAAACTCTAAATCCAGATAAAAAACTGAAGAGCCACAGAGCGTATCCATGGAAATCTCTGTATGCCTTCAGATTTTCTGGGTCTCTTTGCCTGAAAATGTCTATCAATGATATGTCTACCTTTTCTGCATGTTTAATAATAATGTATGCAACTATTTACAATATTCCTTTGAGGTTTATTAACTGTACAGAGAACAGTTTTGACCACAATACAATCAAAGAGAGCAGACCAATGTATCTACTTACATGACTAAAAACCTGTGTGCTGCTAAGTCTTAGAAATATCAGGTTTGGAAACTTCCTTCTGGTTTTATCTAATGATATCATTTGAACCAGGTTTACTAAATAACTTTGGTTTAAACACATGCTTTTGGGTGTCAATGTATGAACATTTTAAATCAAAGTCAACAAATAGTTTCAACATGTCTAAATATTTTTAAACACAGCTATTTTGTCTCTGTTGAACCTGGTAAGAGATACCATTTGGAAATATTTGTTTTCAAAAGTCCAAAACGCCATGTACCTGGACTCCTACTTGCCTAAGCTGTGTGCCCTGTAATAGAGAGCTGCTCTCTACACAGGCTTTGTATTTAGCAAACACACTAATCTTAATTACTGTGTGCAAGGTTGTCTCTTCCAACATCACAGGTTCCTTCTTCCTGTTATGGAAAAGCTGCCCTTGACTGCAGGACAGGGGGCATGGAGATTGCTGTGGATGGAATGGGTTTGGGCTCAGAGGGAACAGGCTCCTTCATGCGCAGACCTAGCCCCTCTACCCTGTTTCTCATTCCTTCTTCCGTATAACTCCACTCAAGTAGGACTATAAGGCATTTTTATGTTTACAGCATCTCTTGTGACTGGAGGAGGGGAAGAACAGGACCAAAAAGGACACACAGCCCCTTCTCACGTGATTCCCTACCAACATTAACATTCTTTAAGTCCTGTCATCCCTCTCTATCTCATCTCATCTCATCGTCCATTTGTTTGTATTCTACATGTCTCTTTCCCAAGATGCTGGATACTGAGCACCTCTTACAAGTTCCTGAGTGCCCCCACACCTGCTGAGGATTACTGAATGCTTCAAAAGAGAGACAGGACACTCTAAGCCTTTGGCAAAATCTTTGCTACAAATTTAATGGATCGCTGTTATTGCAACTACATTGTGACCCCAGTCTCAGCTGCTGGAGTAGGGGTGCAGATACCAGAGCTTAGAAAAGCAGGCAAGAAGTGGAGTTTCTACTTCACAGTCTCGGCATGTAGGAGGTGAGACCATTAAGAAGCCCAGTCATAATCTACATCTCCTTTAAACTACACAATAAAGAAGAGCCAGGCTGTCTACTGAACTCTGATTTTTGGGGCTTCTAGTTAAAATGCTCTTTTGCCTGAGGCTACGGTCATAAGAGTCAGAATGGGAGGCAAATTAGGCTTAAAATCATGTTTTCACCAGCATTTAATATAAAATGTGAATGTTCTCTCAGAGGACGTTTGTAACTCATCAGTTATTCTAGCTAGAAACTATGAATAATAAATAATTTAGTAGATATGCTACAACAAGGATTATAAACATGTAAACTGATATAAACAGCACCTGATATAGGGAAATACTCTGATGAACTCTGCCTATGATTTTGGAAGCAGAGATTTTTTTTTAATCCCCATGCTTCTACAGAGGCATAAACCCCTGCTACGGTCAGTGCCTGCCAGCAGTTTCTATATTGTGGTTTCTCAAATAAAGAAATAACAACAAAGATGAAGAAGGACTGCTGAAACTTTGCTGATTAAAAACCAATTATAAACCAAGTAAACATGAAGAACATGAAGAAATTAATCTGTAAGCTGTTTTTTTCCCCTTTGATCTAAGACTGCTGTAATTGATGGCCTGCTTTATACCCTCAAACTTAAATACATGTTTGTTTATCCAACCCCCAAACTTGATTGTCTCCTTCAGCTGAGTAGAAGCTAACCTTAAATCTGCTTAATAAAGCTTAATAGTTAAACTCAGTCAAATGATACTGTGCTGTTAAAACAGAGTGTGGATCTTGGGTTAGCCTTCCATGCTTTTGTAAATACTTTTACAAAATTACTGAATCAAAAAAAAAAAAAAATTAGGTGAAACTGACCTCCAATCCATAACCTGCTAGGACTGTACTATTGCTGTGGAAAAAGTGAAAATACAGGCTACTTTTCTCTGGTTTGCAACTTACTGTAATATACTTTAAAAGTAAAAAATGAAAGAGATACATATAGCTTTTGCATATGGGATTACAGATGTATCAAAGGGAATGTGATAACTTACTGAAGAATATCAAACTATATTGCTAAAAACATACAGATGTGTAGGAACTGATGAAAACATGACATTAAGGATAGCTAGCATTTCCATTTACTTACAGCCCTCCCCTTAAAAGCACCCCGAGCATGGTATATATATAGCTACAGTTCTTCTTTTCAGCACTTCAAAGTGGAGAAGAACCTGGGTGTAAACAGCCTCAATAAATTACTTCACCAAGAGAGTTTCCTGTTCCTCAGATACGCTTTTCTCACTGTATTTTATTTCATGATACCCAAAATTCCTTTTGAAAACACACTTTCTAGATCTTAGCGCTCCCAAGAATTGCCTCAAGCATTCTGTTGCATGAAAATGTAGATTCCTAGTTTGTGGTCCTGGTAGAAGTAAGTAATTACTTGGCTAACATTTTGAGGTGCATCTAATGATTGCACTGTGCACTTCAGGAGGACACAATTAATTTAATACTTGGACTTTTTCCATAGCTTGCCATTTCCTAGGGCTACCAATGTTAGTCTAGTCCTCAAGAGGAATTTTGTAACTTCCAAACTTCAGGCTATTCTGCATTACACCAACAGCCCCTGACTAATGCATTTTTTTTGGCAACAAAACAGTAATTTCAGGGAATGAAAAATTGGCAGAAGTTTCTTTTGCCAACCAAAGGATATCCTTTTCCAAGGAAGAATTCCAGTCTTCAGATTAATTAGCTTAAGTTTTCCATTTCTGCAACAGGTGAAGGCAGTTATAGATACACCAAATATGTGGCTGTTTTTTGCCTTATGTATATGGATGTTTAAGGTTTCTCATTTCCTCTTTCTGGTCTAGGACACTCTAATGAGTATCAAAAATCCTCCCTTCTGAAATGGACTTGTTTTAGATGTGTCACTATTTGCATAATAATATACCAGAGTGATGTCTCAGAATTTTCTCTTCGATGTAAATATGTCAGCACATTGCTTAGTGTAGTTAATTTTTATTCATGCCTTACATAGAGTTGTAATCAAATTGGTTTGAAATGCTTCTTGTAAAATCATTGTATAAATCATATTTCTTAAGTAGATGCATGTACGAAAATAAACAGATTAATTTTCTGAATTATATGACTTTATGATAGTATAACAAATCCTTGTGTGTTTTTAACATGATTATATGATACTTATCTGGGAAACTGGAATTATATATCAAGTAATAAAGTTTCTGTAGACATCTAATAAATCACACTGAAAAACAATGCAATCTGGATTCTCACCCCAAGACTTAAAAACTCTTTCAGGGATACATTAAATGAGGTTTATGGGTATTTAATTTTTTATGTTTGTATCTTTTGCATAAAGATCTTTTCTGAACTAGGTAGCTCCTGGTGAAAGTAACACAAAATTTGTTACAACTTGATAGATACTAGTCCAAAAAATTAAAATATTGGATGATCCCAAGTTGCTAATAGTGCCCTTTCTCCTCTTACATCTTCTGTTCCTGATGCAGTAACTTCAGAGCTATCACCTTTCACGGGGAATTCAAGCAATGCCATAAAATGCTACATGATACCTTGTTTTCCTACAGCACACTTGTCATTCAGTTTGACAAACTGTGGATGCACATGTATTGGAAATACAACAATCCGAATCGGGGGGCCCAAAGCTACAGCCTGCAGACCTAACTTGGTCTACCAGAATAATTTCTCTGGTCATGACTTGCTCCTTGCTAATACCAGTCCCCCAACTTTGCAACTCATACTCTGTTTAACAGAAAGAGTGTATTCCCTGCATGAGTTTACATCCCTCTTCCTTCAAGTGGATGGAATCTATAGAAAGAAGACTGCAGGCCAGATGGAGGCACTTTCAGTGAGCCTGCTATGGCCTAAGAATCATTACTCCTGACATAGATTAGTCAATACTGCACTTCCCACCAAAGGATCTTCACAGTAATGCTGGCAGAACTAACAGATATTTAGAAGTACATTGGCATTATGGTTCTCAATATAATTTTCTCAAAAAAATCCTGCTTCTCTCTCACAAAGAGCAACTTGAAAATAACTATGGCAAGTTTTCAGGAGCTTCAGAATTATTTTAGGACCTGATTTGTGGCTTAATGTATCCTACTCCCCATCTTCAGGATCCCTATTCTGTGTGGACCAGTTGCATGGACCTAATTGAATCATGCCTTTCATTTCAATGACTCACATGCTTAGTTGGGTGTGTTTGCATGATAATGGTCCTTAAAAAAAAAAAAAAAAGAAAAAGAGACAGAAGAATCACAGTTTCAAAACACAAAATAGCATTCTCAGTTGCTTGTGCCAGGACAGGGAAATATCCTCAGCCTGCATCACAGGCCTGGAAAAACCACCTGTCTGGCAAAAATTCTTCAATATCCACTACTATCTACATAATTGTGACAGCATCTTTCTATTGCAACACCGTTTCTTGAAGCAGAACAGTACTCCAGCTGTTACCCTGTGCCTCTCAGGGGTTATATGTATTCATTGAGAAAGACCAAAATTAAACATAAAGATAGGTAAGAAATCAGCTCAAATGATAGATGAGATAATGAAAATCTAACAATTAGATCTGACTAAGGAAGCATAGAAGCAGTATTAGCTGATGTAATGCAATAATTTAAACCCACGTGAACTAAACCTGTAATTTTTATTCCTATTACTTCAAATAATTTCCAAAAGTAACAAAAGTCATAGTTGTGCTTTTTAGAAGAACAGGTTAGACAGCATTTGCTGCAAATTATTCACTAAATCAACTAACCTACCTGGAGGAAAAGGAAAAACAAACAAAAAGCGCTATCTTTTTTGGAGAACAAAGTGTTTGTCCAGGAGCTGTGTGCTCAAGAGCTTGCCTAGTTTTTTAAGTGTAATGATTGGAAAGATAACTGTTTTTCCCTACAGATCCTGCCTTGCTTATATCATTGCAACTGCATCACCCCTGGTACAGGAATATCCTATGATTCACTGACTAGCAAGTCTGAAAGGCAGACCATTTTGTCCGGCATTGTGTCTAGCAATGTGCCAATTTGGCACATTTTCAAGGGTGTGTGAGATTGTTATTTTTCCCTTCAGATGGTAAGAGCGTGCTGGGAAGGCTCGAAGAAGCCAGCTGACACTGCCTCTCATCTCTGTAGCTGTATCCGCTATGCATGAGGGAGCAGCTACCAGCTCCACCCAAGTCTTGCTGAATTCCTGTGGCCTCACTTGAATGTTTATCCAAAGATGCTCCGTGACCGTGGTCTGTGTCACTCAAAATCTGATTATTTGTTGTCTTTCCTTCCTGAGCTATTGCTCCAGGGGACAGAAGAATGCCAGGATTAGCTATTTTAGGGAGCCCAGGTGATAGATAAGGTCAAGGAGTTTCAGCCTGTATATTCCTAGGGAGTGAAAAAGCATGCCCACTAACTAGTTAAATTTTTTAATAGATTAGAGTGTAATATCCAAACTGTCACTTAGGTAGACCATTATGTTCTTCATACTCTCCTGTGATCGCTTTTCAAGTACATTTTCTGTGATTATAAGTACAGAACGTGTAGCTTTCAGAGTGACAGCTGGAAATTCATTCCAGCTCAGAATACAAGGTTCTGCACTTTAAATGCAGCAACACAGGGGCACTGTAAACCATGTAACTCTGTTAGACATTCCCACCCAGACTTTTTCCTGTTTTATGAAAGTAACTGCATTGAACAAAAATATACACAAGCTGAATCCACATCAAAGACATATGTGCTTTTAGTATAAAACCAGAAATTAATATTTTGTCTTCTTGTTCTTCTACTGAACTTCCAGCCGCCCTGTTCAGTAAAGCTGACATGCTTTACTGAATGTACAAACATGCCCATCATCCTTTACAAGCTCTAGTGCAGGGTTTTCTTGACATTTATTGTTACACTTCTGGATGCATGCCCTGCCTGTGTTTGCATCATAAGCAAAGAGTGCATACAAAATCAAATGCTCACATTCAGTTACAGGTAACAGCAAGAAAGCAGGTTATGCTGGAGACATTTATCTGCAATTTCCCTGCTGAAGAGTCCCTCAGGAGTTTTTTATTCTGCTGTTGGCTCTTAAAGATATCTGTCATTTTCTTAGGCTGATTTGTTGGATTGCCCAGATTGTGTTGTTTCTACCACTGTATTTTGCAAGTGCATAATTGCAGTACTTAAAGATATGTTTTTCATTTTGAAATGTTTGTTTGTTTGTTTCCAATCACCAATCACCCTTTAACCTTTACAACCTAAACGCATTCTCGTTTTATATATGCTTGCAAATTTCCCAGCAGGGGAATATACCTCCATTGGAGCACGTTGCGTGCATAAGCGTTGTGAAGAAAACAAACCCTTTCTGCACTTTGACATTTGTAACACCAGAGCAAAAGCAACCTACGAAACTACAGAGCCTCGGTGAGGCTCCGGAGAAAACACCCCTCTAAATGGAGCCCTTACTGCATACCCAGGCTGTTTTTCTTTTCAGCAGCGGCTCAAAATTCAACCTCAAGCCGTCCCAAAGCGGGTCCGAGGCTCCAGGCATGAGAGCCCCGCTGACCGAGTGGAGCTGCGGCGGAGCCCGGGCACATGGGCTGTCCACCCTCGGCTCAAAGCCCAGGAGAGCCTCGTCTCGCTGGTGGAGAAAGGAAAGCCGAGGTGTTTGCGGTACAAAGCCCACACGCAGGAGACGGAGAGTCGCCGACATGTCAGAGGAGCGCAAGAGTAACAGTACAGCCAGCGATGCCTGAACACCGCGCTCCCCTGACGGAAAACGGCCCGCGTTCGGCACGGCCGCTCCAAATCCCGCGGGTCACGGCTCTGCCGGAATGCGGGCGCGGGCAGCGGGGCCCGGGGTGCGCGGCTGGGGCGAGGCTGGGCCCCGCGGGTCACACCCGGCCGGCGCGGCGCTCCGGGCCGGGGCGGGGCGGGAGGCGGAGCCCTGGCGCCGTCGCCGAGCCCCGCAGCGGGGCCGGGCGCTGCTGCCGCCGGAGCCTCGCCTGGCCTCCTCCTTCCCGGGCTTGCCACATCGGCACCGCCGTTCCGAGAAGACGCTTCCCGGAGCGGAGCGGGAGCCCAGCGCGGGGAGATGGAGCCCCGGTGCTGCCGCCGTCGCTGCCGCCGCTTCCCGGGACTCGCGCTCCGCCAGGGCCGCCGCTGCCACTGCCGGGACGGAGAGAGCGGGCCCGCCGCCGTCTAACGCCGCAGCCCCGGCGGCGCGGCCGAGGCGAGAGGCGGCGCGGAGGCCGCCGCGGCCCCTCCGCCCGCCGGGCGGCGGCGAAGCGCGGCCCCCTCCTCCCCGCCCTCCCCGCCGCCGCTTCCCCGCCCCCGCCCGGCCCTCGGCCGGGCTCGGCAGCCGGGCCATGGCGGGGCGATGAGGGAACGGCCGCCCCTGCCCGCAGGCTGCGTGGGGAGGCGGGGAGCGAAGGGGCTGCGCGGCTCGGCGGCGCTGGAGCCGGGCGGCGGGGCGGGGGGATGCGGGGCGCGGGGGCCGCGGCGCTGCAGCTCCTCTCCCGGGCCGTGAGGCAGGCGGCGGCGCAGGGCGCCCGGCAGGACCTGGGCCGCTGGCTGTCCCGAGCCGCCGGGACGGCGGCGGGAGGCGGCGGCAGCGGGGACACCATCGGCTTCGTCCCGGCGGAGGCGGCGGGGGCCGGCGGGCTGCTGCTGGGGCCCTGCGCGGAGCAGGACGGGCTGCCGCCCGCGGAGCTGCTGCTCTGCCAGCTGCCCGAGCCGGGCGGCGGCGGGCATGGGCTGGCCGAGGCCCGGGGCTGGCGCTGCTCCTGCTGCCTGCTGGGCACCTGCTGGTACAAGAGCTGCCTCAGCCTGTGCGTCCTGGCCGCCGTCTGCTTCGCCTCGCTGGCCCTGGTGCGCCAGTACCTGCGGGACCTGCTGCTCTGGGCCGAGAGCCTGGACAGCCTGGCCGGCGTGCTGCTCTTCACCGTGGGCTTCATCGCCGTGTCCTTCCCGTGCGGCTGGGGCTACATCCTGCTCAACGTGGCCGCCGGCTACCTCTACGGCTTCGTGCTGGGCATGGGGCTGATGGTGTTCGGCGTCCTCGTCGGCACCTTTGTCGCCCACGTGGCCTGCAAGCGGCTGCTGGCCCGCTGGGCACGGGCCAGGATCCAGGGCAGCGGGACGCTCAGTGCCATCGTCCGTGTCGTGGAGGGCGGCAGCGGCCTCAGGGTGGTGTGTCTGTCGCGGCTGACGCTGATCCCCTTCGGGGTGCAGAACGCCGTCTTCGCGGTGAGTCCCTGCCTGGGCTGTACGGCCGAGGAAGGCAAGTGCTGGAAGGATGTCTTTCGGCATATTCGCTGCTGTTATTGCTAGAGGGTGCCTCCTCTCCTGAGAGCAAGCCATGGTTTCTCTCTCTTAACAACAGTAAAAACAACCCTCTCTGCTGCTCTTTGCATGCAGAGGGTCAGCAGGCAGATTTTTGAGATGCTTTGCTCGCTGGCGTTGTGTTAGAGCTGTTCTCTCGCCTTTCAAGAATGTAATCTGGTGTTAGAATCACCAAGGTGCTGCGTAGCAAAATCTGTGGAGAACTCAATAGTTACAAAGTGTCTGTGCTTTTAAAGTGATCCACTTTAAAACCTGGCAAGAGTTGAGGAAAACTCAACTACTTGGAAAGAAAGAAGTGGACAGATTAAAATTCTTTCTCGGTATGGTTGGTGTTTGTACCATGCATCTGGCAAATCGATACAGGATGTGAAGTCCCTGCACGCAAAACAGGTTGCAGGTTTTGGGCAGAGCAGGATGTAGCCTCAGATCTGAAAAGGGACCGTACTCTAGAGTGGCACTGAAAGTTAGTTTATTCTTGAGTCTGGAAAAGGGTTAGTCTTGCTTTTCCCTCTACTTTGAGTTGAAGATTGATACATTCATTTGGTCTCTTTGATCATCTTAAAGGAAAAAGTGAAGAACACGGAGGGTGGTTTTTTTGAGTATTGTCATGCTGCTAATGACAATTTCAGATCCTCATTGCTTCCCGAGTACTTTGAAGGATCTGGTTTTGACTATGTTATGCCTCAGTTGTATGTAATAACTTGATGAAATCAAAACAAAGCAAACTGGATTGTGAAATATTTTAAATGTTACCATTAATTTGTATGTTCTTTAACATAAGTGACTGTCTAAACACGTTTCAGTCTGCCACTTTGATATTGCCCACCTTCCTTTCCCTGTCTGCAGTCCTGATCCTGTACCCTTCTGAAGCACTTGCTCAATTTTGAGAGAATCATTTGGCTGCAATTAGTAGGTCGCTGAATACCAAATCTGTTTTTTAAGTAAAATTTAACCTAAGTGCTATTTTGGGGTGTTACATCCACACCAAATATTTTAAATTGCTGCATATGAAACTGTGTTTACTGGAGTATTCATCTCCAGAGCTGTAATCTATCCATAAGAGCTATAGCAACTTGTAATTTCTTTTTAAGCAGATCCTTTAACCATTTCCTTGTTAAGAATGAGAAACTGAACAGCTGAACTTCTGCTGTTCTTTTTGTTAACCTGCATTACTGCAGGACTGAAGAAGCTTAGTTAGACCTGACCAGCTGGGAGAAGAGTCCCTTCTGGAGCCCAAGGTCCTGTGTAGCAGATGAAGCTTTTGCTATGGTTGAGACCCTCCTAAAGTGGGGAGATCTGTTGTGCTATGGCTGTTCTCAGCTTTGGGGTGTCACTTGCAGTAGTCAGCAGATGATATAGAGGAGTACTGAATCTGAAGAACAGACCAGAGAATTACCAAGTTAAAATGATTTCCTTCCTGGCATAACCTTTCTATTGGAAACACAATTCAGCAGAGTATTCGGGCCAGTTCAATATTAAAATGATGCTGTAAATCACTGTGGTTTGTGTTTTCCGTATTCTGCAGGCTAAATAATTTTCTTTCCAAGTGGATGGTTTCAGTGTTCAAATAATAGATAGGAAATGAGACTAAACCACATGCTTGAGTTACGCCAAGTAACTTGGATGGTTTTTTACTAATTTTAGTTTGGTTATGTTCATTACTCCTGATTTACTACTTTATAGCGTAGTCAAATAAAGCACAGTGTATACTCAATTTTTCACTGAGAACATTTATTATGAGCTACTAGATTACTGAAAAGTGATCTAATCTAGGAATTCAGAACAGTTTCTCATTTTGAATCAAGTTTAAGTCACATAAAAAATACAGTTTTCTACCTACACAGACCAAGCTGTCATTTCCTTGAAATCTCACTTATTTGAAAACTAATACTCATTTTAAGTTTAAAATACATTTTCCCATGCTAACAACTTCAACAATGAATTTGAAAAGGATTAATTTTTAAACAACAGTGAATTTAAGAAAAAGTACACGTCTTTAATTTTCCAGTGGTCTGGTCTATGCATGTTTTCTATGTGGATATTTTAAAGTAAACTGGAGATACTGAGAATACTTCAATGAGAGAGAAGGAAGGAAGTGACACATGAGGTTCAGGGAAAGGCATAACCTTGATGTGAGCAGGGCCATCTGCAGGGCTGGGATTAAATGATTTCTACAAGCACTTGTTCGGTGGTATGTACCATCTGCTGAGGGCTTTTGGGAGGTTGACTTGTAGGGGGTGTAGAGAAGGATGGAAGAGCTTCTTAAGATTTCATTAGTGAGGGAACCATATCAATTCAAACAGTACACAAAGAAAATTAACACAAATTCCTTAGTGTCTCACCAGCCAGACATTAAGATCTTGCTTCTTAAGAGGTCGCTCTGCTGGTACTAGAGGGGTGAGGTAATGCATTATTTGGCTTTCTGGAATATAGCACTTGCTAACTGAAAGCATGTTTGTATTTCTCTTTTGAGTGAGTTTTGCTTAATTGTCACTCCTGATGCCAGAGTGGCCTGGGCTGCTGGGGTGAGTTGATAGCTCTTACTGATGTGTTTGCCCACGCACAGCTCTCTCACCTTGGCAACTTCGAAGTGTTTTGAAGGCAGGTCTGTAAGGAGGCCTGGTATGCAGGTTATCATCTTCCCACGAGTTTGTTCTTGGAGTGAGGTTTGTGCAAACTGGTTATTTGTAGTGCCAGATGTAGGTTAGATGGGATTTCATACTTCCCTCCCCCCCTCTTTAAGGGGAATATTACATGAAATAAATAAGCTGTTTAAAAATTTGAGTATTCAAGTGTGCACCTCTGGGTTCAGAAATGCATACAGTGAAGTCAGAGTTGAAGAAATGGTACCTGCATTGCAAGAACATGCACACTGCTTCTTCAGCTGGTTGGAAGGTTGGCTGCTGGTTTGGTTTTTTTTGTATTTACTGGGATTTTTTTGAGGGGATGGTGTTGGCTTTTTTTTTGGGGGGGTGGGGAAGGGCTGTTTCTGGGGGATTTTGGTTTGGGTGTTTTTTTTGAGGGGAAAAGTACCAGAGTTATCCTTTGCCCATGGTCACTAAGCTTACTTGTTCTGTAACAGGGATTTTTAAACTGAGGGAAGAGAAACTGTACTGCAATCCCTAAAAGCATGAGAGCCCCCCAGCAAAGTCCTGACAGAAGCACTTATTTCTTGACAGCACTGAACCAAAGGTGTTAGCTGCAAAGAATGCACAAAAGTTCCAAATGCACGAAGCCTGTCCAAGAGTTAATGGAGAAGTTTCTGGCTATTGTTATCAGTGCAGTTAGGTAGTTCTTAATTGTGTTTGAATACAGTTTAAGTGCATTTCTGTTATGGCACATAACACAATTGCATCCATACTTGGTTTGGGATTTCAAGGTTAAATTTTGCTGGCTTGAACTTTCACCAATAACAGAGCCCTGGCAGGCTCTGTTAGGCAGCCTGGCCATGCAGATACCATTCTGGCAGGGTCATAGAATAGGTAAAGTTCCTAGAAAGAAAAGTATGGAAAGCTGTAAGTTTTACTGATGATTTCTTAAGTTTCTTGGGCAGGAATGCTGTCCACTTCCAGGGCATTTTGGGGAAAGTGATATAAGTGTAGCTCTAAACCTACAGTTTAGTTGAAAGGGCGTCTCAAAAATTTTTTCGCCCCCTCCTTAGCTTTCATTGCAGTGGGAAGCACAAGCTGCAATTCAGTGTATCCACTGGGGCAGTCTCCCCTTCATTTGCAAACAAGCTCTTTCATGACTCGGAAGGTCCAGTTGTTTCAGGACATATCCAGGTGTACAGAGGTGTTCCTCTTCAACTGAAGTGTCCTTAATTTATCTACAGAAATGAGAGAAGTGCCAACAGTGTTAAAGCAATCTTTGGAAGTTTCCCAGCTCCATTAGATGTAATGGTAGTGTCCTACTTAGCAAATCTTGCCTCTGCATTAGTATTTCAGAAACTTTTAATAGCAGCTCCTTCATTCCCTTGGCAATATGGAAAGTTTGGACTGTGCATTCTTATTACATGGCCCAGATTACAACAATGCTTAAAAAAGTCAAATGTGAAGTTCTGACATAATTATGTAATCCTTTTTCATTATAAATCTAAATTAATCTTGTCTAGAGAAGGAAATATTTGTGGTGCTGGTATATATTTCAGTCTGTGGGAAGTATAATATGCAGTGTGAAGTTTGGAAATGGCTTATTGGATCTTGTTCCAGTGAATTATTCTTAATCTTTATGCTTCATTGCATTCTGCTCCTCCATTGCCCTTCTTCCCAAAAACTTTCCACTGCTGGTGCTTAGACCTCTGAGAATTCAGCACTGTGACTTTCACAGTAACTTAAGTTTATTTTAAGAATAGCATGATGAAATGAGTAACATTGCTGCTATTCTTTGGTCTTCAACATTGTACAAAACTGGCAAGGTCAATAATTTCCATGTAGGCTCTCAATGTTGGGGCTGTTCTTAATTAGATCTCTGTTATTATCAACTGAATTGTCTGGAAAATTTATTGGACTGCTTGTTTTCAAAATTGTTGTTTTCATACTAATTTTTAACCCAGTTTCCTCTTGTTTTCTTTTTTCTTGTGTAAATATTTTTGATCTCATGACGCTTGTCTTTAATATTTCCTGATGGCTGCTGATACTAATTTAGGTGGCACTGTGTACTTTGTTCTCATGTAAGCTCGTACGTCCCCCTATTGATGCAGAACAGAAACATCACAGCCAAGACAAGAAAATAGTGAAGTATTATTAGTGTTTTCTCCAGAGAAATGAATAAAACCTATGG
Source organism: Catharus ustulatus (assembly GCF_009819885.2). Lineage (NCBI taxonomy): Eukaryota > Metazoa > Chordata > Aves > Passeriformes > Turdidae > Catharus > Catharus ustulatus. The sequence goes on along the minus strand of NC_046221.1, from coordinate 135,375,927 downwards.
CTGTGTGTACTGTTTTGTTTGCTAATTAAAGTGAGATGCAAAATACCTTTGGTAGATAATCTCAGTGATACTCATAACAGTTTAGATAGAGATGGACATTGCTCATAGGAATCACATGTGTATCTTATTAAACTCATAACTTGCCCAGCACAAATTATATCTGCCATTCTGTTACCTGGATCATATTTAATGCTGTGACACTTTGAGCAATTACCTCTGGCATTATTTGCCATACACATAAAATGCAAACCAGATAGATTTTTGCCTTAGATCTTCGCATTTGATAAAGTAATTTCTTCTCACAAATAAATTCTCATAAATCCAAGGGCTCCATTCACCAGGTAAAAATAAATATCTTCAGTGAACTATGTAATTACACCCCTAGTTAACGACTGTTGCACAGAGGTGTTGCATAATGTAAGGTGAAATGAAATCAAGCTTAGTAACTTTAAAAAGGCCAGATAAAAACTAGATAAGTACTGTTTTGTTCTGTGCATGAATCAAAGTTGCAGTGAGAGAATGTGGAATATTCTTTCATGGTTTTCCAGGGATGTGGCAAGTGGTAGTCTGATTGCTTGTACAGATGGATTGTGTTGGAGCTGCTTTTGATGTCTTACTCTTCCTATTTACTCAGATTACAGATTTATCACTACCCAACTACCTGATGGCTTCTTCCCTTGGGCTGCTGCCTACCCAGCTCCTGAACTCGTACTTGGGCACTACCTTGCGCACCATGGAGGATGTGATTGCAGAACAGAGTGTTAGTGGCTATTTTGTATTCGGTTTACAGGTCAGTTAAAAATAATCACTTTCATAGACCTTTGGTAACGGTACTCCATCATTTCTGTTGATACTCTGTGATTTCTATTGACTGCTAGATACCCAGAAAAATGGGTCCCCAGCAGGTTTTGTTTTATACTCTGAGAAAAGTGTAACTCTCACACCTCACCATAACACAAAGCAGAATTTACATAGCGTTCTCTTTTTCTGACACAGTTTTTGCTAAGTTGTTGCAGCAGACCTCTCATTGGGGGTATAAATGAGCCAAGACAGACTCTCATTCAACAACCTGTAAAGGGTCCTGGCTTAGTCTTCTTTACAGGTTAGCCATCCTGACTCTGACTACAGCAAGCTCCTACTGTAGGGTCTAGCTGCAGACAGACTGCTGACTATCTCTTGCTGGGCTGTGACTGCAAGTATTGGTTTGCAGACTCTGAACGCAGGCTTTCACTAGCTCAGCTATGACTGGAGGCTCCAGCAGGAGGCTCTGACTCCATCAGACCCAGACTAACTTCACAGCAGATCTTTTACGATAGCAACTCCCTTCCTTGCTTCAGTCTTCTTTGTATCTCTCTGGATTGTTTCTTCTTCAGGGCCCCTCCAGGCCCTCTGCCTCCAAGATCCCCCCGACCATCCAGCCCACCCCTTTTATCACACTTATCTTTATTAGTCACAGCTGCAACCCATTAAAGACAAGGCTATTCCTCTTCTTTGGTAATTAGTACAACTGTGCCTTACCAGAGGCAATGGTGCCTATAATCTCTTCTTCTACACCTCCAATAAGTTTCCTTCTCTTGCTGTCCTAGGGTGACTTTATGATGCTTGAATCCCAGTTGTCTGTTCTGTTTGTGCTGGATGTTGATCTTTGCACCTTTAAGACTGCTTCCAAGAATGAAGGGGGGAAGAAGAAGTGTGCAGTTTGTTTTCAGTGACTGCGCTTGCTTCCCCCACATCTTTCTCCTGGACTGTGTTGTCTGCAGTGGACATTAGGAGAGAGCTCTCCTTTGCTTTTTAGTCAGTTTTTGTTTAGCTGGCTGAGGCACAGAAGTTCCCCAGACTGTGGCTTTTCTTTTTCTTGGAGCTGATCAACCCTGCTCTAGACTGAAAAACCCAGAAAAGCACTTGCCTTCTAGGGTAATCTCCTGCTGAATTTTAGACTTGTCAAACCACACCTACACAAAAGCTTATGTGTGTTTAGACCCAGCACCTGTGCACTGTTCACTCTTAGCATTCAGAATTAGACATTCAGAATTAAAAATGCTGTAGAGTACTATTTTCCTAATGCCTAAATCAGAATATCCTAATTTTAGAAACTAGTAAATTAATGAGAAGTATATCAAATACCTTTGCATGACCTTAGCTCTTGAAATAATTTATCACTAAATTTTGGGTGTAAGCCTTAAGTGTGAGACCATTTATGGGCATAGAGTATGGGTATTTCAGAATCATGTTATATATTAAAACCTCTTCTGACAGTGACAGTACTTAAACTGTGTTTGACTGGCAATTACAATGGTTTGCAGACTTTCAGCAGGTACTGCAGTAATTTCTGTTCCTCAGTTTTTACAGTCATAAAGCTGATGTTTAACAATGCTAACATAGAAAACTAAGTCTAGGACCATTTTAAACATACCTTCCCCCTTACCTCGAAATTTGTGTGCTCTCAAATAGAACATAGAATTTATAGCTTTCATGAAACATGGTTATGAGTATTAAAATGCCTTAGTAAGTATAGTGTAGATAGTCTTGATAGGTCAAAGAGAAAATAAATGGTTTCTTGATCAGTTATTATTTTAGTCATGAAATGTTATTTCCAGAGTAGTAGTTTTTAGTGGTCTTTTGCTCCCCCCTCACACCATTTATATATATGTATTATTTTAAATAGACATTGACTCTCCTTTGCAGATTATATAGGTTTTAACGTAAGTGTTGCTCAGGTAAGTAGTAGCTGGATAGCCTGAAAGTTTTAAAAGGAGTACTAATCTTCTTGAGACCAGTCCCTGAGACATGACTGAATAACTGAAGGGGTGGCCTTTAGTGAAGAAATTATTTGCATTCTCCCACTGTCTCTCAGATGTCTGCCGAGTGCTTTGCCTGGATGAGCTTTGGATGGGACTTTGATTTAGTAAATAGCTCTGAAAATCCTTCCCATTTCATGGTTCTCTATGTATGTGTGTGTGTGTATATATATATATATTTAATTATTTATCTAGGGAGCAAGGTTACTTGTAGTAATATTTCTAAATCAAATTTAAATATTTGTGTAAGTTTCTAGAATAGAAATCTTCCTATCTATTCAAAAATCAGTGTCTATAGTATCATTGTAACTCTTATATGGGCCAGCTTTTGAAATGTGTAACATAAATTGGTGAGGAACATAATTTTCACTGTAAGGGTAGTTGAGCACTAGAGCAGAGTACCCAGAGAAGTGGTGAAATCTCTGACCTTTTACAGTTTTGAAGACCTGACTGGACAAAAGTTCTGAGCAACATGTTCTGGTCTTACAGCCAGCCCTGCTCCGAGCAGCTGGTTGGGCTAGAGAGTGCCAGGGTGCCTTCCAGCTGCAGTTGTCCTGTGCTCATACTTCTCAGTTGTCTTACTCAGTGATATTCCAGCACCATCTGCCATGCTGACAGGTGTTTTAAGCAGTAGTCCTAATTGTTAAAGAAAACATAGCCCTACAGTTAGTAAAGAAGTTCAGGTTTTAGACTCAGAACTCTAGATTCTGTTGTAAGTAATAGAACTTCTTCACATTTTTAAAAGGATGCTACAGTTTCCAGCTAGTTAATGTTCTTTAAAAAAAGCAGAGGAACTTGCTTCTTTCAAAGGAACTCTTGCTATGAGACACTTTGATTTTTATTTGAAGATTTTATCTTTTTTTTTTTTTTTTCCCTCTGGAGGGTCTCAGTTAAAAACTTGACTGGTGTTTTACTGAAGAGAAAAGGTGAAGGGATTGCTTTATAACAACTATATGGATTTCAACAGAAAGAAAGAAACTTGTCTTTTCAATTTATATAAATATTTTAAGTTCTACCTAATGTCTGTGTTCTGATGTGCTGGTTACGTTGTTAGCATATGTAGGTTTAGAGCTACCCAGGGGCTAAGTTCATCTCCTTTCCAGTGTCTTGCCTGTGAAGCTTTGAGTCAGGAGATGCCTTCGTAAATCTTTGCATTGACAACTTTTTGTTTCATTCAGATCAGTTGTTTTGTCTTCATTCCCACAGCCTATGCAGCCTCCAACACTCTTGTTTTATTTGCAGATTGTCATAAGCATAGGACTCTCGTTTTATGTCGTTCACCGGGCTCAAGTGGAACTCAATGCAGCTATTGTAGCGTGTGAAATGGAAATGAAGACATCGCTTGTCAAAGACACTCAGCCGAGCATCAATGGCTCAACCACATACTGCAACAAGAGGACAGTAGCATTCTCTGGAGGGAGTGTCAATATTGTGTGATTTCTAGTATTAATGACTAAGAAGGGTTTTGTGAACCTGAGATAGAAATATCTTGAACCTTGCCTAGAAATATCTATGGACAATTGAAACAGATTTTTAAAAAATTACAAATGATTACAGGTTGTACTGTGGCACAAACCAACCGACCAGCTCTTTAATTGCACATGGGGTGAATTCTAGCAAGACAAGGAAGATGGCAAAGTAACTTAAGATGTAAATGCAAATTTGGCTACACCTTTGGTCATTTTTTATGCCTGTCATGGCCTGTAGTCTGCACTTTAGTTTTTTTTTTCCTTTGTTCCTATAAACTGAGAAATGCTTCTATAAACAAAAAAAGTAGCACAGAGGTAAATATTTTTCTGCTTAGCATTATTTATAAGGCTAAATAATTATATACAGTAGAATTTTATTACTGATAAAGGTGAATGAGAAAGTATGCAATTCAATGTATGTTATTCTTGAATGTGCTTTTGCTTTGGAATTGCTTCCAGAACTTGGAGTGTATTATTTAGCTAATGATGGGACCATTTGGCTTTTTCTTAATTTTTGATTTAAAAAAAAAAATAGAACCCTATATAAAGTTTTGGTTGAATGTATTTTTCTAAGTCATTACAAATGTTGCAGAGCCATGCAAATGTATTTACACAAGCTTAAATCCTACATTGTGGGACTGAAGTGCTCTTAAATTACATTTTAAGTTACACTGTGTAATATGCAAAGTAAAAGGGAAAATGCAGAAGTTAGATTGCAGTGATTATTTGAATGACACTTAATTGGTTTTGCCACCTTGGTGATTGTAACAAAGGGCTGTTCCACGTTAGTCCTATAAATGATATTTTTAATTGTTAAAAGGATGAAGTTTTTCAGCTCACATGACTGCATGTGGTAAGGCTTCTAGAGCAGGGAGCTAAATCTCTGCTCTAAACAGAATGATGGGATATTAGCAGTACTAATTTTACAAGAAGGTGGCCTTTATTTTGTAAGTGAACCCCCTCTCCCTTTAAAAAGCTTTAAAAATTCACTTTGGTTGGCACATCTTTTGTACTAGTTTTACATTTTTTAAAAGACGCAATCTATTACAAATTTCATCAGAGTGAAGGAACGAAAACTAGAGGTTCTCCTTGGAAAAAGAAATAATCCAGTAATGGAGAGAACAGCAATGTCTCTGAGACTCAGGAATTCTGACTCCATTTTTGCAAGACAACACTGTATTGGATACTGCTCCTTTTATGCCTGCTGTGGACTGTTTTTCACTGCATTTAAATAGACTGGATAGCCTGATGGTAACTTGTATGTGTGTCTAAAAGAAAAACAACAATAATGCCTGAACACAATGTTCTGTGTGTGTGAGTTTCATGTAGATATACATACCAATGTTCAATGGCTCAAACACATGCAAGTCATCTGATACAAAAATAATGTAAAGTATGGCTTCTTTTGTAGTTACTTTGTGTGAGTTTTTAAGGATGCTTTCAGTCTTCAAAATTTTGTGTTATTTTCTAACAGTACAACTGCCTCCCTTTTGTAAGGTTTATTGTAGAGTCCAGGCATCTTTGTCTTCTTGAGACTAGTGGGTTCTTCAAGGCCATTTGAAGCAGAGATGTGAGAGCCTCTAGCAGCCTTACTGAGAGGATGTGCGGCACGCGCACAACCAAACATCTGCGCGCTCCTTCGTAGTGGGAATTCCATTTTGTTCCTTAAATATGTATCCTTTGCAGGATGGTGTTCTTGGGTCCTGCGACCTGAAGAACTGAATTAGTTCAATTGAAACAACAAAGTTCAGATTGTCTCCTTTCTGTTTTTTTTGGGGCTTGGTTTGTTTTTGGTTTTTTTGTTTGGGGATTTTTTGGGTGTTTTTTTTTTATTTTTTTTGTTTTGGATTTAGTTTTGGTTGGTTGGTTGGTTTTTGAAAAGGCAATCTGTATATACCTGGAAGTGTTCATTTACACATCTCTGCCTCTGACAGCTCCTGTGTGAAAACAAGAGAGCCAGATAACTTTTTGATGGCGTTATTTGTCATCATAGTATAATTAAGTAATTGAGTCCTTTCTTAAATAAAGAAATTTTTTTTGTTTGTTTCTTGTAAAGAACAGTCCTTCAGTGAACTGATCTGAACTTTGCTCCATCTTGCCAAATGAACAATAGTGTTTTGAAGAGGGTATCTCTTTCTTTGCATTTTTAAACTAACTTGAGGTTGCGTTGATTATTTGAAACATTTCCCAAATACGTATTTTGAAGTGCTTTTATTTCCATGACATTTTGTAACCAGAGTAACTTCACTATGTGAACACTTTTGTAGTATGGAATTAGTTCTTAAGACTTTTGCATTTTGCTTGATACTTGTAATATTTGTGTACAAGTTAATGGGAAATGTGCATTAAAAGGAACTTTTCTGTACCATGCCAATCATAATTTTATACAATAAATTCACTTAAATTTCTTTAAAGGAATATGTATTAAATGTTGAAGTTGCTGTGACATAGTTGGAAAGAAGGTACAGTGGAGTCTCATCTTTATGCACCCATACAGAGATAATTGTCTGCATGAACAGAGGAACAAGTTAGAATTTAAGGATGAATTCCATCGGTGGGGAGTTACTGACAAGGGAAATAGACTTGATTTTTACTTTTGTTTAATTAAATACATTCTTAATTCTATTAGATACTTTAAAGGTTTGGTACTTGCAGCTGCCTTTTGATAAAAGGATAAGCATACATGTGCTTATGAGAAACATGCTACAAAACTGCCAGAGGATTGATATTTCTGAACATAACAGTAGTAAAAGTGATGTGATTGTTGTATTGATTGATGCAATTATTGTATTGTATCAATGTAAGTATTATTTTTTTAAGATAGCCTCCCTACCTAGTCTAGTTAAAACCCACAGAGGTACAAACCTAGTTTAAACAGTATGTGGCAAGTCACCTTCAAGAGTATTTGAGTTGTCACGATGATGACATTTCTACATTTTGTATATGAAAGTTATATGATAGATACCTAAAGGAGAGGTCATAAAGAAAAAATCTCAACTGCATGGCACCAGTTTTCCTTCCAACTTGTGGTAAGTGCAACTGTGCAGTATATTTGTCAAAATTTAACTTAAGACTAAGCATCTCTGAAAAAAAACTTTTTTTTTTTTTTTTTTTTGTCCCAGAGCTTTATATACTATTTTCGTACTGATTTTTGCACAATAACTTGAGGAAGCATTGCTGAGATCAAGTTTGAAGAATGGAAAAGAGTGGAAATGGATTTTGACTGACTGAGATGACTGAAGTAATCAGTTGTCTTGCAGATAATCTAGGATATGATGCATAAGATGAAATATCATTCCCATTCACACTGTGGTCATTTTTAATGGCACAAGTAAAGAGCTTGGGTAGTTCTGTGACAGATTTTCTTACAATAATTCAAAATTGGTACTAGTCCTGTCTGCATAAGATGATGGTTTGAGCGTGAGGGGATAGGGATTGATTGCAGAAGGGCAGCTGATGCAAATTCTGGCTCTGCTGTGCAAAGCAGCTTGTCTCTGTCCTCTCCAGTTCTGGAGAATTAGTGGTGTGTCTGGCAGCACAGGGGTAATGAATCTAACAAATTCTCTCTTCATGGACTTCAGCATTTGTCTTGCACTACCCTGCTGTATTGATTTTTTAATTTATATTAATTTATTAGTGATAAGTAGCAAGAAGCTGAATCTGTGGTGTCAATCCTCTCCCTTTCCTGCTATAATGTATTATCCTGGTGTGTTGCTAAATTTAAAATTGCATTTTAATGAAGTCCTAAGTTCATTAGTGTAAGTTAAGTCCTCCTTGCTAGCCGAGTGACTAATGTGTAGTTCGTTGGCTCTGGATTCTCGATTCATTTGGGAAATTAGCTGGGCCAGATTTGCTGTTGTGAGAGTGAACAGTCCTCTACCTTTCCTTATAATTATTTAGAACTTCAGATGCATTGTTAAAGAAATTAGCAGAACAGGCTTAATGTACTGGAGATTTTGCTTTGTGTTAGAACAATAGTAATTAGCAAGATAGCAGAAGGGTTTGTTCTGCCTGATCCTGAGACTTGAATATTAGGTGTCATCCTTTTTGGGAGACAGTATTTCCACATAAGCTTATGTCAGTCAAGGTAATTAATTACTGGCTTTGGTGAAGAAGTAAAATTTGGATCATCCAGTGTGGCAAGTCTTTTTGCATCATGCAATCTCTAGTCCAGCCCAGTTTGGTATTGGTGACTGCAGTGCATTGCTTCCCATCCTTCCTCTGCAGGAGGAGGAATTTAGAGACCTGGAAGTTATTCAAGCTGAAGGAGAAGAAATTATCATTTGAGCACAGCAGACACAGATTGAAGAGTAAAATTAACCATAATGTTGCCAGCCCTTTGAATACACCTAAGTGCCTTGGTTTTGTAATTGCCAGATCCTTTGGCAACTTTGCTTTCCAGGGCAGGGCAGCTGCATAGCCTCACCTAGAGACAGGTCAGCATTTTCTCTGCTGGAGAATTCTAGCATACTTTGACTTTTAGAACTCTTCCGAAATAATCTGCTGACTTTTCTGTAAATTAGAATGGTTTAGTTTGTCCCAGTAACAGGGTAAGATCACCTGGAATAAAAATCTGTGTACCAAGTGGTGTTTGTGCCTGTGTGAGCTCCCTTTGCTGAATGTGACATGTTTCTCTCTTTACCCTGTAAAGTCCCCTTAAAGTCTGTGGGTGAGTGACTGGGAGGAAGGATGGAAAAGCCTGTGGTGACTAACTGTTCTAATAACAAATTTTCACTGGGCTTTAGAAACTTGATTGCTTAAGATCACAAATATTCTCCATTTAATGTGAGAAATGGTAGGTGGTGAGGGGAATAGACTAATGAATTCTCTGATTTTTGTGAGGGAGTAACAATTTGCTTGAATAGATGATGAAGTACCCAGATGATAGAGGGTTGTTTTTTGGTTGGCTTTTTGGGGGTGGAAAGGGATGGGGGTGGTACTACTGGAAGTAAATAACACGGAGATGGCAACAGTATGAAGCTTTAAACCTTGACTTTTTATTACTGTTTCAGATGTCTTTTACAGTTATGGGGGATAGTGCCTCAGAATAAGCCAGAGTTTGGTGTATTCTTTGACCTGAACACTCAAAAGAGTGTTTCTCAGATTCTGCTAGATGCACACCTCTGCCTCCAGGGCCTGCTTTTTTAACTTGAGCTAGAGAGGTCCAAACCAGAAGCAATGGATAGATCTCATCAAAAGTGGAACATTTATTGCTGCCCTTTTGATGTCTTATGCAGCAGCAGCACATGGCAGATGGTTTGCCTGCCTGAAAGGCTTCCTTTTTGCCTTGCTCTGCTTTGCCTGGCACAGGTGGTGGCTGGGGGAGGAAGAGCTGTGCACTTGCCATTTGCTTTTCCACCAGCTGGGGAGGCAGGGATTGCTGAGCTGAAGCCAGAGGTTGCTCTGTGTCTTTCATCCCCAAACCACTATGAGCAGCTTCCTTTCCCTGTGATCTAAAAAGAAAGAAATTACAAAACCAAATCAAAATAAATTATGATTTTAAAAGCCCCCGCACACTGCCACCCAAGAAAGCTTCAGAACTGGTAAAATTCATACCAGTAAATTGATATTCTATATATTCTCCCATGGATGTAAATTGAAGTACGAAATTATATTTTTTCTGTTCAGACAGCTGTAGTAATCGCTTCCACTTCAGCAGCTCCTGCATGAGGTTCTCCAGTGAGTGAGCTTGTGAGGGACCAGAGCTCTGGTGTCTGTGCAGGGATTTCCTTGCAGCTGACATTGGACAGAATCACTGATTTCCAACCATTCTCATGTGATGCTGAATTTTAGGGTTTCACAGCTTTGGAAACCATAGCCATATGCATATGTGCAACTTCAAGGTCATAGAGATTGGTGCCTTATAAGCATTTTGTGTTGCATTTGTGTTTTGTGGGAAAGCTGCAGTGGCTGTAACATGACGTGTCTTTCCAGGTTTTAGCCAGAGCACAGTTGATTTTTGTGCAGTGAATTGAAATGTATTTCTCTGACTACAGCATGCCTCTTCCCCCCTACCCCCAGGGCAGCCACAGCAGTTTATCAGATGTTGTATGGTTATCATTGGGTTTGCAGACAAATAGAGGACTCTGCTACGTGTACATGCTGGTCCATCACGGAGCAGATTTTTTTTGGTGGCTGTCTCCTTTCAGCTGAGGAGTCTATTTGTCTTTTTTCCACCTACATCCCTCATTCTAATGACAGACATTCTCTCTTTTTGCAATGGATGCTTCCTTAAATTAAGTTGGATACAGTAGTTTTCTTTCAAACAAGCTTGGAGATGAGAAAATGGCAGGGTCTGGAGAAATAACTTTGGACTCCACAGAGCCCTGGCATTTGCGATGGAGAAAAGTCTTATAGTAATGAGTTTTAAAAATGTTTCCATAAATAAGCAGTTTGAGAATTCAAAATTTAGAGGAGGAAGGGGAAAGTTGCAATTAGTGGAAAGAATATTAGTATACTTAGCAGGAGGTAAAAACCATGGCAGCTATAATTAGAGGACTTTATTCTCTCCTTTTCAGTGAGTCATTCCATAAAGAAGGGATTAAATTTATTTTTTAAACCCTTTTTACTTGCTAAAACCTGAATAGGAAAAGGAAAGGGAGTTACAAAAGAATGTATTAACAATGCAGAAAATGCAGACTTGTAAAGATTACTGAAAATTAACCTTGAGACAAGGCAGACAGTTGCTTTTTTAAGTGGCAGGTGTGTTGATACAAATCTATTTTCTTCATTATATCTGCTCTGATAAACAGTAAAGGTAAAGGAATGTAGTGAGGCATGGGTAGATTTGTGTCACATGGATTATATTCTATTGGAGAAAAGTCCTTGAGTATTCAGTTTTCGGAGTTATGTGTAGAGCAGAAGTATCTGGTGTTCTCTTCCTGTGCTCCATGCTGTGTAGGAGCCACTTCAGTGTCTCAGAGTTGGCCAAATGTGTAGCTGTGATAATGTGGCATAAACCTGAGCAAATAGTCTCTCCCCCTTAGCAGCAACTCTAACCAGCTTAGAACTTTGTAAAGGAAAGCTGGGAGATGATCCTATCCTGCACTTTCTGATAATGGATATCATTATCCTTAGTGATATTTACAATGCTTGAGGTATTTCTGATGGAAGCCCTTTACAGGTGTAGTGCGTGATTACATTTACCTGAATAAGAGATGAGTTTTCTCCTAAAAAAACTAAGAAAACCTCTTATTTTCCCCTACATTTAATATATTCAAGTTGGGAACTTCTGCCTTGTACAAATGAGATAATTTTGACCAGTCGAAGCTCCAGAAGAGCAGTTTGTCTCCAGGTTTTAGCATTATAGAATAATGAAGATTGGGAAGGATATCTAGTCTAGCCCTTGCTGAGGTCATGTCCAGTTAGATCTGTTCTCCTGAGGGCAGTATCTGGTTGAGGCTTAAGTTTCTTCAAGGGTGGAGGATCCAGAGGCCTGGTCATCTGGTCCGATCTCTGCCCAACCTTATGGTGAAAGAATTTTTTCCTTGCACTTGGTTGGAATTTCTTGTGTTGCAGTTTGTGTCTGTTGCTTGTTTCTGAACATCTCTGGGAAGATTCTGACTCTGTCCTCTCTTTCTGCCCAGTATGTAGTCAAAGACAGCAGTTGAATGGAAGCTGAGGGCTACAACTTCCTCAGAGGCACATCTGCTGTGCAAGAGCCCAGCAGGAATGAGCAGGAGGGTGCTGGGGGGTTGGTAATGCAACAAGGAAATTTGGGCCAAGAGCAGAGGTGCAAAAGGTCTCGTTCTTACATTCAGCCCTGCAGGTCAAATGCACAATTCCTTGGATTTGTTGTTTCTCTGTGATCATAATGAAATACAAGCACTGTGCATATTTATGTTACAAAAGAGTTGTTCATGAAGATCATGGATGAGGAGAAAGGTGGCTCCAAATGCTAACCTGGCTAAGTTACAGCTAAAGAACAAAGAAGAATATGAAATTCCAAGTGACATCTCAGACGAATTCTGGTTTTATTCTGCTGCTGAATATTCATTTTTGCCATTTCATGCAGTAGCTTCTTAGACATGTCCCCAAAACTTGAATTTTTGAATCATTCCATTTAAATGCTTAAATTAAGTATCTATATCACCTATTGATTCCAAGATTTAAATGTCATGGTAATTATTATAGTGTACTTTTCAAAGAGTCAAAGTGTATTGGTAAAAATGATACCAGAATATCAACTATTCAGAGCAGAGTGTTTTTCTTCCTAGACATATCTACAATAAGGACAATTAAAGGAAATATCCAAACGCTTGCAAATAAATGTTTTAAGTACAGTGAGATCACTGTGAGTCATTTTCAGATTTATGCTGCATTGGCAACTGTTTTATTTTTCCTATTTTGTCATGGTAGGGGGTATTTAACAGTAGCAGGACAACACTAAATGCTGCCAACACAAGAGAAGGAAAAATTTGTCTGAACTTCTCAAAGAAGTCCTGTTATGTATAATAAGTATTCGATACCCAGAAAGCAGTTTCACTAAAGTAGTTGTTTGCCTAAAAAATGTCTGAAGCCTTGTGCTCACGATCTCCAAAGCATTTCAGCACCCAATTCCACTGAACACTTCTGATGTTTTCCAGTGCTTTTAAGGGGCCATTTGTGACCTACTGCATATCTATTACTCAGTCCAGTGTTTGGAGAGGCAACAAGAGGATCAGAATGGGAGTGCTGTGGTATCTTCTGCAAAGCAGCAATTCCCTAATTCTGATTCCTACTGATTTCTGAACTTGTCAGCTTTTGGGGATCTTCACTCGTAATGAATCAAGATACTGTGATAGATGTGTCATGGCTCTTGGAGAAGTACAGTCTCTTGCTAAGTTGCCTTGGGCATGCTTCCCTCTAGTTTGGAACAAAAGAATTAGAATTTTATATACTTTTCTTGAAATCTTGCTGAACCCTAATCTACCTAGATGTTGTCATTTAAATGCAGACTGCAGAACAAGCTCAGAAGTACACTAAAATTAATCACAAGTGAAGGCTGTGACAGTATTGAAATATTGGACAGTGAACCAGACCTGCTCCCTACCATCATCTTAAATTACTCAACCTAAATCATGTAGAGGTTGTTAGCTGGAGCTGCAATGCAATTCAAAGCAAAAGTGCTGCTTGCTATATATGGTTTCACTTTGCTCTAGAGATCATTCAGCATATGTCTGAGATGATCCTGAAGAAAGTAGTGCTGACACATTTTGCTTGTACTCTTTGTACTAGGTACAGGAAGAGAGAGGAGGCGTGGAACAAAGAGGTCAGGAAACTGGTTGCTCATATATATATATATACACATATATATGTGTGTGTGTATATATATATATGAGATTAAATAGGCTCACAGCTTTGTGATCTCAGGCACACAGGCATTTTGGATTTCAGAGTCCATTTCTTCCTTATCTGAACAAAGAACCTCAGCAACAGCACGGTTTTAATCTATGAAACAATATTGCACGCAGGGGTTTGTGGGACGCTGTGTCTGTGAGCTTGCGAGTCAAAAACCACTTCTCCAAATCTTGTCCTTGCAAAACCAACCTGAAAGTTTGGTCTCTGAGAGTGATTTTGTGAAACTAACTCTGAGATGCTGCACTAGTTTGTTGCAGGGAGGAACACCAAGAAGCCATGCTGCTAATTCAGAAGTCTGCAGCTTGCACAAAATTCTTCAGCTGCCATTTGGAAAGGCTGAAATTTTGCAATTAAAAGTTAGTGGCAATGAGAAAGGTTTATTATCTTGTGTCAATATTATTGCAATATTAGCTTCACATGGATTCCAAGAAGACTGTGTTATATTTAGATTTGTGTCCTCTGATATATGCTTAACAGTTTCAGGATTTAATAATAAATTAAAATACAGATGGCACCCACTCTGGAACTAGATGAATTATCTCACTGTAAGATACTGGAACTGGAGAAGATAAAAGCAAGACTAGTTGTATTTTATAATTACACTATAATTCAATCTTATATAAATTTAAAGTTTAATAGCAATATGTTCATATATAAATGCATTAAATCTCTAGCTGTTACTTAAGCAATTTCCAACTTTCTTAAAGGCTTAAGAATATGCTTAGATGAAAAAATCGGTATGCTAAATATTTCAGACTGAAGGGATAAGAGAGAACTCCCCCTCTGTATCTGACCCCTTGCTCTGGTTAACCAAAAAACCCCCTCATTTTCCAAGGCTATTCATGTGCTCAAGGGTTTTAGATCTCAAAAATCTAATAGAACGCAGGAAAACTCCTTAAAAGTTTCCCGTTACAATCATTTTTATAGGTGGCAAATAAAATCAACTCATATTTAGTCAATATTAATAATTTATAAAAACGTAATAGAAAATAATCTCTAATCTCTCCTTTGAATACATGGAGGAAATTTCAGGTAAAATTTCAGGAAAATTTCAAAGTTTTGATTAAAAATAATTGATGTCTGAAGTCAGCAGAGAGGTCTGTATAGCAAGGTAAGTTCCTACATCTTCACACAACAATGGCTTAATAAAGTAGTGCAGTATGCCCCTAAGAAAAGTCTTTTCTTAAATAGTACATTAAATTAAAAATATTTACTCATTTTACTATCATAATAATATTCACTGGAGAAAACTGCTTATGAAATTATAAAAATATATGGTATTACATTGTAGGTTGCAGAAAGTCAATCCCTTTGTCCATCTATTGAAGAATAGTATGTTGCAGACTAAATCAGAATAAAGAAAAATATTCACTGAAAATATAAGGAAGTTTTTAGGTTGCATGGAAGCAGACAGGCAGCTTTTTGTACAGCACTTATTTTGAGTATCTTTCTCTTTCCCCCTTTCTTATACTCAAAATGGGTTCTTTGTATTGGCAAGGTCAATATCTGTTTTTGCTGGCTTGTTTTTGAAAGGGACAGTGATTTCTGAGGATTAGGAATCTTTTAAAATTCCCATGACAGCTGGAATTGTTCCAATCTCTTCAGTGGAGCTGCTCCTCCTCTGGCAGTTTGTTTTCCTTTTATAATGCTGTTTGCCTGGCCTTTCACTTGAAGCAGGAAAAAAAAAAACAAAGATCTGGTCCACTGCCACCTGCACATTTGCCTGTAACAAGAAAACAACCTGATTCAAGACTGACAGTGGGGGTTTATTAAAGGGCTTGCTCTGGCATAGAAAACTGCTTTAATATTCTATCTGTGTTCTTTATATTAGCTTGACCTATTTGTGTGCACATCAGTAATCGTCTCTCTTTAGAATTAAAAATGAAACTCTGTGTCTTGTTAGGAGCTTCCTCATATTGATAACCGAGTTTGGCTAATTAACAGGAGAGATTGATTAGTGCTCAGGATGGGGAATTATAGTGCACAGTTTGTAGTCTCCCTGACCACCTCTTCCCAAAGAGGGATTTGTGCAGGAACACTAATGGTTATTGACCTTGTGGTCTGTAGCAGATGCAAGAAGTAAGGGGAATCACAGCAAAACTTTAGTTTCTGCTCTTTGATCTTTTCCACTAATGATTTATTTCCACCAGAGCTGAAGAGGAGCTGTACAGTTTGGCAAGTAGGCTGATAGGTCATAGTTAGCAGAGAATTAAGCTGCAACTGTACTAATAAATTATGTCTGGGACTGTTTGTTGGCACTGAGATAGTGTCACAAACAGCCCATGTCCATGCAGCTAAACCCTCTTTTCCTCTGACAGTGTGGAGGTACCCAAACCGGATGAGTTTCCCAGCCATATGAACTCCCAAACACAGCTTGAAAGCTTTTCCAGAGAGTGCTGGTTAGTTTGTATCTGTTTTAGTAATTCAGCAATGTGCTTGAGAGGGTGAATGTTGAGCAACTCCCTGTTGCTTCTTAACCTTTATATTTTGGAAACACGTGTATTGCTTGCTTTACAGCAGTAATGGGGTATTCCTAAAAGGATAATTTCCATTACTATGTGGCACATGGACCTGCAGACCTCCTCCGGCTGTGGAATGGTTGAAGGAAAACTTTCCTGCTCCCTGGCACATTATTTGGTTTTCATCATCAGGTATTTTAGTTCCTTCTCCCTTCAGACCGAACATCTCAATGCCAAGTCCTCAGCTCTCTTGAGAGTCCACAGGTGTCCTGCTGGAATACAGACTCTCTCCTCTGGGGACAAAGAGGAATGCTCTGACAAAAGAAAAAGGTAGATCCAAAGTGAAACCTGGTCAAATTGCCTACAAAAGAGCTTGCGGCATGTGTGCGCTGCCTGGTAGAGCAGGATACATGAAAAACAAATACAATTTCCTTGCATGGCAGTCATGGGCTGCAGCAATAGCACTGCACTCACAGGTGAGTGGTACCACCACCATTACAAACTGATTTAAACACAGAAAAGCAAGGGAAACTAAGTTTATGTGAATACACCCAGAAAGGTTTGAAATAATCATGATTAAAACCAAAGGAGGTTACATGTCGGTCCCAAAAAATTGATATATTTTATTAATGAGGAAAAGAAAGAAAGGAAAAGAGAGAGAGAAAGAAAAGAAGAAAGAAAGAAAGAAAGAAAGATAGTTTGTGCATGGGGGGACAGGGAGGGACAGTGATAGGGGTTAGGTGAAAGCATCACCTTTCCAAGGGTCCTAATGACAACTCTTGGCTTCCCTCCATTTGGTCTTCTTGGTGCTGAGAGTCCTCCAACAAAAATTAAAGAATCCAATGGGTTAATATATGTTTTGCCTGGGGATGACAAGTTTGTCACTGTCCCTTGCAACACCGTGGATTTGTTGTTTCATGCTGCAGTGCTCTGGTGCAGGGTCTGGGGACCCCTTTGGGGGGGCTCTGATGGGCCATGATGTCCCTCTGTCTTTGATGTGGATGCAGCTTTTCCCAGGGTGAAGGGCCCCACAGGTGAGCTCTGCACAGCAGAGGATGGGTTTTCACTGCCTCTGACCAGAGGCTTTTTCACACACACCCAAAACCTCTCTTCCTCCCCTCACCCTTTGGTGAGGGTCTGCTCCAGCCTGGCAGCTGATAGCCCTGGGGCTGTGGTCTCCACCCCAAGGTGCTAGGCTTGATGCCTCTGTGAATGTATTCTTCTTCCCCCAGCCCAGAGCCATTATGTTATCTTCATAGTCCAGATGGCCTATTCAGGGTGTGGTGGTCTCTGCTGCTTTTATACAGCTTTGCTATAATCAACAAATGTCCTTCATGAAGGTGTTTAAGCCATAAATTATGACATTCAGTCTCTGACAAACTCCGTTGATATCTCTCATGATGAAGTCACATTCATACTCTTTTTAATGCTGACTAACTATTTATGTCTCAAAAGGTCTTACTGCTCAGGATGCCTCAAAAATTCGCATTCCCACAAAACTAACATGGGTTTATATACAAGCAAGGAGGCCCATCCTTCTGGGGAAAGAAGGGTGGACCCAGACTAAATGTAGTGCTGAAAGAAGGAAGTTTGAGGTTCAGTCTTTCATGTTTGGGGGGAAGTGTCTCTCAGCTTTGGTTCATCATTTATAAATAGAGATTATTTCTGTTTTCTTATGTGCTTATGCTGTGTGCTTGTGGCAGTGTGGTCTTGCTCACAGTGTAAACATCTACAGAGCCACTCTGGGGGGATTCTGTGGCTGTGGGAGGACTCCAGGCACTGCAAGAATTATGAAAAATACTAACAGGTACAAGAGATCTCTAGATGACAGGGATTTGGTGATTTTCAATTCCTTAGAATATATAGAAGAAAACTCTCTCTGGAGAAATAAGGATTGTATTTATGTTTCATTCCTTCAGTGTGCAAGGAACCTTCTCTGTTTTTAAGTAAGGAAGGGATTGATGCTAGATGTTAACTTATAACAAAGTTTCTTGTAACAGCAGGAGTCTAAATTCGAGTAAAAGGATGGGGGAATCCATATTTAGTCCAGCACGACTGTGATTTGGCTGTCTGTGTTTGTACATAGAATGTAATCACTGGCTTACAGCTCTGCAGCAGTGTAATCCAGCAGAAATATGGTATTTGTGCTGCCTCAAGAAGGAGATCCCAGCTCTAAATGCATGCTATGAAATATTCAGCATGCCCTGCTACCGCAGGGAGTTTGAAAGGCTTGCTGCTAACGCTGGGGTAGCAGTGTCATTTAATTTTACACTCAATATGGTTTGTGCCAGATGAGGATGCCACATGGACAGCTGATGTCTGTCAGTAGAGGCTTGGGGACCTAGAGTGCTGAGTAAAGGTAATTGAAAGAGTAATTAGATTGTAATTAGTAGCTGTTAAGGCATCTGCTTTCTCTAGCTTGTTTTTCCTTGCAGTATTGTGCAGTCTTCCTGTGTGACTACCCACAAACAGATTTAATAAATACTGTGTGTTTCAGATGATGAAGCTTCACAGTTCCACGTTTTGTTGACTTTTTACAAACAGAAGTATTTTGAGTTTTGGCTGTGACACAAAAAGCACATAATGAACAGTGTCAGCCATGTGTACAGCAAAATGCACATCAATGATGCTAACACCTTTCACATTGTACTATTGTTTAAATAGTCACAGGAATATGAAGGGGAAATGCAAACAGCTGCCCCAGCTGCCTGATTTCCTGCTGTCAAAGCTCACAGTGAGTACGCTGTGGCACAAGGTGCATGTAGTACTATCTGCAGGACTAGTCTGTACTGTCTCTCCAGCCCTTCTCTGACCTTTCTGTACATGCCATGGTACTAACTGTGCCTGTAAGACATTGGTTGGTTTCAAATATCTCTAAGACATAATGAAGGTGAAGCAATCACTTTGGGAGGTCAGATCCACAGTTACAGTATTACCTGGGCATGTTGTGTACATGTACTGCAAACTCCAGTGCCTGAAGAAACAGGATGTCTTTTTGCTTATAGGTGAGAAATTTCTTACATAAACACATATCCTTCATAAAGCCATCAATATTTTGGTTTTCCAAATGTCTGAAATTGCTTGAGGTTCCTGCAACTTTCAGTGCCTGCACTGATCAGGATTACCAGTCTGTCTGCTTTTCTGGCTGCAGATTAGGGACTTTAGGTTAGTACTAATTAAACTAAGCCTGTGCTAAGAAGGGATGTGCCTAACCCTTATGTTGTTTCTGTCAGTGCATGGCATGTTTTAGGGTCTGACCTGTTGCCCTGGGCTCAGCTGGGCTCCTGTGTGTGTGTGTTGTGTGTGTGCCTTCCCTGAGGGTGCACTGCAGTGACCCTCCACACCATAACTCTGTTGAGCTCACCTAACTTTAATTGCCTGGTTGTTTTGGCTCCCAGCAGAGTCCCAGCAGTGGAAATTCAAGTACAGTTCATCTGATCGTATAAAAGGTGTCTCCTTCAGGAGGTAATGAGGCAGTCCCTGACCTGTTCTTGCTGTTCCTGCCTAGCTCCCTGCTCTCTTCAGGTCTGTGTAAGGATCCTATGGTGACTTGGCCCAGATGTGTGCTAGACATAACTCACCTGATTTAGCAAATCCCATCATTTGCTGTCTGGAGCTTTGAGATATGTAGAGTAAACGTTTTAATTAGCATCAAAGAAATGAGATCTGTTTCTGGGCTCACCTGCTGACAGCACAGAGTAAATGTGCCACTGGAAATGGAGGCAGTCCTGTTTCCTCTTTAATCTGACTGATTCACCCTGATTTCTACCCACATTCCCAAGCCCTGTCTTTTCTGCCAATAGCCTTCAGCAATCTGAAAGACAAGGTTAGACTGCCATCATCACAAGCAGGAGCTCTTTGATATTCTAAGTAAATATGTGCTGTTTATGTTTCACTAGTCTGCTCTAAACAGAACCAATGTCTCTAACAGAGCAAGCTGTCCTGAAACTTTACTAAGCAGATATATTGTTTGGCAATTTGTGCAATCTCATATACACAGATATAGAAAGTGCCCAGGAATTAAGGACATATGGAAAAAAAGCTCTCATATGTAAAAAGGAGAGTAGGAATAATACAATAATAATGTAACAACAACAACAACATTTTCAAGAGGATTGTAATGCCTTTCTTCCATGTGATAAGTACAAAATTTCTTTTTTGGTCATTAGGAGACTTTTAATTTTCCCCTTCTATTTCCATAAATACAGCCTTATCCTGTTGCCTTTTAGCTGCAGTGACAAAATGAATATTGCAACTAAATGTATGGTCTGCCAAGAAGTTGTTCTTGCAGGAGGAAACATTTTGTGGAGTCCCTCGGGTCTCTTTCATCGCCTGGACAGCGTCTCAGTTCATATGCTCCTGTTGTTTATCAACTGCTTTTAAATCTCTGCAGGTCACATTCTTGTAATAATTTCAGCTTCAGCTACCCATAACCTGTAATATTTGGCTATGTTGGTATTCATAAAATAAACATGTCTGGGAATGTTCTCCAACATTGAGAACAGCTAGCACAGAATAGCCTGTGTCCAACTGTTAAACTAGTTTAACCTCCAAAAAAGGGATTATTGCATCCAATCTACCTGCAGGGAATAATCATGGTAGGAGCTAACTTCTGAGATGTGCCTGTAAATTGTTTGTGAAGGTGCTAGTTGGTTCAAGTCAAACTAATGCTTGTGACTTTCCTAATGGTTAAACATTAAGAAACTGGAAATTTTTCTTGATGCTGTTTAATAATTGCCAGTAGACATATAACTTTCGTTACTGTCAGTTTTGTTGTATTATTTTGTTTTGTTTTCAAACTACAGCACTTTTCCACTAGCAAGGTGGTATCTAGGTTTGGCTTGGATTTTGTTGGGGTTTTTTAAACTCAACTGTACATTGGATACTGCTTTGGATAGTATTGTGAGAGCCTTTCCGAGCTCTCATCTGGGAATACTTCTGGCTCTGGATTGTTTTTGTTTGGTTTTATATTTTGTTTGTTTGTGGTGTTTGCTTGTTTCTTTTGGGTTTTGGGGTTTTTATTTATTTGTCTGTGTTTTTTGGTCTTTGTTTTTCGTTGGTTGTTGGGGATTTTTTGTTTAACTTGTTGTCTGATTTGCTGTTGTTTGCTTGTTTCTTTTTTGAGGTCACTTTTAGCACTTCTGATTAAAGTGGTGTAGGTCAAACCAATATCACACCTCTTCACTTTCTTCTGTTTACATATGACTTATTGCTTTGAAAAGCATAAGATAACTTTCACTGTGGATTAAAACAACATATCAGAACTTAATTTCAAGCTCATGAGACTTACTCTCTCAAAAATCTTACCCATTAATATTTTTACACACTGTAGGAAGCCAGTGTCCTGATTTGTTCATTTCACATGTTCTCCATGTCAGTAATTTAACTTTTTCCCAAGTTTAGTCTTTACATATGTAACTTTGGTCTTTTACTGAAAGATACGACTTTAAAATTGTCTTTTTTCTGTTTTCAATCTTTTCAGCTCTTGTGAGTCTCCAGCAAGTACAGCTTCACTGTTTGCATTCTCCAGTCAGCATGATTTCAGCAGGGCTATCCTAACAGCCCTGTTAGGATGAATGTCAAAGATTTTCTTGCAGGGAGCAGCAAAACAAAATACCGTTTCTGTCTTTGGGTTGCTTTTAAAATCAAAATATCTGTAAGTATTTTTGAGTATGAATATACCAAATGCTTGGGAAAAGTAATAGGTTTTTAAAAATTGCCTCACCTGGGGATCAAAACAAACATTTCCATTTTGCTCATATTAGTTTTAAAAGTTTTGAAACCAAAATTTCAGTTTACAAAGTGTCCACTCTCCTCAGTAGATTTTCTGGGTTTATATATGAAGTAGTAAGAGCCCAAGGCTCAGATTTTAAATGGTGTCTAGTTTCCAATACATGACTCAAGTGTACTGTGAGTCAGGAGCGGGAGTACCTGTGATTATGTGGATCTTTACCCAGATGAGGAAGAAAAAGCTCAAGCATCACTCCAACATGAATATTTGTCATGGTTTGATGGCAGCAGGCGGCCAAGTCCCATCCAGGAACTCACATGCTCCCCCCACAATGGTGGTGAGAATCACAGAATCACAGAATAGACTGAGTTGGGAGGGACCCATCAGGATCAGTGACACCAACTCCCATCCCTGCACAGCACCATCCCTAGAGCCACACCATGGACCTGGCAGCATGGTCCAAACTCTTCATGAACTCTCTCAGGATTGGTGCTCTGACCACTTCCCTGGGGAGCTGCTCCAGTGTCCAACCACCTTCCAATACCCAATCTAAACCTCTTCTGAGATAACTTAAGGCCATTCCCTCTGGTCCTGTCACTGGTCATGCCAAAGAGATCAGTGTCTGCCCTTCCTCTCCCATCATGAGGGAGTTGCAGACTGCAATGAGGTCTCTCTTGAGTCTCCTCCAGGCTGAACAGACCAAGTGGCTTCAACTGCTTTTTATTCAGCCTTCCCTCAGTGCTCTTCACCAACTTTATTGCCCTCCCTTGGATGCTCTCTAGTAGCTTAATGTCTTTCTTATATAGTGTTGACCAAAACTACACGCAGTATTCAAGGTGAGGTTAAAACTGTGAATTGAGATAAGGACAGACTTAAGAGGTAAAGCTAAAGTTATGCCCAAAAGCAAAGCAAAATAAGGAGTTAATTTCCCACTTCCCATGGGCCCTCAGGTATTCAGCCATCTCCAGGAGCTCTGGGCTCCATCATGTGTAACAGTGACTTGGGAAGACAAATACACAACACCATATACAGTGTGGGATATCCCTTTGTTACCCTGTCTGTGTCCTCTCTCAGACCTGTGCCCACCACCAGCCTGCTTGCTGTTGGGGCAGCATGACAAGCAGAAAAACCCTTAGTGCTGTGTAAGCACCACTCAGCCATAGCCAGAGCACTGGTGTGCTGTCAACACCGCTTTTACCGCAAATCCAAAACACAGACCCAGACCAGCTGCTTTCCATCCCAGGAAAAAGCAGTAAAATATTTATTAATATTCTGCATAGGTAATAGCATGAATGCTCATGATGCATTCTGGTATTAGCAGTAATAATATTGTTCAACTGAGTTTTTAGCTCTGCCTATGGATCAAGGCATTCTGCTATAAATACACAGTTTTCTCAATGCCAGAACGCAATGGCATCGTCTAGGGAATCATCTAGGGAACAAATAAGGATGGGGAGTATGACATCTTTGTGAAATTTTCTTTTATTACGTCTTAGAATAATCCCTCAGATGTCTGAACCAAGGAGACAAAACCATGATAGATTTAAGCAGGCAGGGGATTAGGCAGCTCAGTGACAAATACATTTGTCTCTGTGTAAGTCAGACAATTTAAGAGAAAGAAGTTTTCATATATGGACACTGTTTTGACTTTTGGAGTGAGATCTAAGTCAAAACATGAACTTTTTTTCATTTTGTGATTCAGAGAACCACTGTTTCTGTCAACCCTGGAATCTATGATTGATACATTTTTGCCTGGACATGTTCAGAGTAGGGATTTTCTATTTTTTGATTTTCGGACTGAGAACTTTTGGATCACTATGTAGTAAATGTAAACACATTTGCCTTCTCTTAATTAAAGGTCATGCAGTTTTAGAGTGGTACTTGGATGTCACAGAGTCAAAAACATTGTTCCAGCTCATTGCCTTCTCGTGCCTCTGGAATCAGGGTGTTAGTATAGATGTCTGTTTTATCTGATCAGTCTGGTCCAGTTTCTTTAAACTACAGACTGTGCAACTTTTAAAAGCAGTTCCAGTCTATAAGAGGACTTTCTAGGTTTTTTATACATTTTCTCCATGGTTTTTGGGATAGTGATCAATTTAAGACACCAAGATTAACAGGAAACCCAAAAGCTTATTTTCTCATCTTCTGTAATAAGTCTTTGGGGGTCTAAAATAGTAGTTAGGAATATTTTTAAAGTAATTTCGCTTTTACTCATAGGAACAAAAATCCTTTTCTTTCTCGACCTCCAGTGAGAACATGCTGACCTAGAGATGTATTGCACTTGGTTTTGTCCCATCTCAGTATCAAAGCCTGAGAGAACAGCAAGATGAGCACTGGGAAGGATTCCCATTGTGCAATTTCATTCTACACAGAACTAAATTGACTAATCAGTGGAACAAGGTGCTTGACCTTAAACATATTGCAAGTATTTGCAGGATCACAATCTAATACAGATTTCTGAAATGCATTTTTTGATTAAAGAAGAAAACAACAGGCAAAACAAAAGACTAGCTGCCTCTTTGGATTGCTTTAAAAAAAAGAAATTGTCTCCACTGATTTATGTTTATGCAAGTATTTATGTTGCAGCATTCTCTGCTGCAGGAATAAATATGGGCAATGTGTAAACACTTCTAACCACCCATTGGTATCTTTCCTGACAGAATAGCTGCATCCCTGAGAACGTTTTGTGCTGTCAATATATTCTGTGAAATTAAAGTTTGAAGTTATTTTCTAATATCATCTCCACAAAACGGAAAAATAGATCTAAAATGAGCAGAGAATTAGGACAGATAGGAAATTGTCAATAAGAATTATGTTGTTGATTTTGTGATTTCCTCTGCACTTGCCATTGTTTCAAAACTTTAATGTACATTTCTTGTTACCTGAAAGACATACTAAATTAAATTTATCAGTGTAAATGTTTCATAAGCAAAATTTCAAGGCTTGCTTTCCAAGTAGTTTCACAGTCCAGTGAGTTGCAGAACATTTACAATGCATGGCTCTTAACACTGATGCTGCAGAAATGTGCTGAAGCAATACCCAGTTTACATTCTTATGTATTGTATTTCTGTTCATTTTTCCAGGTTGAGTTACCTGCTGTCATCTCAGAGAAATATGGGAAAATGGGAGGTGTGCAGTGAGAAACACATCTTCTTGCCTTTGCAATCGAGCTCTTTCAGTCATCTGCAAAAATGACAAGCTGAAGGTAGCTCTTTAGCAGTCCATGTAGGATGATACAAATTGATAGTAATTAGAACAATAATATTACAATTGGAGTGTAAAACTGGACTAAACATTGTTTTGCTTAATTGTTATATTTATTCTGACCTAATATATGCCTGATATAATATATGCAACTGTAAATTGAATCTCATCTGGGATGAAATCTTCACCTTAGTTTCAGATAATTCTGTTCAGATGTGTTGCATGAACATCTCTAGCAGAGAAAATCTGAGAAGTACATCTTAAAGGCAGTTTTTATACTGAAAGAACTCACACAGCTCAAAATGCCAGGGAATCAAGAAAATAAGGCAGATGACCTCCTAAGTTTCTTCCATCTTTACTTTCCAATTCTCTATTAATGATTAAAAATTTATTCAAGGCACAAATTATTTTATAGAAAATAATTTTTCTTTCAGTTCTCTAAAAAGTATTTTCCTTTTTTTGTCTTACTGAATAGTATTATTTTGTTGATAATGTGCTCTTTTCTAAAATTGTTGCCTGCTTTAATTTTTTCCCAAGGCTCCTATATACTTCATTTGTCAGGTTTTTCTCTGTTCCTCTATTGCAATTCATTTTGCATTGCCTATAGTGCTGCTGGCTGTATAAATACTGTGATGTTTTTGCTGACTGCCAGGAGAGAAGCTAGTAGGAAAATGAAAAAGGGCAGAAGTGAGAAGGTAGGTTGGTGCAGGTATTATAAGACCTTATCTTCATATTTTTTGCTAAGAAAATTAATTACTTCTTCAGAAATAAAATATCCCACATACCATTAAAAATAAGCTCAGTGACTCTGTGGAAGAATATTTACTTCTTTGCCCAGCTGCTGGAGTTTAGCTACTATTGTTATGCAGATGCATATTTGCAGTTTATGAGGTAGGACCAGGAGATTTGTCAAGGAAATCAGGGGAACAGAATAAAACTCTAAATACCAAGATGAATGTGTTTTGCTTTCCCATTCTTTATCCTGTATGAATCATATTTCAAAATTGTTACAGCAAGGTTTATCTATTTGACCCCATTTTGACCTTGAGTTCTTTATATGTCCAAATAATCTTATTGGATATGATTTTCATCTCTACTCTTTAGTCCTTAGCATGAAACAAAACAACAAACAAAAAGCATGAAGGTGCTTCAGAAACCTCTGTTCTAACTCTAAAGGGGTGAGAGGGAGGTGTTTCCCCTAGTGTAGCACCACAGAGGGCAGCTTTGTAGCTTGTCTTCCAGGTGTCCCCTTGCAAGCCCTTGTGTCTGTGGGGAGGCAGGTGGCACAGCACACCTCCCAGGGCTCCTCTGGCTTCTGGGTTATACTTGCTGCGTCTATTTGTAGGTAATTTAATTCCAGGCCTGTGAGAACTGAAATAGCAGCAGCTGTTCTAACTTTTCCACATGAACAGAGTGTGATCAAAAGTTATATTTGTCATCCCTAAACTAGTCTGGGGAATGCCAAGATTACAGTGTTGAATATTCATCCCACATATATACATATAGTTATGAGTACTGGAGAATGTGAGTGGAAGCATTACATCTGGAGACTTGGATATTGGATGCAAGGCAGATTAGGCTGGTTTTGGAGGGAATGTGCAAGTGCATGATGCCATTATAACAAGGCTTGCTAGAATGAGGGCCTCATTTCATTCCCAAAAAAGGCCAGAATTCCCTCAGAAGGGTTCAGTGTTACCTCAGACAGAAAGGTGCTGGTGAAAGTAAAATACTGTAGACTTCTCTACAAAGTGGACAGCTGGCAGGGACACAAGAACTTCTATGTGTTTAATTTTGGCTCCTCTTCTGGATTGCATTTGGGAAAGATTTGCCCCTCTCTTTGTTAACATTAGGAGAAGACCAGCCTCCTAGAGCAGGTAGTAGGTTCTGAGTTACCTAAAGCTGAGTAGTGGCAAGGCTCCCTCTCACTTGCATTGTCATTATCCATCAATCTGGCAAGAAGACTGTAGGACCTTGGCACTGCTGGGGCTGTGCAGCAGTGCAAGTACTGCACAGTAATTATCCTGCTGGCAGAACAAAACTCTACCACTGACAGCAGAGTTTGAAGGTCTAGTGCAAAATAACTTTGGAGAGACAAGCCAGGAGATGCTGAGCATCACCAGGCATCCAGAACAGCATGTCCTGGTCATCACCTTTCAGACAGGCACAGATAGACTGCTGTTTTGATGGTCACCAAATCTTTGCATAACGTATCCTGGAAGGATTAGTGTTGAACTGGCTTTTTGCCACAAAGGACAAAGCAAGAGATGTGCCCCAAACCCACACAGAGATCTGCAGACCTGTTCTGTGCTGGTGTAGGGAGTGCTCTAGGAGCACCCTGAGGCTGGGAAGCACCAGGTGACAGCATCAGTGCTGTTTTATCATTGAAACTGCTGCTCTCAGCAGCTGTAATCAGAAATAAAATAGGTCACTGTAAATCACAGAGAAACCATTATTGCTCAGATTTCTGGGTATGTTTCTGTTCACTGATTGCATTCTGCTTAGAGAAATTCCCCTTGCAGCTGTCACTAGGTAGGTTCCTTCGCATCATGACACATATTGCTGTGTAAACTTAGTCAGTCCCGGCAAATGACTGCTGTGACTGTCTTAGCTGAGTGACTTGACAATGAAAATAGAAGAAAGCCAGAAACTCCATTAGCACAACAAAGGAAAATACTCAGCAAATGCTGTTACACAACTGCACTCATGTATGCATATTATAATTCTCATAAATTATTCTTTATGTCAAATACTGTAATAGAAATGATCCCAGCAACAAGAAAAGATACACTTGCAGTAATTCTTGTAGAGTGTCTGGGAAATGGAGTTTTCCCACAATCAATAATTTCCATCTTTATTTCCTTAATGTACATGAGAGTTTTTGCACTTTATCTGTGTTATACTCCAAGTACCAGAGATGCTATAGTAGTAAAAGTTAGTATGATGCTGATGGAGCCCCAGGATGTGCTCCTGTAAACTGCTGTGCATGTCTTGCACTGTGTATTCAAGTGTGCAATGTGGTGGGCTCATTAACTGGGTTTGATTTTGAATTATTTGTATGTAAGTGCATTATTCAGTCTTTCATGCAAAAAAAAAAACCAAAACAACAAACCTGAGTAAATCAGAAGAATTGGTTTCTCTAATTTCGTGCAGATATGTACATGCAATGATAGACCAGTTTTACTATGTAGTTTTACCTGACCTACATAAACCTAGAACTTCAGCAGTTTTTATTGTTTGCCCATGGCTTGTGGCCTCCAAAGGGAATTCTGAGTTCCCTTTAAATTAATCTTCTCTCAGTGAATATGGATGAAAAGTCATATATCAGGGTATTCCTTCAAATGCACATCTCTTCTTTTTGAGCTTCAAGTGAATACAGTCCATAGCTGCAGGGAGTAACCACTTTGTCACCAAAAAGTCTTCTGGTTTTACAGCTTGTGGGCATCTGGTACAACTCTCTTTGGTTCTCCAGATTTCAGAGAGTGCAAGCATTGCCCTCCCTCTCTGCCTCCCAATGTGCCAAGTCCCAAATGTGGGTTGTATTCAAAGCAAGGAGGTCCACAGTGGGGGAAAGATGCACCTGCAGACTGGAGGAGCCCACACCACAGCAGGGGATTCCAGAAGGTGGCTGTGACCCTGTGGGTCCTGTTCCTGTGCTGGACCAGGCTTCTGGCAGGATCTGTGGACCCCTTGAGCGAGGAGCCCACATGGAGCAGGTTTGCTGGCAGGACTTGTGATCCCACAGGACCCATGCTTGGGGCAGGCTGTTCTTGAAGGCCTGCACCCCATGGAAAGGGACCCACATGGGGGCAGTTTGTGAAGAACTGTAGCCTGTAGGAAGGACTCAGAGTGGAGGAGTTTGTGGAGGACTGACTCCTATTGGAGAGATCTCATACTGAAGCAGGGTCCTCTCCCTGAGGAGGAAACAGTGGCAAAACCAAAATGTGATGAACTGACATTCCCTCTCTCCCTGCACTATTGGCAGGGAGCAAGCAGAATCAGGAATAAAATTTAGTCCAGGAAAGAGAGAGGGATGTGAGGAAGGTGCTTGTAAAATCTGTTTTACTTCTCATTATCCTATTCTGATTTTGATTATTAATAACTAAGACCAATTTCCCTAAGTCAATTGTGTTGTGCTCATGATAGTAACTGGTGAGTGATCTCTCCCTGCCCTTTTCTTGGCTCACAAACCTTTAGTTATGTATTCTCTTCCCTGAGGAGGGGAGTGATAGAGTTGCTTGGTGGGCACCCAGCAATCCAGCAAGGGTCAAACCACCCCACAAACTAAAGCAGTATGAACTACTGTGAGGATTGAAACAAGTAGTAGCAATCAGCATGCATCAGTCTCAAGCAAGAGTGCCAACAAAATCACATTTAAATATGATTCCAGAAACAAACACCTTAAACTTCCTATTAACGTAAAAAGGAAAAATAACACAGAGCCAGCAGAAAATCAAATTAGACAGTAGGTCAGAGAGTAGGGATACCAATGTTCAAGCAGTTGCAGAGAAGAGAGTGATGCCAGTATTAAAAAGTCTGGTGGTTTTGCCCACAAAGGTCAAATGGTTTTTGTTTCTTGATCACTTTACTGGGAAGTGTTGATGATTTGCTGTAGAACTAAGGCAGTTTTGTTTTGGGTTTTTGGTTTGGTTTGGTTTGGTTTGGTTTGGTTTTTCTCAGTGGAATTTTTGCTATAGCAGGAGTTGTGCAGCTGATTAAATAAAGTTTGTGTGTATTATCTCACAAAACAGCATATCTCTTGAGTAAAGGATAAATTGCAACTAAGATAATCTGTGACCTCCAAAAGCAGAAATAGGCTAATGTGTGTTTCAGACAGCACTAATTACACATGAAATAGGAGCTTCACATTTCAGCTTGAATTCAGAATGTTCAGGTCACTTTTTGTCTGTGTTATCCCTCAAGATAAAAATCAAAATATCTGGGTGTTTTTAATTTGGCTGAAGGTTGGAAGTATTTCTTACTTCCAGCAGTAAGGATGTGTTGGTATAGATAAAAGACAAGAAGCTCATGTTGCTTGCTAGGCTCACCAGGAGGGCTTGGACTGTAGGGCATTATAGCAGCTCACTGATGCCACCGAGCTGAGGCTGATTTCCTCACAGATATTTGAAAATTTCCAGTAAATGGAAACAAAAAATCCCTTCAAACTATTTTCTCAATAATGGATCATGCCTACAGAAAATTATTTTCCAGTTCTTTAGAAGAAGTTAAGAGCAATGTCAAAGCTGTAGACATTTTAATTGCTCTCCAAAGATTCCAGACTAATTTAGTTTTTTTTTTTTTTTTCCTGTTTGGTTTGGTTTTGGTTTGTTTTTTTGGTTTTTCTTTTGAGGGAGGTGGGGGGGGGTGGGGGGGGTGAGGGGGGTGGGTGGGGGGGTGGGTGGGAGGGGTTTATGTTAATTGTGAGAATGTATTTCCTGAATATAATTCACTCCATTATTCACAACCAGTCAAGCTGTGATTGTGCAGCATCCTGTGAATTGTGCAGGGTATTTTATTGTCCCAGGGCATTTTGGGCAGTAAATGTTGAAGGCAGGCCTTGAAGATGGGTCAGCATCTACTGATGCAGAGGATTAGCTGTCACTGCTTTGGAGATTTGACCAGAAACGTTGCTCCTGGATACTGTGGTGGAAACTTTACATTGTCTTTTCAGGTGTGTATTTTCTTGGAAAAGGCCTGTACACTCCACCTTCAGCAAAACTTTTTTTTTTTTTTCACTCAGTAGTACAAGTTTTCCATTATACTTGCTTCCCTCTACTGGCTCAGATGATACTATTCCTCAGATTTAGGTAGCTGTTAATCATCTATGAATTGATCCAATCAACTCTATGAAAGGCATTTTTGTATGTGTGGAGGACAAGGAGAATGGAAATGCTGCTGTTTGTATCCCTGATTCCTTCCTTTAGATACTGCATGAGAAAGCCCTGGGTCGGCTGGTGAAGCACAGTCCTCCACTGAGGAGGGCTTCATCTCCTTCCAGTCCTACCTTGAATGCATTGTAAAGAATTTCCTGGGTCTCCTACCGCACTCTTGATCAATAATACCTACAGTCAGCAGTATCAAGTGCTCTCAGAGAAGGCCAGGTTTGAGGATGGAAGTTCTACCATGCCCTGCCCTAAAGCCAGGCTCTGTTCAGTCCAGAACACCAGCTCTGGACCAGGGTGTGAGTGGCTTGTGCTGACTGCATCTGTTTGGGATCTGTCTGAGGGTTAGCTCTATGTGTCAGATATGTAGTGTTTTCTCTTTAGTTTCTTGATTGGAAGTTTCAGAGAGGAAGAGGGAATTCTGCTGAACAAGTTAGAGTCATTAGACCAAGACCTGCTGGTATCTTGAAGGAAGTTTGTTAAATCATCTTAATATAGAGCCAGGAACTGGGTTGACAGATAAATTGTGATTTGATGCTACAACTTGGACCTAGGGACCTTTTGCACAAGCAGTACACAAGCACACCGTGTAAGTGCCAGACACCTTGTGGCACACAGTACTGGTAAAGTGAGCTGTTCTTTGCCTCATAAAAGCATCTCGCATCAAGGAATGAATGATGCAGCACATGCTAAAAAGTGCAAAGGCCCATGCAGTCTGCAACTTGCAAAGATTATTTGCAGACCTATAGAGGAAATTCCATACCTCCCAATTTGCACAAGCAGACAAATATTTGCAGATGTGTGATCTTCAGTATCGTGATTTTTAAAACATGGTTACATATCAGAAAATGCACACATGAATGCTTAAGGTAGGTTTTTGGGCAATACTACTTCTAAAGATCAATGAAGGAAACAACACATGATATGTGTTCCAACAGCACAGCCATTCTGGCACATGCAATGAAATTGAGTTGCTGAGAATACAAATGTACCCACGAAATGCTTTCAGATAAAGAGCAACACTATACATTTTATTAATTAAATGGTAATGTACCAAAGCAGAACATGGAGAAGAGATGAACAACAAGAGGTTGCAAAGATTCTTCAGACAAAAGAAAAAGAATCCTGAAAGTAAGAAAGTGAGAACTGGGAAGCACTAAATAGATTTCTCTGGGAAAATACACAGTCCCCATCACTAGTAAGTTTTTACAAACAAGCTTAACAAACAACGAGTAGAGTGGATAATATCTGAAAACTATATTCATGTAACTGTTCCTGCTCTGGCAGAGGAGGAGGTGACCTGTGAGAGTTCTACCAGCCCTATTTTTCAAGCCTATAAGAGTGCTTTCTTCACCACCCACCTTGTCAGCACTACACGACACTACACTACACACTGTCACGACTCAGATTTGTTAGAATAACTAACATCTGTGAACAACAGCCAGATGTGTGGATGGCTGTGCAACTGCACTTTGAATTGTTTTTGTTTAGCACAGATTTTTTACCTAAATGGACCCAAGCACATTGCTGTAGAGAGAAGGTGGTCACTGACCTGCTCTGGGCTTGCTGTTTGAACAGCACCGGTGGAGTGGATCAGATGTGAGGGTCAGGTTGGTTTTGTCCCATAAAAATCCCTTGCTGTTGTCTCAAATTATTCTTGACATAATGTGAATATATGTGAATATATTATGTGCTGTGACATAGTATGAATGCAGGAAACCTTATCATTATTTATTTTTATTGTCTGAATCCAATGGCCCGAGGTAGAAGGGAGCCATTCTGTGCCAGAAGGCAGAGGAAACTCCCATCACAGACAACAACTCCTGTGTAAAATGCACATCAGAATGTAGAGGAAAATTTGCAGCACCCAAATGCAATAACCTGTGGCAGGAAGCAATGCTGAGATAATTACATGTGTGTGCTCCAAGTTTAGATGTTTAGAAATCTCAGCTACTACAAATTAAACAAGAGGGTTAAACTGGTCTGCCAGCTGCTTTAACCTCGGCCACCCAAAAGAACAGTCCTTGGTACAGACTTTGGTTTTGATCAGTTCACATATTTAGATTTGTTTGAAGAAAAATATAAGCAGATAAAATGGCTAAGATGAAATGGTTTTAAAGAGTGAGCTGTTAGACCTTACAGTGGAGATGTACAGCTAGTACCCTTGTGAACCCATAGGACTTTTTCCCTGGAAGTCTAATTACATTAATTTCTCATCAGCTGCTTGAGAAACTGAGTAACAGCTGCAATATGTGCATAGCACAAGGAGGGTGTTCTGCAAACCTGGGGAAATGACTTCCACTGCAATCAGTAGGATTCTTAATGTGAGTGACTCTCTGCAGGATTAGATCTTTGGAATTAGAGCGAGACACCAAAATCCATCAGTTGGTCAAAGAGAAGGGGAGGGCTAGACATGCTCGTTGCTTCTGACGGCTTTGTTCTTAGCGGCAACCCATTTTTGATCATAAGGGTAGAAGACACGAAGAAACAATTGCTTTTGGTGAGGAAACTTTGTACTGAGCTTGCCCGTGGCTAGCTGCCATTGAAAGGTTCTAAGTATGAGCAGTGATAGGATGGCAGCAGATGGAAAACATTTTATAGGTCAAGCACTATGGAGTTGCTCTGCTCTGGAGGCTCCAGAGCTTCCCATTTCTGAGTTATTCTATTGGACAAGGTTATACATTGATACACAGTAGTTATAACCTCCTCAGCTGGAGCAGGGATAGTCCAGATTCCTTGTGGAGATTTTAAATAACTTTCTAGGGAATGTTTTGCTTCATCTGTAACAGCTGGCTGGAGAGTTTCTCTGATTTATTTTCAATCACAACTTCTGAATTTGAGGTTTTATGAAAGTTATGAGGGCTTTTTCGTCAGGATTCTAAGCAATTTTTGGCCTTCTTTGGTTGGTTTTGTTTTCTTTTGTTTTTGTTCTATTTTGCTTTGTTTTGGAGACGTTGTTGTTGGTTTTGGTTTTGGTTTTTAAATCTACATTGTTCACTGAAGTGATATACTTAGTGGCTTGGTGTAGTGGTTTAACCCCAGCTGGCAATTAAGCCCACCCCCTTTCCACTGGTGGGATGGGGAAGAGAATCCCAAGAGTAAAAATTACAAAACTTCTGGGCTGAGATAAAGGCAGCCTAACAGGTAAAGTAAAAACCACGTGGGGATGCAAAGCAAAACAGGGAATTCATTCACCATTTTTCACGGCAGGCAGATGTTCTCAGCCCTCTCCAGTAGAGCAGGGTCCATTGCACACAACAGTGACTTGGGAAGACAAATGGCTTTGGTCAGTTGGGGTCAGCTGTCCCAGCTGTGTCCCCTCCCAGTTCTTTGTGCACCCCCAGCTGCCTCACTGGGCAGGCAGTGCGAGAAGCAGAAAATTCCCTGTTGCTGAGTAAGCACTTCTCAGAAATAACAAAAACATCTTTGCATTGTCAACTCTATTTTCACTATAATCCAAAACACAGTCCTGTGGTTGTTACTGTGAATAAAATTTACTCTATCTTAGCCAAACCCAGCACCCTCAGGAGTACAGATCAGTGCTGTGTGAATTCACTTTCATGTTGGCCGTGCATTTACACAGCAAACTGGCATCTGTCAGAAGGGGCATTAGGAGGGTCATGGAACTCAATATAGTCTAGCACTAAATAAGTAGATGAAAAAAGAGGTTGCTACCTGTTTATGAAAGATTTCAACGTCAATGCTGGAACAGAGGCTGAGGAGTTGTTACCTTAAACAGATGAAATTTTATGGCTCTTCAGTGGTACAAAACGTGAAAAAAAACCCCACTTTGTCTGTGCTTAATTACTGTGATTTAAGGGTTTGTGCTCATACATCTCCCTGTGGAAGAGGAGAGAGAGGCTGGTGCATGCCCACCACACACCAGCCTCCACCTCTGATACAGAGCTGGGAGCTGTCTGCTTATGCACTCAGACACCAAAAGAGATTTTGGGCTCTGCAGCCTAAGCATAAACAAGAGCAGACTTCCCTCCTTTTCCCATCTTGTGCTGTATGTAGTCTGCTAAGACTGAGTAATCTGATGTGGCATACCTGATGCAGCTGGTTTAATATAGCAGTGGGAGGACAAGGTGAGCCTCTTTCTGCACAGTTCAGAATTGAATGAGAATGGGAAAAGGAAGAAAAGTCCAACATTGAAATTGTTCTTTTTTCTGCATGTAAAGTGTTAATGTTACCAATGTCATCAGTTTAACTGCTGGTTTCCCAACTGTTTTATATTATAGAGCATTGGCTCCAAAGTAAAAAAGGCAAATACAGTCATTGTATCACTTTTTATGCATGCATTAATCATTCTCATTCAGCATAATAGCAATTTTATAATTACAGGCGCTTGAAACATGCTGTTTGTATTGCAGCATGCATTTTTCTAGTGGTAGAATGTCCAAGTTGTAAAACTGAATCATGATTTCAAAATTAAACACGCGCTTAGTGAGCAGTACCTCAAATTGGCACACGATGGCAGGATGATGACGTTTTAAAGCAAATATCCTGAAGCACATTGTTGGTAGTCATAGAAACTACTTTGAAATGTAGTCTTTTAATATGTTTTGCAGAGGCAAATATTTTTCATTTTGCATTTTGAGGTGCAGGTTATATTACCTTTTCTTTTTTTAGTTAGTCTTGAAATCAGTCACATATTTCAGGTCTGACATTCTATTTGATGGAGAAAAAAGCAGTTAAGAACAAAATACATGGAGTTCTTGTCACAAGCCCTTCAAAACATTCAATGGAAATCACTGAATATTTTGTTGTACTTGGTTTGTTGTTTCTTTTTGGGGGGTTTGATTTTTGGGGAGATTATTTGTTTGGTTTTTGTTTCTTGGGTTTTTTTTTCAGATCCTTCTCTCCAGGAAGATTTATCCTCATTATATTGCAGCAGACCATTGCTTCTTCTTATGAAACCAGACAGCTTGAGTTCCTTATCAGTGAAGAGGAATTGGGAATAGTGGTGAGAAGTATTTTTCATTTGCTCCTACTGAAAGTCTTTTATGGATCCAAAATTGTTGAAATTATTATGCAGAGTCTTTGATGTTTCTCAGTATGCAGATAGTGGGAAATTGCTTTCAGAAATGAGTTCTTGAAACAGTCCAAGAAGTTGATGAAGGTCTTTATATCATGATGTTTGGTTTTCTGATATTTGATTTTGTTTCATTCACACATCTATTTGGCAGAAAAATAATCCAGATACTCTATTATCACAGCACAGAGTCAAGAAAGAACTTTGCTTTGAGCCAAAACCAGTGGTAGGTTCCACAGTGGAACCCAGGTGTTCATCTGCAGTTATTCTTGTGGAGAATGGTTCAGGACTGAGATGTAACTGCAGTAGCTGAAGCCATTGAGGAAGGATTCAGGAAACATTCATCAAGGCAAGGAAAAAAGTTTTGAGCAAGCTTAAAAATATGTAGCTGTGGTAAATTCAGACACTTAATGGTGTTGAAACATGATCTCAGGTTGTTCCAAAGCACACACTTCTAATGTTTTCACTTGAGGTGACTGGAAAGCATTTAAGAGCTGCCCCTCATCATCTGACACCGCTGATTCTGGTCTTTCTGAAACCTGAAAATATCTACATATCTCAGGACATTCAGAATGCTTTGGTTCACATTCAGTTTGAGAAGGAAAAAAAAGAAGATTCTGGGTGCAATTCTTAGCCCTCCATCCCTCTTTGCCCCGTTGCACTAACCTTCACCATGTAGGAGTATTTCACCAAATATTTATGCAGACACAGATTATCCTTTGCCACATGGGCATGTTGACACTACTTTTAACAAACCCACACATTTTCTGAAGATTTATTTTGAGATTAAAATATTATGATTTTGGGTCTAACAAAAGAAGAAAAGCAAATGAAAAAAAACCAAAAACCCTCAGCATATGTGTACAGAATAGCTAGAGCGGAATGATGCATCTTGCTTTTTAATGGAAATCTTCAACTCCATGTATTCAAAACAAGCTGTAACAGCTTCACAGTAAAGTTGTTTTGAGGTTTTGTTTTGAAGTTTGCTATTATCATCATACATATGCATAAAACATTTTTGTTATTCAGATAGTAATTTGCATGAGCACCAAGGCTTTATCTCAAATGCTTATGAAGAAGGCTGTTCATATGTTGGGTCAACTGGAAGTTATTCTTCTTTACTGTGGGGCTTTCCACTAATTAAATTCAAAGAATCTGTTTGACTGCTAATGCCTGTTACATTACTTCAGATAAGAAAAAGTCCAACATTTATCTTATGAGAGTCAGTAAGAAATTGAGAAAGTGTTGGGTTTTGTTTATTTGTTTTTTTGTATGTTTTTGGGGTTTTTTTGTTACTTCTGTTCCACTTTCTGATTGCCTCTTTGCTTCTGCAGGAAGGAGAAGCCTTCTTCTTTTGAAGGAGAAGCCCTACAGTAGCCACTTTCTGACTTTAATTGTATTAGTATAGGAATTCAGTTGGAAAACTTGGAAAACTAGATGAAAACCAGGTAACAGTTGGTCCAGATATTTAAAACTGATACCAGCCAGGAGTCCCTAAGTGTCTTATAGTTCTTTATAAATCTGAGCTGATAAATGGGGACATAGATTAATAATGGTAAAGATGTAATGGTAAAGATGTTTTTATTCTATGCTTTTTTTACTATATATACACTAATAGCCCACATTGTCTCACTCATGTCATCCATAAATCCTGAGACTCCCCAAAAAGAGAAAAGCTAGACCTTGTAAGACATGACAGCTACTCAGTTTAAGAAAAGGAGTAGCAGAAACCCTGTTCTTTATGATATTTAATAATGCTCGCTCTACCATAGGCAAATATCTTTATTATGTATCATAGAATCATAGAATCCTGGAATCAGAGAATCATAGAACAACTTATCCTGAGAGAGAGGTAGTAGGGGAAAATCATTGCTCATTTTCATGCTGCTCAGGGTATGATTTGCTTTCTGGGTTGCAATCACACATTGCCAACTTAAGTCTAATTTTTAGTCCACCAGTATCCCAGGCAGGGCTGCTTTCAAAGATAAGTCTTTAATTTTTCTCAGGGTTCTTAGCATTCATATTTTGCTTTAGACCTTCCAAAAGTACAGTAATATTTACAATTTAAACTAATTTTTATACATCTTGAAATCTTTTGCGAATTGAATGATAATACAGAAGGCACCAAGGGTCAGGGAGTGAATTTGTGCAGATTTTCATAGACCTGAGGACTTGGAAAAGATTGAATTACTGTCTTTGTTTCAAAGACAGAGTTTGAGTTTGGGTAGGTAAAAGAAAAGAGATTGATGGGTATAGATAGAGTAAAGGAGATATGAGCTTGAAAGCCTAAGGAGGAGAGAAAATTTGAAGAACAAAAATATGATACAATCCAATTGAGCAGAAATAGAGAGCAAAAAATCATCAAGAGACTTCCTTTAAAAGAGACACTAGAATGGAGATATATTTTATAGGATGCTATATTGGATTAAAGAAAGGCTAAAATGAAAAGCTATATGCAACAAAGGCATCTGTCAGATAGGTTTCTGCTTATTCTTTTCATGGCTGAGGGCTTCCAATCTGGTTGATTGCAAAGTGTGAAATCTCAGAGGGTCACAATTCGTCTTTGGTTTTGTTGGTGAGAGGTACAGAGCAGATCCCTTTGCATGCTGCTCCTGTTAAAATAAAACACCTTTCCCTCATGAAGAGGAGGTGGAAAGCTATACAGATTGCTTTTATCCAGGTACTTGGTAGAAATACAAGAGACAGAGTGGTGACCACTTTCTATCCAGTGGGCCAAATGCACACTGGAGTTACACTGCAGATTTTAGCCAAAGTCTGATGCAATGTTGATGCTCCTCTTTCCTTTTACTTTGTGGTTTTCTGTGGCAAACTTCAGCTTTTCCCTCCACATTTCTATTACATCACTAGATACCATCTTTTGAAATGTTAAAATATCAAAAGTATTACATCTAAGTGATGCTCCAGGCTCAATTGTGTTGTGGCCTTTTGGAAAGTCAAGCCTGTTGGGCAACCTGACATGGCTGGTTCCCCCCAGACATGGGGTCAGATCCTCAGAAGGTGCTGCTGCCTCATGTGGGCAGCAATGTGCTGTGGCTACAGCTGAAAAGACATCACGGGGAGAGCCTGAGCCATGGGCAAGGCACCAAAGAATTAAATAAGCTATTCCAAATCACTTCTGCCAATAACATGAGGTTGTAAATTGTTTACCTAACAAGAGTTTTCCATCATGCAGAAGCTGATGGACCCAGAAGTCAGAAATTTATTTTAAGGGGTGAGAGGAGTATGGTTAGCGAAATAGAAAGATCTTTTGCTTTTTTAACCCATCGTACAAAAAGTGAAGTCAACACAACCCAGAAATACGCATTCATATCCCAGAAACCCAATCATATCCTGGGCTGCATGCAGTGTTGCCAGCAGGTAGAGGGAGAGGATTCTGCCTCTCCTGTCTGCCTTTGTGATATCCCACCTGGAGTGCTGCATCCAGCTCTGGGCCCCCAACACAACAAGGACATCAGTCTGCTGGAGCAGGTGCAGAGGAAGGACACAGAGGGGCTCAGAGGGCTGGAGCACCTGTCCTCTGAAGAAGACTGAGAGAGCAGGGGTTGTTCAGCCTTGAGAAAGCAGAGTCCAGGGAGACCTTAGAGCAGCCTTCCAGTTCCAAAAGGAAGCTTACACGAAATCTGCAGAGGGAGCTTTTTGCAAGGATAAGGGAGAATGTTTTTAAACTTAAAAGAGAGTAGGTTTAGATTAGATGTTAGAAAGAAATTCTTTACTGTGAGAGTGGTGAGGCAGTGGAACAGGCTGCCCAAAGAAGTCATGGCTGCCCCATCTCTGGAACTGTTCTAGTCCAGGCTGGATGGAATTCTCAGCAGCCTGGTCCAGTGCAAAGTGCCCATGCCCATGACAGAGGGTCTTGGACTAGATGGTCTTTAAGGTCTTTTCCAACCAAGACATTCTATGATTCTAAAGTAATTTTTTTTTTTCTAGGAACCATGGAATTTGGGCCAATAGAGTTGCAATCTTTTTGAGTTTGCTTCTAAAATCTCTGTCCCACCTTTCATCCTCTCAGTTCAGTTATTGTAGCCCTCTCTTTACCATGGCTGTTTACTTTGCACTTCCACTAGCAATCTGCACAATCAGCTGAAACTTGACTGAGCTGTTCTGTACTTCACCTCTACTTCATTTCTACTCTCCTGTCTCTCCCCTGACTGCTCAGTCCCTGTGTTTTTGTACATTTGCAGGGATGCTCAATGCTTTTTTTCAGTATCTCTGTCCTCATTCTATTTCTTGACCTGTTTTGTGTTGCTCTGTACTACAGGATGGCTGAGACAAAAAGGCTGGGACAGAGCCTATCTCCTTCGCTGTCTTGCTGTTCTATTTGTCTCACCTACCTTTGTTGTGTTGTTTAATATCAAGCACTTATCCAACAGTGTGAATTGCAATTAACATGAATTATACAAATGACAGGTTTTACCCTGATTTTCTCACATTTTCATAAGTGCTGAGCTGTAAGCACACTTTGTCTTATAAACTTTTTCCAAACTTCAGAGTAGGTGCTTTTGAAAGCCTTTCATGACTAAGGACATCAGATTTTTGATGAGGGATGTCAGTGCTTGAATAAAATTTACAGTTTCTTAAAATCTAGCCCTGACTTCATGGATGTTTCTGTGTTCTGCTGTGGCTTAGATATGGGTTGATGAGGGACTAGAAGAGGTGTGGGTTGTTAAAGAAGAGCATATGGAACATGCTGGTTCACAAGGTTGAAACCCTGGTGCAATTGTGATTTTTTTTTTCCTTTTGCATTAGTCAGAGAAAGTTTTAGGTAATGGAAATATGTCAAGACATGTATCTTGTCTAAGTTATAAATCATGTCTCTTTCTAAGCATCACTTCCTTTACTGTGCATTACCACATACCTTAGAAAACTCTCCTTAAGCTGCTTGATTCCAGTATTTGAAGTTCACCCTCAAGCACACATTTTTGAATGCTAAGCTGAGGCAATATTTTCCTTTGTTTCTTTGAGGAGCACACATTTAATATAACACACATTGCAGTTCAAAATCTCCCATTTGTTCCTGCAAAGCTGAGATAGTGATGCTGTTCATGGTCCCAAAAGCCATTACTGATGTTAGAAATGTGCTCAGCCCTGGCCTAAATTATGTTGCTATCTCGTCTGGAGGCATCTTTCTCTCCAAGCCATATAAATCCAGACTTCTAATGCTATTGCTGTCTTCAGTCTTTAGCTACCACCTAATGTTGTGACTAAAACATCTCTTCTATATTGTCTGTGAAACCAGTTTGTGCAGCAATTGGTCTCCTTTCAGAAGAGTACTATAAAAATGTAAGTCATTAAGAACAAGACGAAAATGTGCATATATAGTTTTTAGTGCTGATGTAACTACACCAATCTGTAAACCTATTTAAATATTATCAGTTTGGCATAATGGTTGTTAGTTTTAAGCAAGAACAGATACATATGGTTCTATTAGTTCCATTTTGAAAATGCTATTAAACTTAAGGAAATTTTAGATTGGAGGGAGTGAAATAATAGGTTGATTTTTAAAATAACAATGACATAGAATAAAAAAATAAAATAATAGAATCATAGCATGGCTGAGGTTGGAAAGGACCTTCAGGATAATCTAGTTTCAATCCCTCTGCCAGAGACAGAGAAACCTTTCACAAGAACAAGTTGTTCAGCCCTCCATCCAGTCCGGTCTTAAACACCCCTCCTCACAAGAGGAAGTGCAAGGGTAAGCACTGGTCTCTTCACTTTTGTGACAAAAGACAGGACTTAAGGGAATGGCACGAAACTGAGTCAGGGGAGGTCTAAGTTGGATATCAGGAAAAGATTTATCACCCAGAGGGTATTTGGGCACTGAAACAGCTCCCCAGGGAAGTCATCACAGCACCAAACCTGACAGAGTTTAAGAAGTGTTTGGACAATGCTCTTAGGCACAAGGTGTGACTCTTGGGGTATCCTGCACTGATCCAGGAGTTGGACACAGTGATCCTCATGGGTCCCTTCCAACTCAGTATATTCTATGCTTTGATGATCCTATGATTCTATTTCTAGGGATGGGATATTCACTTCTCTGGGAAAGCAGTTCCATTATCTCAACACCCTCACAGTAAAGATTTTTTTTCCTACTATCTAACCTAAATCTAATCTCTTTCAGTTTGAAACCATTCCCCCTTGTCCTGTCACAACATGCCCTTGTAAAATCTCCCTCTCCACCTTTCTTGTAGGCTCCCTTCAGGTGCTGGTAGGATGCAATTATGTCTCCCTGAAGACTTCTCCTCATTCCAGACTGAAAAAACCCAATTCTTTCAGTCTGTCTTCATAGCAGAGTTGCTCCATCCCTCCAATCATCTTAGTGGTTCCCTCTGGATTTCCTCTAACAGGTCCCTGTCCTTTTTATGCTGGGACCCCAGGGCTGATGCAGCAGTGCAGGTGGGGTCTGAGCAGAGCAGAGCAGAGCTCAGAATCCCCTCCCTGCCCTGCTGCCCACACTGCTCTGGATGCAGCCAGGACACAATTGCCTTCCTGGGCTGTGAGGGCACATGGCTGGGTCATGTCCAGCCTCTCACCCACCAGCACCCCCAGCCTCTCACCCACCAGCGCTCCCAAGTCCTCCTCAACACGGCTGCTCTTAATCTATTCAGGCGTCATACTGGAAGTTGGTTCCATAGAGGTACTAATTTCTTAAAGTAACAAACAGCAGTAAAAGTGTGCCTGCCTCTACCTTTTTCATCTGCTTCTATATTTTCCATCCTGAGATCCAAGAAACTTGAAACAATGATAGAAATAATTCATCAAAACATCTGTAGAGTCCATCTACTTCTACAATAGGATTATTCATCACCATGTGGATTTCCCATCTGGCAGTAAGTGACCAAAACGCTGAGACCACCACTGTCTTACTTGCAAATTATTTCACAGTTTAACTAGTCATGCTATTGAGAAGATATGCCTCCAGCTCAATCCAAATTGTCTGCAATCATATTGCTTCCTTTCCCTTGTTATCCTGAGTAGTTCCTCCCCACCCATGTGTTTAACCTCTCTGAAATATCTGAGGATGGCAATCAGATCCCTCTGAGTCACTGCTTAGCTAAGCTGTATGCATTTTGAGCTTCCTTCTTTTCCCATATAAGTCTTTTCAGACATTTAACCATTTTTCTCCTATTTCTTGTGAAATCCTCAACATTTACTGAAGTCATTAGAAAAATTGCCACTGGCTGAGCATGGGAATCACTGGCAAGTCTTACACAGATGGTCTCTTCAGTGGCCTGTGTGTAGCTGGAGCTAGGCTATGGAGAAAATGTTTTAGCTACATAAGGAAGTGAAGTTTCAGCCCTGTTAAAAGCCAATGCCTGCATTCTCACTAGTTGAAGCATGACCCAATTTAACCACCCTGGGCATTACAAACAGTGAACAGGGAAAAATGTGTCTTTCAGACTTCAATGGTTGAACAATAATTTTATTTAGATTACTGGTCTGAGGAACATGTGTGTGATTAGATAGACAAAGAACCTATTCTATTTTCAATTTTTTCACATTTTTATTTGGAAAAATACTCTGAAAATTAGAAGTATTCTATGGAATGGAAAGGTTTTAGCATTTTGCCTTAGGAGAACTAATATAAACCAACATTTTTGAAAACTTCTGGGAGCAGGGAACTGACTCTTGACCAAAGAAGGAGCCCAGGAAGCCAGACAGCTTGTCAACACTTTTGACTGCTCCCTTCCCAATGAGGCTGGTAACCAAAAAGCTGTCCATCCTTAGAGCTAAGGAGTCTGGAATATAAGACAGGTCACACCAGCCCCCTGCCTGCTTTCCATCAACAGTTTTGTCAGGTCCCCACAGAGTGCTGTTATTAAATCAAGTCAGTATTAACAGCCAGAAAATACCTGTCAGAATATATTTTTAACAGGTTGAACTTTAATTCTTCAGCTGTCCTTTACAGGCAATTTTTCATTTCTCTTTCCATTAAAATGTTTTCAGTTTGACATGCCAAAATAATCCTTTCTCAAAAAAAACCACCCAAAACCCAAACAAACCCAGCAAAAAACCCCAAACCAAAACTTGTAATACAGCAAATATAAAATCACTTATTACCTTTTGGTCCTCCAAAACTAATTTTAAAGGAAAAGACAATAGTGCCTAAGTGCCTGAACAAATTAGAGAGTTTATAGGGCAGTGTAACCCATCCAATTTAAACAAAATGACAAAATGAAAAGAAACCCACAAACCCACAACAGAAACAACCACCAACCAACCAACCAAAAAATAAAAAACAAACCCCAAAAAACCCAACAAAAAACCCAACAAAAACCAAAACAAACAACCCCCCAAAACCCCCAAATACACAAACCAGCAAAGAGTAAAATACATAAGCCAACTGGTTTGTTAGTTGTGATTGTGATTGAAGCTGAATAAGGAGAAATTACACAGCCAAGACTGTGTCAGGTAAAGTAACTGCAGGAAACAGCAGTAGTGCACATTCACATCCTCTGGCCCCACTGTTCATGCAAGGTAGAAGCACCAGGTGAAGCACTTGGAGAAGGCATTAATACAAATTGGCACATCTAATTGGCCTACATTCCACAGCAGTCCTAGCTCACGTAAAAGGAGCAAATGTCTTTTGTATTTCTGCCTTGCTTTTGTTAAGGAACATTGGTGAAGTTCTTGTTCCTAGTTTTGCTCAGAATTTCTCATAGATTTGGGATGAGAGTCCTGCCCATGATTGCTTGGGACTAAGGGTAATTGGTGGTGTAGGAAGACAAGGGGAAGAGGACAGCACCCCTGTGTAATGGGGCCAACACTTACAAACAGAGATGGGGAAAATCTCCTATTTTTCTTTGTCATGAGTCAACAGAATTAAATTTTTGTTTTTATTTTTATATAGTGAGCACAGTATGATGGAATAATGTTGCTGCAGCATTTTATGTATGTCTAGATTTGTTTTCATGCCACTTTCCCTATGTAGCTTACGATATTCTGGCTCCTTGTGCTGGTTGTGACCGGGACAGAGGCTGCATCTGGGGTCATGGATAGGTCCCCACCAGAGCAGGAACATCTCAAAGCACCTGTGGCTATGGTTACATTTGTGCCACA
Source organism: Catharus ustulatus (assembly GCF_009819885.2). Taxonomy (NCBI): domain Eukaryota; kingdom Metazoa; phylum Chordata; class Aves; order Passeriformes; family Turdidae; genus Catharus; species Catharus ustulatus. Next base: position 135,330,935 of record NC_046221.1, on the reverse strand, counting down.
GCAGGTAACACATCACCTCTCCTGCCCTGAGTCCCCCCATAACATGTGGAGCCCAAAGTCATGGACTAAGTTAACTCAATGGGCATTTTGTGGGTATTTGTGGACATTCTGCAGGTGGCCCATAGACTGAGGCAATGTTGTCTGTATATTATATCAAAGGATGTATGGGAAGGAAAGTGGTGGTTGATGAGGATGTGTGGGACCTGAACATCATGTAAACAGTATGGAATAAGGGGTGGAGAATGTGCTGGTTTTTTTCTGGGATAGAAGTTTTTGTTTCCATTGTAGCTTATATGGAGTAGTGTTTTGGATTTTTGCTGGAAACAGTATTGATCATGCAGGGATGTTTTAGCTATGGCTGATCAGTGTTTACACAGAGTCAAGGCTTTCTCTTCTTACACTGCCCTGCCACTGAGCAGGCTGGGGGTGCACATTGAGCTGGGAGGGACACAGCTGGGACAGCTGACCAAAGAGATGTCCCAGAGCATGTGATGTCACGCTCAGAAATAAAAGCTGGGGAAAGGAGACATTCAGAGTTAGCAGCGTTTTACCTTCTCAAGTCACAGTTACGTACAAGTAATTGAACCCTGCTTTCCTAGGGACAGCTGTGAACGCCTGTCTGCTGATGGAAAAGCAGTGAATTAATTCCTTGTTTTGCTTGACTTGTGTGCACAAATTTTGCTTTACCCATTAAATTGTCTTTATTTCAACCCTTAAGTTTTCTCACTATTAATCTTCTAATTCTCTCCTCCATCCCACTGGGTGAAAGAAGGTGAGTGGCTGGGTGGTGCTTAGTTTCCAGCTGGAGTTAAACCATGACAGTTCCACCCACTTCTATCACTCCAATTTAGAAACCTCTTAATTAGCAAGAGTAGCAGGAAAGACTTTGGAGTGCACTCAAAGAGAGGACAGGTGCTGTTGTCAAAAGGCAAAACTGAAGGATGTAGCTATGGAAAAATGACTGCATCAGGAGGTGTGGAGTCATTTCAGCTAAAGCAATGGGAGGAGGGAAAAATGGAAAGGGAAGATCAGAGGAAGTCCAAGATATGAGTGTCTGTGAGCCTTTGTGGAGGCTGCAGCCTAAGAATCCCTCCATCAAACCCTTTTCCAGACCATGTTGTGCTTTTACTGGATGATTTTACATGTTTTATAACGCTTCAGTGAAGTGGTGTCCAACTTGGTGAACAAGTGAAAACTGATATTAACACTGCTGTCAAAAGCACCAGTAAATTATCTGGCCTAAATCTTCATAAAGCCCTTTGTATAAGGAGCAGCAGTTTGAGGCTGTAGAAGAGTTGAGTCTTGGTGTCGTCTATGGGTGGGAACAGAAAGAGGAGTTCTCTGTCCATCAGTCAGGCATGGTGCATAAAAAATTCAAACAGGTTAACAAAGAAATATGTGTTTATTTAATACTCACTTTCAAAGAAATATTTCCTTGATTGGCAGAACTTTCTGTGGGTGTGAATTATTGCTCAGTAATGGTCTTCAGTGCTGCAGGCATCACCATATGGAAGGGGTCTGTTTATGTGGAACAGTTACTGTGAAGAAAGTCGGGAGACAGAGGTCCTGCCCTTGAGTGTTGCTGGCACAGTGAAAGTGGTAGGTCCTTGTAGAGTATGTGCATTGTAGAATCACTCCTTCAAAGGCTGGGAGCTCTGCCAGATCTAACACTGCAATCACTTTGGGGTTATCCTGGTGGAAACTGAGGTTTCTGTTGACCTCAGGCTACTCAGTTAAGTATGAGCTGGCTGGCCTTGGGCATAGAGTGGCAGTCAGGGAGCTGACCCTTCCATTATTCCAGTTTCAAGTCCACAGACCATAGATCTACCACTGAGTTCCTGAAGTTCAGTTTGATTCCTATGTTTTGATGTGAAGTATGAAAGTTATCTAGAGAGAAAGAATAGAGAGGCTAAAAATATGGAAGATACGAAAGTTAATCCAAAATTCCTAAAGTCTGACAGATTTTAGGAAGTAAAATAGAAGACAGATTGCTGTTTATTTTACTCTTCTCCCCACTGCATGTGAGTTTTCCTTTTATTTTCCTATGCTATAAATGGGTGATACTGGTCCAGTTCCTATACAGAGGCTTGTTTAGACATTTTTAATCTTGTTTGGTTACCTGGGGCTGCAATAGTGGGGATCCAGCTGTGCATGGACTTCAGTATGACACTCTCATTCAGATGATTTCTAGTTGTAATATCAGTGAATGTTTTGTCCTCAGGACAAATGGATATTTGCCATTTCCTAAGAATGGATACTTACTGCTCACAAACTCCAGACATTTTTAAACTGTTGAATCCTGCTGCTATAAAATCCCCTAACTGCTAGTGTTGGGGGATTAACACATCTCCTTCAATCAGCAGTTGAGACTGGATTCAGATTAACAGATACTTCCATTTAAAAAACATGTTAAGGAAACCCTAATTTCAGAAGCAGATGTATACTGCTCCTGCACTTTCCTGCTTTTTTCTCTTCTGAATAAACTTGAAGTACCTTATGAATATAGGGAAAATTGGAAATTATTGTATTGTATTGTATGTGTTTTTGAGATAACCAATATAAAACTGTACTAATTTGTTTGTGTCCATTGGCAAAACCATCTTCCTTTTCTTATACTTTCAAAACAACATGCTTACTGAAGTATGTCTATACACTCTGAATAATCTAAACAAGTCTTTTTGCTATGTGTTCATAAAGATATTCAAGAAATATCAGCAGATAGCTGAGTGAAGCTGACATTTAAAGTACTGAAAATTACATAACAGCTACTAATAAAAAAAGATTATAACTATGATGAATGAAGAACTGTGAATTAACATTTAGAAATTCAACAAAGCTGAGGTTTCTATGTGAATGAGTATGAAAGGTGAGCGAGATATTTTTGAAAGCTTTTATTGTACGTCAGCAGAGTGTGTGTCAGAGAGAAATTATTTTGAGAATGCTTTAATATTACAGTTGCAGTAATTAGTCTTTAGGTAGGTAGAAAAGACTGAGGTGTTTTTTGTTTTGTTTTGGGGTTGTTTTTTTCTTTTTTTTTCTTAATGGCAAAGTTTTCAGAGCTTCCTTTTTACTACTTCTAGAAACACCCTGAAGATAAGAGATGGAAAGATCAAGGATCACTTGAATAATTTTATGAACCACTCCGTTTCTTGAAGTTCTTTAATGAAAAAAAAGGCTGTGATGTGCTACATAATTGTGCCTTTTTGTGAGGTAATTATGGATGGTACTCGTAGAGAACCACATCTTGTGAAAGGACAGAGTCAAGAACTACTTCAGAAGGTAGAAGTTATGGAGGCTTAGAGAAATACAAGCTTCTGTAAAATAAAATTTTATAGCAACTTGGTATTTGTATAAAAAAAGTTTAACATAAAAGACTAAATGAGTGAAGTTATATCTACTGGGCTGATTGTGATAGCTTTAGGCTTGGTCCTGGATGACCTGGTCTTTGGCAGAAGTGTTTTGGTGAGGCAAAGGAAGTTTACTGCCTGAGGAATCAGCTCATGTGAAGATAAGCCCAAAAGTCACTCAGTCTTGTTTCTAGCTTCAATTCCAAAGCAATACTTACACCAGCACATTGTTGTCTAGGGGCAACCATGAAGGAGACTGATCCATGGTGTAAAGTACAAATCACTACAGCTGAGCTGAACCAGAGTGAGTGGGCAGATGTTTATGTAATGCTGTATTGGGTGTGAATCATAACTGGAGAACCACACAGTCTTGGCTTACTTTCTATAAATGCAGTAATAAAAACCAAAATCCTTGCATCATAGGTGCTCAGCAACAATGGGATAACCATGGCCTACCTCTTCCAGATGAAGACTTTGAAATGATTGCTCTAGATATAATTCACAGATCCTCTTGATCTGTTTTGGGGTAGTGGATGTAGGTCAAGGTTATTTCCTCATTGGTACATTCCTGTAAAAACCCCAATTCTATCCTTTTCTTTAACTTGGTAACGTAGTGCTTGTTAGTAGAAGAGATTCCTCATTATTGGGCTGACTTGTATCTGAGGATCTTGTATTTCTCATGTGGTAAAATAAGTTGGAAAAGACAGGGTGGACAAACCACCTGATACACTGTGCAATTTCATGGACTAACCCATATTTAATATCTCTTACATAAGACACAAATGCATCAGTCTTTGAAGAATCAGAAGCACTGCCATCCACATAGCGCTTCTCTCTTCTCCACTCCACTGCAATGATAACAAAGACTAAATAATGCTGAGGGAGTCTTCCCAGGTAACAGACAGGAATGCTTCAAATATTACTACGCAATGGCAAGAAAAACTTAATCTATTTCTAAAGAAAAAAAATCTGGAAAGGTGGAGTGACTAAGAAAAAGTATGTCCTACTCAGAGGCCAAGAATGGAGGAGTAGAACCATGTCTCCACTTGTGGTCCTAGAGAGGTAATGAGTGAACCAGTGTGCACATTCACTCCTTGGTACATAATATGAACTTATGTCTGGGGGAAATTGATAGGTTGGAATAATTGGTACTCCTTTGGTAAGGGAGAGAGAGGACTAACTGGGAGACTGAGGAGACCAGTGAGAAAAGTTAATGTACAGCCTACCTGAGTATAAAAAGTGAGACCTGAAGCAGTCATGTCCTGACGCCAGTCCATCTGGCTAATAGGTGTCCAAGGAGGGACACTCCATAAGGATGATGCTACAAGAAATTTAAGAGAAGTTCAGAGCCTAAATTTTTGTCATTCTTCAAACCTTAGTGATACTAGTTATAATCAGTGATTCACTTAATATCAGTGGAAAAGATAACCTGTTATATGTTGGTATTGACAATTAACATAATCTTCCATCAAATCAGGAGGGATGTGCTAGATGTGTTTTTTTTCATACTGAGTACTCTGAATTCCATGAAAAAGAATCCATAGGAAATATCCTCTTAGTTCAACTATTATCTTTGACTGAGCCATGACTCATTTGCACTAAATTGAAACCAGCAAGGTAGCTATTCTCTTTTGAATAAAAAGCAGGGTCCTGGCAGGTTCACTACAGCTTCTTTCTGCTATTAAAGGCAAAAAAAATATAATAAATGTCTGCAAGTGTGTTTGCATCATTCTGTGCTGCCATTGCCTAATTTTACATATTTAATGTGACATTTCTGAAGCAGGCTGAATGTTTCTTACTGCTAGTTTATTGTTCCTGCAGTCTATTCCCATATGCTTCTTCAGATCCTTGGGGTTGTCTGTGATGTGATAATGTGTTTAGAAATGTGACTTCCCTTCTCTGTGTTAGGCAAAGGGTCCCTTGCAAATTCATGTCAGTGAGTTCATCCTAGAACTCAGTATTCTGTCCCAGTGCAGAATGGCAGGAGGAGCAGCAGAGGGGAAATAACAGCTGCTCTGGTCTGGCCAGGGGGATGTGAAGGAGCAAGACCTAATACTCAGATTTTGGGATGTGTGGCATGCCTCCTTCACTCTTCAGAAAGGGGCCTACATCACAGGAATGGCCCAAATGCTTAAATGTTACCTGTGATACACAAATTGTTCTGAGAATGTAGTAGCCCTTGTGGGGGGATAACAGGAACATTTGGAGGATATATGTTTCCACTTTTCTTTCCTTCCTTTCTACCAAACAACAGTTTCTCAGCGACCAGTATTTGAGAAGCATCTTAGTAAAAGAGAGTTTCTTTTCTCATTGTCTCTCGAGCCATTTATATTCAAGCCATTAATATTCAGTTCCTTGCTGGTTCTTAAATTTCAGGTGCACACAACTTGCACACATTTTTGGGTTTGTTTGTTTGTTTGTTTTTTGTGAAGAATTGACAGATATAATTACTTCCCCTTCATAAACCAAACCAAACCAAACCTTCTTTCCTCACTAATTTCTCCTAAAGCTCAGCTAACCATTGTAGCAGTGGAAGCAACCACAAAAGAATGAATCTAGTTTGAGAGAACTGAGAAAGAATTCAGGTCTGTTTACTTCAGAACATTTCAGAATCTTCTCATGAGGAAAATTTCTAAAGAGCAATATCACAATGAATATTCCATCTGAAAATAGAAATAGTCTTTTGAGCTAGTTGCAATGGCTGTTAACATAACAATGGCTGTGCCTAAAATGGGTGATTATTTAAGAAATGAGCTGGAAACAAGATCTGTATCAGTAAAAGCTGATCCTTTTTATCTTATTGAAAACTACAGTAATTTCACGAATACAAGCTGCACCATTTTGACTAAGATTTTGCTCCCAAACCAGAAATGCAGCTTATACTCAGGAGCAGCTAATATGTGAATAATTTTCTGACATTTACAACCTCAGAAGCGCCAGCCAGGGTGCCGAGCCGAGCACCTACCAGTAAAAGCCGGCATTTCATGATTGTTACAAATTGTTACTCTGTTGCTCTGCAGATGGAGTCTGGCTCCCTGCAGGCAGCAAGGGGGGCGGGGAGAGAGGAGGGAGAGCTCTCTTCTTCCCTCCTCTGCCGCAGCCTGGGGGAGAGACGGGGGTGCCCCGTGCCACCATCGCCGCAGCCCGGGGGGAAGGTGGGGGCCCTGTGATGCCATTGCCGCAGCTCAGGGAGGAGGCAGTGGGCTCCGTCTCGGCCCACCTCCACTGCCGCGGGAGCTGGGGGGGTTCCGTCCCTGCCTGCCACCACGGGACAGCGCCGGGCCAGGGCGAGCGAGCCCAGTGGCAGCGACTGGCCCCGAGCGGCACCTCTGAGCGGCAGCGCCGGGCTGGGCCACCTGGCCCCGTCAGCAGCCCCGAGCAGGCCAAGCCTGCACAGCCCGAGCCGAGCCAGTAAATCCCGCCATGCCACGGTTCTGTTACTAATTGGCAACTTTGTTGCACGCGGGTCCTCGCTGCAAACGACAGAGCGGCTTATACTCAGGTACGGCTTATTTATGGACAAAGAATGAAATGTTTACCAACATCCAGAGACGCGGCTTATACTCAGTGCGGCTTGTATTCGTGAAATTACTGTATATTGGTAACTGGTAAGAAGCCGTCTAAACTTTTGAGGAACCCTGCCAAAAAACCATGATAAAGAATTCGTTTTCATCCACTGTTCTCATTGGATAAACCATGACAGAGTAGATAAGGTGCGATCAAGCAACTATTAAATATGCAGAAGGAATTACTGTCTTATACACTCAAAGAAACACCTTAAATCATCAGTGTGCTAAATTTAAATTATTACAAGCATCCATCTTGTGAAAATAAACTTGTGTATGATTGGATGATAATGGGGCAAGAACTCATCAATAAACAGCCTGTGAGAGAAGCTACATCACAGGCTCAGTGAGGAACTGGGAATTATTCAAAGATATTCTGCAGGGGCATAGAAAGAAATAGCTGCCAACCTAGATCAATAAAGAAAATATGGATCTATGGAGGGTGCTTAGAGGCTGTGGTTGTACTCTTTTATGGATATAGGTTACTACTAAAATTATGACAAGAGAGATAATTTCGGAAGATATTTTCTCTAAGCCATGGGAAAAAAATATGTGGCCTTCCTTAGTTCTTATCATAAACTGAGTACCAAGTACAGAAATTTAACCTGACGTGTTTTGCAAATGATTGTATTTATAGGTCAGTGAAAGACTTAAAAAGCTAAGTCCCAAATGCTCAGTGATACGGAGTTAGATGCCTAAGTACACTTGAGGATGTTGATTCTATTGTTCAACTAAGTTGCATAAGCTCATGTAAGCTTAGCTAAAATGCGTATATAACATACATGCTCTCTGCAGTATTTTTAACTGAAAGAACATTTATTCTAAAGAAAGTCCTTCAGAGTGCACATTTCAAGATTAATTTAATCTTTTGACTTCAATCAATAAGGTTGTGGGGATAAAGAAGCAGTCATATTGGTATTCCTTGACTAAGAATTGCAATTTCATTCTTGTAATATTTCTGTGACTGGTTTTTTATCTACTTACCAAAGAAAATAGCAGATCACTTAGGATGAAATTAAAGCTTAGAAGAGGTCAGCCTCCTAGAGAGAATGTCATAAAGCTATGAAATTTAGAAATTGAAGGATTATTAGGGATATGAACAATATTGATTGAGCGGATCGTACTAGTTACTGGGTTGGATTAATTACCACCATCAGATTTTCTTCTGTGAACTGAAGGTATGTCTCAGTGACTTATATACATTTAGGCAGTTTCCATGCACTTCCACTGACGGCTGCCTGTGGTTGGTTGGATGGGAAAGCAATATGCACTGCTCACAGGAACACTTGTGATGTTCTTATGCTTGCCTTGTTGCATCTACACAGGACATACCTCGCATTAACAGGTAGAACTATGTTTTCCATGTTACTGTAATTCCAGTTCCCAATGTTGATGAGTTTTAATGTCACATTGGAAGGCACAAAGAGATGGCAAGCATTTCCAGATTTAGCTTTCCTTTTTGTGAACTGGCATCCCATTGTGTGATAAAAGAAGCTACTAAAAGCAGCCAAAGTAGTTTAAGGAAGCCAGTCTGGTAATGCTTGTTACTGCCCAGTGTATTTTCTCTCAGCTGCTAGCTGAGGTGCTGCTCATTAACACCCAGCAAAGCCCAAGAGACCCCCAGGATGCTGCTGCCTGTTCAGAGGCAGGCAGTCACCTCTGGAGCACCATGCTGCTTCTCCCCAGGGACATCTTTCACTGGGCCAGGTTGCTCTAAGTCCCATCCAACCCGGCCTTGAACATTCCCAGGGATGGGGTATCCACAGCTCCTCTGGGCAATCTCTCCCAGTGCATTCCCACCCTCACAGCAAAGAATGTCTCCATAACATTTATTCTGAACCCACTCTCCTTCAGTTTGAAGCCATTCCCTCTTGTCCTACCATTACATGCCTTTAGTAAAAGTCCCTCTCCAGCCTTTTTGTAGGCCCCCTTTAAGTCTTCTATAAAAGCTCCCTAGAGTCTATTCTTCTCCAGACTGAACAACCCAAAGTCCTTGTTTTTAATAAAGCAACTGGGATAATTCTGGCCCCTGAAGAAGTTCAGTCCTTGACTTAAATGAGTAATTTAAGAATACTTATAATATGATATAAAATGAATTATGCATATTTATTCAAATGTTCAAATCTGACAGCATAGTTCTAGATTCCAATTATCATCCAGATATCCCAGTCCATTAATTCTTAATTTAAATTTCATATTTTTATGTATCATACTCCATATTTCATTGCTTTCATGTTATGGTATTGCAAACTCTGTTTCTGTACTTTGATAATATTTTTAGGCAGCAGTTTCAAAATCACTCAAATCAATTTTATGAAATCACTATTGCAAGATTTTTCAGTGAGTAGAAATACCTGCATAATTTTTTCCAGACTTCAGAAATGTGTATGAGGAGCAAAACAAAAATCTGGGCATGCTCTGGTTGTTGGTGTTATCTGTGCAGTTCCAGATGTTCAGAAAACTTTCTAGCTTCATAAAATCCTGCCCTCAGAAGTGTATTAACTTTAGAGGAAAAGCATGTTAATGTTACTATTTTATCTGTTCTATCAGTGGACTAAAATATTTGTAAACTCTTGCTGTACTGCAGAAAATATTTTCCATGTTGCTATAGACCTTGTCCTGTTTATATCCCACTCAATATTTTAAAAGCAGTGCACAATTAACAGAAAACCTGGAAACTGTTAGCTCCTGGAAAGGACATTCCATTTTTTTTAATCAGTTAGGCATTTAATTAAACAAGTTTGGTACAAGGGGGAGATAAATAAGAAAAAAGGGAAAATGTGCTTCAAAAAAGACTGAGAAAAATTTTAGATAGGGATTTGGGTTTGATTGATGGAACAGCTGCAAAATAGGTCATCACATCAAGGGCAGTTTTCAGCTTTTCATATGAGTGATGAGCACCTGTGTTTCTTAACCAAATGCAGTAATTTCATGACTACAAGGCGCACCCTTTTGACTAAAATTTTCCCCCGGAACCCGGAAGTGCGCCTTATAGTCCGGTGTGCCTTATATGATGGACAAAGTTCAGAAATTTGCCTACCCGGAAGTGAGAGCTGCAAGCCGCGGCGGGAGCTGGCAGGGTCACGGTTGCCAGGTGGAGGTGGGGCATAGCCCGGCCCTGGAGAGGCGGCACAGAGCAGCGGCAGCCATAGCCCGGCCCCACCGGGTACAGGCGGGCCCGGGGGCCAATGGCTGCCGGGTTGAGGCGGAGCCTCATCCAGCAACCGCCCGGGGTGAGTTGGGGGTGGAGCCTCGCTGCAAAAAAAAAATGTGCCTTATTGTCCGGTGCGCCTTATCTGATCTACAAAGTTGCGAATTTTGCCAACTCCCCGGGGGTGCGCCTTATAGTCTGGTGCACCTTATGGTTGTGAAATTACTGTAATCAAAAAAATGGAAAATCCTCTCAGAATAAAAGAAATAGTTTATAGAGTTATTTCTGGGCCACTCCAGGCAACTGAATAATATTGAGCTTAGAAATAATTGCATGATAACAAAAGGTGTCTACGTCTACAGATTTATATATGTTTGCCTTCTGTTTTCGTAGGATCAGACAAAACTGGGGACCCTATAAACTGTATAGAACTAGGTTTTACTAATGATGTAAAATTATTTTTGTGACCTCTTAAAGATTTAAAGAAGAAAAATTGCAAGGCATAAAATATTAGTTTAAATGATTTCATAGGAAAATATAAAAATATGTTAAAATTCAAAGAAAGCTGTAATCTTAGAATGGGGATCATGTTACTTAATTCAAGGGGAGTGCAAAGAGAGCCACCCAGTGCCATTGCACACTCCTTGGCATCCCCAGGACACCTACACAGCTTTGGAAATATTTTTCAGGACTTACAGTAGGGTTCCACACTCCTGAGGGTGTAGTTGGAAGCCAAATGGCATAGCTGATAATGTCAAATGTGCTTGTAGAGAGCCCTGCTGAGATTGCCTTGATGTCCAGGAGTTAGATGTCTCAGTCTGACATTGCCAGTCTTAGGGTCCCTTCAGGGTCAGTATGGAGAAATTGAGATATCCTGAGCTCAGATTTTCTAATCCTAAAGTAGGTCAGTTGTATTCCATCTGAAGCTGCCTGTTTGATGATAAGGACAATCCTAGAGTGACTAACTCAGACACTTAGACGTGTGGAGCTCAGTAAATTTCCTTGCACTGAATCTGTGAGTGATGTGAAGTGTCTCAGATGCCTAAGTGCTACCCTAGAAGGGTCCCTGCCGGCCAACCACAAAAGCACCCTTGGCCCTATGATAACTTTAAATCTTTAATTTAAGTGAAAATTATCCTGGCTCTAAGAGGTTCTTTTAACAAAGAGAAGTATTTTCTAGCCCTAATTCCTCACTCCCAACATAATTTATGCCCCTGCTCAAAAGAGACAGGATCCAGAATGGAAGCTATTGCAATGACTTCTTGAAATGGTGCAAAGTGAATGAGAATTTGATGTTCCAAATAGCCCTGAACTTCAAAATGGGAGTGTTTGTAGCTGCCCTACTGGGGGAAAAGAAATGTTGAGAAAGATGTTAGCAGGGAAGAAGCAAGGCTAGTGAAGAAAGTGTTGAGGCCAATGTGATACAGCTTGTCTCGGCTGGATCTGTATTGCCAGCAAGGCTGGGGTTCCAGAGGCTGCATGGTTCAGCCATGTTTTAATAGCAGTGTGAGCCATGTACAGCGGCCACCTTGGTAGGAATGTTCACTCACTGTAAGGTTAGTAGTGAACTGCAAATATTTCCTCCCATGCAGTTGATGTGCCTCCTTTTGAGCGCTTCCTGAGCCTTTTGAAAGTGAAGGCAGCGTGGAGAAAATGGTGAAAATGGTGAATGAACTGGGGTGGCAGGCTGCATTTGGCTTACTGGCTGTTCTTTGGTCATCTCTGGTCTGATCTACATCTACAAAGCTATCACAGCTGTTGCCTTGCTGAAAATCCTCCAATTCTCTCCCTTTATTTAGGAGAAATTTATAGGGTTTATTACAAATGAATGCTCATTCATTCCACATATGTTGCTTAGGAAGGGAGAATATGGAATTGCACAGGAGCACTTCCTGCTTAATGCCTCAATACAGAAAGAAAGTTAAGTAGAATAAAATTCCAAAGATAAACTTCAGATCAGACAATTTCTAATGTTTTCATTTATTTCTTTATGGTCTTTCTCTCTTCTGCAGAATCTTAGACCTAGCTTCAGCAGAACACACACACTCTCCTTTGGGGGACTAGTTGTGGTTTCATTGCCTGTTTTGCCTTGTTACCTTGACAGTCTCAGCTGTGGGATGCACCTATGAGCTTTCTCTAGGGAATTACGGCCTGGAACCCTTCATTTACTCAAGCCTTGCTATCAAAACAACACGTTACACATTCTTTGCCCCAATGGCACAAAATATTCGCGCTGAAGGATAAAACAAAACTAATCAAAAGGACTGTGAGTCTTGGGCCAGGATTTTAGTTTTAACTTGTCCTGGTAGGGAGAAGGAGATTGTGCAAATCATAGCTGGCTCAGTATACAGGATTGAGTTCCATCCAACAGTCCTCAGCAGACAAGAAGAGCACTTGCAGGTGAATGTTTTTGCTCCCACACACATATCACACCCCTAAGGCACAACACACTGTCACTCTGTGGGAATGCTACATGGCATGTCTGGTTGGCTTGTAGAAGCTGGGAATGGATGAAACATAATTAGAGCAGATGGTGTCTCTGGAAACTGCCAACATGTAAGAAATCTCTAATGACCACACTAAGATTTTTCAAAATTCTCTGGTTTAGTCTGAATTGGGTGGATTTTCATGGGATTAAAAAAGAGCACATTCCTGACACCATGAGGATTCTTGTAAAATCTCAAGTACATCAATGTACAGACAACCTTGATATTTTCAGTAAACAGTCATGAATTTTAAAAACCTAACCTAAGCTTGACATATTTCCTCTAGCTACAGCAGTGATTCCATTGTTTTAATGGAAACCTTTCCAGCAAAATCAAGACTGAGGAAGGACATCGTACAAAACTTTTGAGTCAGAACAGTTAAAATGTGACAGGCTTACAGGTGATAAAATAAAATATTCAACTATGGGAATCATTATCAGCAGCATTTGTAAAAGTATTTCATAGCTGTTTTAAAAAGGTATAGTGATATATTTTTTTAATTAGGAGAAGGAATATATTTCAGCATCTGGGAAAACATTTAAGACATTAGAAAACAACTGTTGAATTTTTGTGCAGATTAGCAAAGTATGGATGGGTTTATTACTGTTGAATTCCTTTATTCAACCAATTATACCCATTAGGAGTAAGACCTGAAATGCCCAGTAGCCACTTCTCATTCAAACTTCCAATATTCTTGCATACAAAAGTTTATGAGGTTAAATAATTATTTAAATATATTATTATAAAAGTCACTTTCATCTCATCCGCAGGGTTTTTGATTGTTCTCTGCATAGGCTGTTATAAGGTTAACCTTGGGTAAACCTCTGGGATTCAAAACAAATTATATTCAAAAATTCTCAGGAATAATTTTTGTAGATCTCAAATCAAGAAAATAAATTAATTATTTGATTTAATCAGGAAGCAATATGTCTACCTACACCACCTGGAGAGCATGAAATGTCTTTGTCTCTTATCTCTTCAAGGTTTTCCTTTCATTGGCTGCTGATTACATGACCTCTGGCAATAAAGTATTTAGTAGTATTATTTCCATCTGTCCACCTGGATCAGATTTGTAGTGACATGTTGGAGTTTGGAGGTTTTCTGGCCACAATTTAAATAATGACCTAATTTTTCATACAGTGCACAGTGAATTTTTAACTATTTGGAAAACTCAAATATCATTTAAATAATTGATCTTACTTTATTGCTTCTACTAAAAGTCAATGTAAGGTCAACATAAACAATTTTATAGCATTTTTACTTTCTTATCAAAAGGGCTGTAGAGTACAGAATAAGGATTATTTTATATCTTTTTTTTTCCTGTAAATTTGTTTTGTCGAAAGGAAACAAAGCTCCTAAGTAATTCTGGAACTACAAAATCAGAGCTGCAATGAGCCTCAAAAGATGATATTTCCCACCTTTTTTCCCATTTATCTCTGAATTATTAGCAGGGAACACTTTATTAAAAATACTCGTGATGGAGATTTCACAGGCTCTGCAAGCATAACTCCTGCATTTCACCATTTCAAAAACGAGAAAGTTTTTCCATGTGATTTGTCGAAATATTTTGATATCAATTGATAAACTCGGTCAGCCTTTTTTTTGTTAGGGTGGGCACTTTTTTTGTAGTATTTTCATTAATATCCTATATAGAACACACTATTCATAGTAGTAAAAAGAGGTTTCAGGGAACCTTTTGCTTAATTTCTTCTTCTAGGAAAATGAACTTTGCTTAGCAGACTTGAAATTTATAACTTTTCATCTATGAAACCATTTGCATTGTGTTACTATGATAAGAATTGAAGGAAATAATGCCCATGTCTGTCAGACAGCCACACACAGGTCAAGTAAAAATTCTGAGATTTTGTGATCCAGGGCATGTATTAACTTTGTCCTGATCATGTCCTGCAACTGTCTGGTGTCCTGCAAAAAGCACTCTTATCTCACTCAAGGTAAGGTCCCAGAGAATGTGTAGCTAATCTGATCATATCACAAAACATAATTGTTCTAAGTACTGAGGTGAGAAATTTTACTTTTAACCCTGTATTTACAACTGGGGTTTTTTTGTTTGGTTGTTTTTTTCTCTACCTATTAATATAATATATGGCATTGTCATATATTGTCAAGGCATTGTCTCTATACACACACTTGCCATTTGCAGTATTTTTGCCACTAAACACCTGCTCAATTTTCATGACAGTGAGGTTACTCACATCCTTGCAGAACCTTTTCTGGACCAACCATTTTCTCACTGACAATCTGCGTGTGTTTGTCATGGTTTGACCCCAGCCAGAACTAAGAGCAGTATGTGGTCATAGAGCAAAGCTCTTATATTCCAAGTGGGATGTCCTTTAATCTGATTTCTGACATGTACCTGAAACATTCCAAGTAGGCCTGCTTTATTTCCTTAAACCTAAGAAGTTCCTAAGAAGAAAACCTATTGTTCTCTCCTGAAATAATATGTTTTATATTCAGATGGAGAGGGATAGGATACACAACATTATTTTCGACCTTCCTTCTTCAAATACTTAGTTGCTTTGCACCTTGACCCTTTCTGAGAAAAGGAGTTCTGACATAAAACCAGAGTATTAGCTTTTGAGGATAATCACAGTGTTTCTATCAATGCCTATTTCTACCAATGCACGTTTTGTGCAGTTCTTAAGGGAAGAATTTCAGGAACAATATGAAGGGTTTTTTTCCCCTCAAAGACTGGTGTTATTATTAAAAAACAGAGAAGTTGCCACACAAGGCCACATAATTGCTGTAAGGTGCAAATATTCTGATGTTAGTCATAGATGCTTCAGAGGAAGACATACAAGTTTTGTCATAAACAGCAGCAGTAAATCCTGCTTTTTCCTGATCTAGAAGAATTGGAAGTTTGTTTTAAGAGCTGCATTATGAAGGCTAATATTTCTTGCAGAAGTGCATTGGTATGAGCTATTAAATGGTATGAGCTGTTATGAACTGTCTGTTAGCAATATAAAATGTTCAAGCTTCTTCCAAATTCAATTAAATTCCTGTGTTGAGCAACTTCCTTCAAGTACTGTTTTCATGGATTTTGTTTTTACTGTGAGTAAAAGTATTTTCTCATGCCAGTTTTGATTATACCACCAGTTTTGATCATGCCACAGTGGAAAGTGATTTCCAAATAGAAGAAAAAAATGCAGCTCTAAAAAGCTCATATCCTCTGTTAATAAAAGAGATGATAAACAAGACACTGCAAATTTCTGCTGTCTGAACAAAGTGAATCACTTTGAAAAGGTTGCAGTTATGTAGAGGACTGGAGGACAGGAACAGGCCAATGTATTGACTCAGAAAATGCAAAATTAACCATTATATGGGAAAACAGTGGAAATATGAAAGGTGAACTGCTGTTTGATGTGAAAATGCAGAAGTTAAAGCTTGCTTTCTTGTTCTTGAAACAATTAAAAGGTGTCCTTGAGTGTGTGGCCAGGAGAAGTGAGAAGAGAATTACTATGGCTGACCAGCATGCCTGTTTTATATTTTCCCAGAATTTGTTATTACATTCTTAAAACTGTGGTTGACAGGAGGTAATTTGAAAACAGGATTTAATTTTATATTAGAGGTTTGGAAACCAGAGCATGATTATCGGTAACCTACAGACAGTGGAGCTCCTGCAGATTGACAGTAATGCAGCTAAGTATCAGAATCTAGCCTGGTTCACCTGGTTCTCTGTATGAGCAACGTTGCTTAAAAAATGTTACACAGTGATGGTTTGTAAGGAAGGTAATAGTTGGCTTTTTTCTCCTTGATGCTTGAAAAAGAAAAAAAGAATTTTGAGTTAAGAGACAAAAGCAAAAGGAAAAAATGCAAACCACCACTATAAGTACCTTTAAGAATATATGTTGTGTTCTTCTTGCATCTGTGAAACCAGAAATAATTATTTCAAGTGAAGTGTGGGAGTATCATGAATTATCCCACATTTCACAACAGTTACTTATGCTTTCTCTCAATAACAGTTAACAAGGTTTATGTCAATGAGGCTTTTCACGTGAAATCAGGTTTGGAGTATCACATAAAGCTTGAAGAATGTGTTTTAAGAGATTGCATTTCAGGTAATTAATGTAATATTAAATATTTTTTCACCAACTTTTACATTACAGATTATGCATGTGAGTGAAGTCAATGGGACTTGACATGCCAAAGAGATCCATGACCACAAACCTTAGGGAAAGATCAAGTGAAAATAACAGTAACCAGGAATATGATATGCGTTTTTGTATTTTCTGAGCTTTCTTTAACAAGTGGCCATTATACAAACAGTTGGATTGCACACCTCATGAGACCCTTTCTAACTTGAATGACCTAAGAAATGATGAGTCCACCATATTAAAAAATTTTACTTTTCACATGTGCTGCTTTACATCAGACAGAAATGTTGTCTTATATTACTCTGAAATGTAATTTTTCAATAAGTTTCACATGGAAAATTGTTAACTCATGTCCACTGCTTATTTTTTTAACCACTTGCCAATACATGTAGTCACATACAAAATGTTGTGGATTATGACCAAGACCAGCTGGATGATACATTCCTCCCATATAACACCATTACATATTCAACTAATATGCTTAGAATGCAATCTACTTATGTCATTACATCTTTTAATTAATCTTTCTATTTATAGAGAGATCACAGATAATGAATGAATGTTTCAGTCTCCATGAATGGCTCTCTGGGATGATGTAACCCAGTGATAAATGAAAACACAAACAGCCAGACACTGTGCTGACCTTTATTCAGCTTTTCTTGCATGTTGGCTAGTTCTGTAAAATTTCCAGGGAATACTACTTCTATCAGGTACTACTTCTATGAAAGAACTTGGTGAGTACCACTTGCCACTCAAACACAGCACCTTGGAAAGTATTCTGGATAATGTATTGTAATACATTTTAAACTCAAAATCCAAAACAATTCACAGGAAATTTGATTTCCATTTCTTAACGTCTTAAAATTCCACAACTCTAAAAAATCCAAGAGAGCACTGATCTCTGAAATCTACAAGTATAATTTCACATTTTCTGCATTATTTAAACTTATTTATCTGTTATGCCAAAAAAAAAATGCTAGTTCTGACTTCCATACTCACAAGGGATACTGAAAATGTAGCTAATTTTCCTTTTGTGGCATCTGTACCTGCAGCCATTGACCCTAACTGGAGCTGCAATTTGTTTCTCAAAGTGAAGACTTTAGCTTTTTTTATTTGATGCCTTTTTTTAAGTCTTTGCAGTGGCATATATATGAGCACTGCTTTTTGCCCCTGGGGAACTATCCTAATTGATGCTGACTGAAATTTTAATCTTTCAAAAGCTACGGGAGTTCAGAGCTATTTTAGCAGAGTAAACAAGTGCTAAAGGAATTATTGAGAAATTAAAACAACCACAGTAATAGATAATTTTAGTTTCTTAATTGCATAAATTAATTCTCGCTCAATTATTTCTTACACTCTTTTTACAACTCTTCATAATAATATCTGAAAAGGAACTCCAAAATTAAGAAATAAGAAACATAATGAAATTCATAAAATGCTGTGGTTCACCCCCACAGCAGGTCTTTTTTTGTGTGAGGAATCCTTATGGAATTAAATAATTTCTATGTGAAAGATGTTCCAACCTCATATTTGCTAAAATGTTTTTTTGATTATTTAATTTCTTTTTATGTAGTGTAGAAAAAATGCCGAAGTAGATATGTTTTCTTATAAGAGTTTCTCTTCAGAGCTACTGGACGTATTCTGGGAGGTGGATATAAATCTGTACAAAGGGACTGAAAAGGAAATAAATAAGCTTTATTGATTTGTCCTGTTGCTCTGAGAAGTGAAACTGGGGACCTCAAAAGTTTCCAGTCCTTCTCACATACAATAAGTCAATCTCTGGCCTCCAGAGAAAAAGCCAGAGATTTTATTCTAGGGATTCTTGTGCGTGAATAGAAGCCAGTTTTGAAGAAGAACACAAACAATATCTTGGGCTGAGTAAAGCAGAAACAAATCTCTATCAAGGAGTTGGCTTCATTGCTTTTCAGTACTTTAAAGTCTGTTTTCATACTATTCAGTATTCAAGAACAAGTTCTCAATTTTTTTAGGTATTTTCTATCACAATTCAGGTCACATTATGGATGATGATTGGCACTAGTAAGACACATTTTAACTAGTACAGTGAGTCAGGCAACTACCACTAATTCTGTGTTCAAGTGACACCTACTATGTCAGTAATATCTGTTTAGCTATATTTTTAACACAGTGTCAGTGCTTAAAGGCAAAAATTCTTGAAGTAACCGTTGCCTTTTATTTGCTTTAAAAAAACCCCTGTCAAACCACAAAGACCCCACATGCAAAGAAAACAGGGGAAGAAACAAGGAAATCTTGTAGGAAGAAAAACCTGAAATAGAATTAAGTCACAAAAAGAAACAAGAGAGCATTGAGTAACTCTTTCCTGGATAGTCCCCATGGAAAGCACCAATAAATCCTGAATTCTGTTCTGCATTTTTTGACACAGCTTTGTTGGAAAGCTGGTGACTCTGCTATATTCAGACTGTGGAATACTTTCTGTCTGAGTGCTAAAGGTGCTTTCCAGGATGGTGAAATTGCATCTTAAAATTCCTTTGGGGACATGAAAGAAATTAGTCAGGCTTACACTTTTTTGGGAAGCTTGCTACAGACAGCAGACTATTATATAGTGGAGAATCATGAATACATCACTATTTAAAAAGAAAAATTATTCAATATACACCTATATATTAATAATATATTATCTGGGGCTATATTTAATGCAATCAAAACCAACAGAGTTCAGTTTGGCTCTTTAAAAGGATGGCCTAACCCTCTCTTGAGGGGATTCACAGCTGTGATGATTAAAGGGACAGAAGTGCTTATGCCTTGAACTGCAGTACTTGTCTGTAGCAACATCATCTGGTGCTATGTGATCATTTTGAATTAGGGTTCTTCTGGTTCAGGGTACTGGATGTTTGGGCTCTTATGCTGAGCTAACTTTCTCCTAATATATCATGTTCTGTGGGAAAATCTGCAAGGTAAGCTTCTTTATTTGGATGTTTTCCACACGTTAGACACTGCAACACCTGACCTAGAAAGCTCTTTGTTCTTTAGTGGATCTAAGGGAACTTGGAAGATTATCCACAGGGATATGGAACAGGAGGGGAACGGGAACAAAATTAATTATAATTGTGCTCAGTTCCTGTGGAGAAGTGCAACAAGTGGAGTATTGAACTGGAATGTACAGAACAGCCTCATCTGTCTCTATAACTGGTATCTAATTGTTTGAGGCTGAACTTACATAAAATTAAATCCTATGATCTTCTCCTATTTTGCTATGCACTTTTATTCCTGTTCAAAAACTGAAGCAACCAGGAGCTGCCCTGGGCAGAGAACCAATCAGCATCTGCAACAATCTTGCTGAGAAAGGACATAGTTCTGTAGCTATGACTCTAATTTTATCTCATATCCAGCTGGGAAAGGATGAGGGACTCACCTGAATCCTTCTCAAAGAGAAGTATCTTTATGAGAAGAGAGAAAACAAAATGAAAGAGAAAGCCAACAGCTATGCATTTGCAAGGTTGGACATAGCTTTTGGTTTCTCTACTGTTTTAGAACTGAGAATCCTTTACCTCATCTGACATCCCTCTGGAAGGAACTCTACATGCAGAAATACCATTTTTTCAGATGCCGAGGTGAGGACATAATTCCTTTTTTTTTGGTCTGGGACAGTTTGCCTGCTTACCAAATGGATGATGCTGTGGTGAAGTGGATGTGTGGCTTTGTTCATCTGCTTCCCAGGAAGCCCCAAAGCAAAGCAGCTATTTTCAGCACTCTGCCATTTGTGTATCATTTTGCTTCACAGTGAGAAGAGAGCTATTGCTGAACAAAACACTTCTGGCTGCCTAATCGAGTGACTGATTTGCTGTCTGTCATTACTCACTTTGGGACAGGGTAATGGGGGTGCTGTTCTCTTTGGCAAGATAAATGACTCTGAAGGATGAGCTAATATCTCTACTGCAAAATTGATATTTTTCTTGTTCCATAACTGTCCAAAAGTAGGCACTGTCACACTGCTGGGAAGGCTTCTAGCCCCACCTATTGTCAGTCTTGCTGGACATGCTGTCTAAGATTCAAATCAGACAAGACTTAGTCAAACTTTCCCTTGGGCTGAAGTTTCTTGCTGTGTAACTCCTCAAGTTGATTATATTTTCTTTTAAATTTCAGTCAAAATATTTTAAATCTGTAGTGATTTAGAATATTAAAAAAAAAGGGGAGGGAATCACAAGTGAAAAAATAAAGGTGTTCTATCTTCTTTCTTCATTCTATCTTCTGTAGAACCCGGGAATAAGATTTGGGAGAGCAGTACCTGCTTTGGAGATCGTTCAGCCAGTACTGCAGCTGAGCTGAAGCTACAAAGAGAAACATAGGAACCTATGATGTAAAAAAAAAGTTATTTTTCTTACTTGTAGTAGCAGGTTGGAGATTCATTAGACTGGTTACCCTGGGTCAACTGATAATTCTCTGATTTCTGTGGCTGTATCAAGTCTGGCTGGGATGGAGTTAATTTTCCCCACAGCAGCCCTCAGTGCTGTGCCTTGGTGGCTGGAAGGGTGATAACACACCAGTGTTTTGGCTATTGCTGAGCAGTGCTGGCACAGCAGCAGTGCTGTCTCCCCAACATTCCACTCCCAAGCAGCAGGCTGAAGGGAGCAAGGTCTTGTGAGGGGACACAGATGGGAGAGGTGGCCCCAAGTGACCACAGGGACAAAATATTTGTCTGCCCACACTACAGGTGCTGAAGTCCTGCTTCCTAGGAAGTGGCTGGACACAGTTTGCTGATGAGAAGTAGAGAATAAAACTTCGTAATTTTCCTCTGCTTGCACAGCATTTCAGTTTTGCTCACCTGCTTCCATCTTATTCTCCTCCCTCCCCTGTCCAACTGAGGAGGGGGAATGATGGAGTGACGTGGTGAGATCTGGCATCTTTGTTACTAGTGGGATACCAAAACTGGGCTAACAACTCTGTCATCTGTCATAGGGGATGGATAACTAGACTCTGTCCTATCTTGAAAATCCCTCTGTTTCTGGAAGAGAGAAGAGGAGGGAGAATATAGGAGAGGAGAATATGTTTATATTATATTCTCTTACATAAGCACAAGCACAGTGGGGCAAATTTTAATCCTGGTATTTCTGCAGCTTTTAATAACTGATTTGCAAAGTTAATAATGTGCTTTTTGGATGGGTTTTTTTTTTTTTGATTTTTGTGCTGACAAACCCAGAATACCACAGGAGCTAAGTGTGTGCAAGGGCAGCAGCAATAGACCACACATTTTAACAAAATACAGCAGTTACTGATGAAAAGGTGAGGAAATGCCTGTATAATGGAAAGAAAAGTCAAGTGTTCAGCTTTAGGGCATGATAGGTTTTCTGTCAAGGATAAATAAAAGAAAATTGTTTACTTCCTATATTGTTTCTTTAGAAGTTAATTTCCTTTCAGTTGTGGATTAATTAAAAAAAAGTACCATGAAAATGATGAAGAAAGAAGCTTCAACAGATAGCAATCACTGCTTAATACAGATGCACTACAATAAACTGGCTTCAGGCAGCCACAAAGTAAATTTTGAAGGTTTGAACAGGGAGGTAAATCATTGTTCTGGGCTCCTATTCAGCTCTGAAGGACTTCTTCACTGAAAGCAAACCTGCTCTCCAGGGGATACTGTGGCTTACTTACAGCTCCCACTACTCCATAATCTTCCATAACAAACCTCTCACCAGGAGCTTTGAACTGTCTACCTCCTTGGAGATGATTTAGCTATCTCTGAAAGACCACATGTCCTTTATGAAATCAGCTGCACTTCCTACTCCAGACCTGGATGAAAGTACAAACCTTCACCAACTGACAGAGAATTTTCCTTTATTCCTAAAGGCAAAATGACACATTGCTTCAGAGAGGACACTACTGATAAGCACAGGACTAAAATGTTTGTGCATGGAGCATCAGATAAATTACCATGAAGCCAAGTGTTACCTTCCTCTTCACCACAAAACAACATTCATCCTATCACCTGAAGTTAAAAAGCAAAACAACTGTCTATTGTCTCTACTTCTTTGCTTTCATGTTTTCTTCTTTTACACCCCTCTAAATGTCTGATTTAAATCTCTAAAACCTGAACACTTTTGAATTCTTTGGTCCTAATTTTGGATACAATGAATCTTTCTTACCTGTGACATTCAAATGTTTGCTAGGCACATAACAAATGTATATTTCCTCTATTTGGGAAAAATTCAGCATGGAAAACCAAGCACAGAGCTTATGGTGTGAGAATTTGTTCATATCTACAAGGTGCAGGGGAGTAATGTGGTTTCCTACTCTAGTGTAAGATTCATCATGTCTGCACTTCACTGCTTCTAGAATGGCTGTTATTCATGAAATGAAGACAATACAATTGTTCTTGAAGTTACAACATTTTAATTGACGTTGTATCTTTGTAAGTGCTGAAATAGGTTTAACAAAAGTGTTCTTAAAAGAATAACCAGGGAGAAAATCTTTTGATGCAGTGTAATATTTGGTGTTGATTTTTCCTATTTTCAAATTATCTTTCTTCAGCAAGTTTTAATTTCATATAATTCGAGTTAGTCAAAATCAGAATGAAACAAGTAATTTCTGGTGAAATGGAATATTTTCATTCACCCAATATATTGTTTCCTGATCGTTATTTTGTGTACAAGGCACATTTTGTTTGTGAATTTATTTATTACTTTCATTCTCTTTAAGACCACAAAGTATTTTCTCAGTCTAGGACACAAAATGAAAAAACTTGCATTAGCATGACAGGAACTATGCTTTTAATTTTGCAGGTTGTGCTCGAACCATAATCTGTTCCAAAAGGACACAAAAGGAGAGATGCCTGGGGACTATCTGACTGCCCAGGAGGTGATGGGGGTAAGGTTAGTTGTGTTGGCTGGGACTAGGGCAGCAGCTGTGGCACGGGCAGAGGAGGTGGCTGTCAGGCCTGTAATTTGTGGGATGTGCCACTGAGCCTGGTGTGGCCTAGTGGTGCCTTCAGGGAGCTCTGTGCACAGGTGAGAGATGCAGCTCAGATGTGCCCACAGGGAGCTCTGTGCACAAGTGACATGCAGCCCAGATGTGTGGAGCTCTGTGCACAGGTGAGATGCAGCCCAGATGTGCCCACAGGGAGCTCTGTGCACAGGTGAGATGCAGCCCAGATGTGCCCACAGGGAGCTCTGTGCACAGGTGAGATGCAGCCCAGATGTGCCCACAGGGAGCTCTGTGCACAGGTGAGATGCAGCCCAGATGTGCCCACAGGGAGCTCTGTGCACAGGTGAGATGCAGGTCCTCCTGCAGCACACCTCTGGTGCTCCTGTGTGGAGTACAGGAATCACAAATTGGCATCCTTGGCACAAATTGCTATGATCTTTCCACTTACTGACCAGTTCCTTCACCCCATCTTACTACAGCTAATTCTCATGACAGAACATCTGTCCTTTGTGGTCTGACAGGCATGTCTCAGCTGGCAGGCCCCTGATGAGCTGGGTGTGAGGCACAGGAGAATCCCAGAGCAGTCAAGAAGCTGAAACAAAGCCCCAAGGCAGCAAGGAGCAAGAGTGAAATCTACCAGCTCTTAATGTCATCACCCATGTCTTGGCCTCATCCTGCCTCTCCACAAACACCAAAGCCTGGCAGAAGGGTGTAAAGCATCATGATGTCAGGACACTGGCCTCCTCAGCTGTGGTTTTGTGGTGCACACTGCATCACAAGGCTACCCTGGGGAATGAAGCAGGCTTGCAGAACTTCCCCACTAATCCCAGTGTCTGTGTCAGACTCCCTGAGCCCGCAGTTCTACATTGTCACTTCATTATTTATAGTTTTCTGTGCTACAGGCTTGTTCCCTAATTCTGTTTTCCTTCTCATACTGCCACTACGGAATTCCATAGGATTTTTCATGCTACACAAACTCATTTTTTTTTCACTTTGTAACTACCCTGTAACTCCTCTTTTTGCCTGATTAGTTTCTGAACTGGCAGAGTCTCTCACCCTGAAGGTGTAAGAGCGTTTGAACAGTCAGTGAACCAATCTAAAGTACTGCTTATACAAAACAGTGCTTGTAACTCAGCACTTCGTGGATCACCTGCTGAGCCCCCGTGTTGGCCATACACAAGGAAGGATGTCATTGCCTCCCTCCTCCCCTCCCTGCTGTGGAGGGCACTGGGGCACAGGGGCCAGCTGATGTGCTCCATGTCACCTGAAAAGCCACGTCCACCTCTGTGAATGGGAGTAAGGTGTTCCAGCACAGAGCAGTGCTACCCTGACACACACCACAGCAAGGAGTTGGGCTTGAGAACCTGAGGGGAAGGAGAGGTTGCTTGAAAATGAAGAGTGGATCTGGGTTTTGATTTGGGGTTTGGTGCTACTGACCAAAGTGATGAGAAGTTGTGCTTATACTGTGCATATACAAAGACATTGTTAAGTATCTTTACTTTAGAGGAGACATGGAGCTGTTTAACCTGGAAATGAGCAGCTCTGGGGGCACCTTTCTGTCGCCTTTCAGTACATAAAGGGGACTTAAAAGAAACATGAAGAGAGAGTTTTTACCATGTCTTGTAGTGACAGGACAAGGGGCAATGAAAGATGGTAGGTTTAGAAAGGAAATAAATAAGAAGTTCTTTACTAGAAGAATGATGGGGCACTGGCACAGGTTGAAACTGTGGATGTCCCAACCCTAGAAGTGTTCAAGGTTGAATGAGGCTTTGAGCAACCTGGTGCAGTGGAAGATGTCCTTGATAAGGAATTTGGAACTAGGTCTTTAAAACATCTTTCAACTCAAACCATTCTAAGATTCTATGATACTAAGAAACAACTTTGTTAAGCTTTGTAGCATGTTCAGGAAACGTATTATTATTGTTTTGAATTCTTCATGACATTTCAACAATTCAGGGAGAGGTATACCCAGGCTTTCTGACTTACAGATCTACTCTAATTTGATAATATAAATAATGATAATAAAATACTAATAAAAATCTCATTTTCCTTTTAGGGCCCAATGTCTTCAGCTGGCAAGTCTGAAGACTTATTTTACATGAGGTTTAATCCAATCAGAGCTTTGCATATAAAGGGTGAAGTGTGAGGAAAAGGAAGTTAGAAGATGTATGTGGATGTATTGGAAGACAAAAATTACTAAAAGATAAAACCTATTAAAAACAATCAGAGAAGTCATAGTTACCTCTCACTTATACAGCCATGGGTTTAGGATTGTGTTTTTAGAATTTATGATTTAATTTATGAGACTAACAGAGACTGTTTTGGAATTAAAGGAGCAATGAGCCTTGGTACGCTGTTAGATTTCCACTGGGGAATCTAACTTCTGCTGTTGATTGCCCCAGATACTCAGCCTTTTTTTCAAGCTAGATATTATACAGCAGCATTTGCAGTCTGCATGTCAGACAAAAATCCCCAAAGATCACTGAAACTTTTCTTCAGAACACAGGCACAGTTAGGCCTGGGACATGTGCTGTCTTCAGGGAGTTTCCTGCCTCTCAACACAGATCTGTTCAACTGCTAGTGACTCTGTGAAATCAATTGTATAATTATTTGCATAAAACAGTTTTCAAATAAGCTATTCCAGGACACTTGGCCACATTAAATAGTATAACTACACATGAGGAAGCTCTGCTGAAAGAGAGTCTTGTGAACCAGGTATTGATTTCACCAGTGAACTGTTTGCAGTCCAAAAAATTATCAATACATAAAAAGGTTAAAACCACAGGGTAGAGTTTTGGTGTCTGTCTGTCTTTCCATCTACAAGATGGCAAGCTGCAACACTGAAGCCCAGAGTTATGAAGTAAAGACATGGTTTGTGGTCAATAAGTTCCAGCAACATGCGTTTCAGATCACCACTAATTTCTACCAGTCTTGCTTTCTCAAGTCTGTGTAGTTCACTCTTCCGTCTGTCAGCATAATCATGGAACCATAAAATGGTTTGAGTTGGATCATCCTGTTCCTACCCCCCTGCCATGGGGGGATACCTTGCACTATCTGGCTGCTCAGAGCCCCGTCCAACCTGGGACACCTGCAGCTTCTCTGGGCAACCTGTTCCAGTGCCTCACCCCCTCACAGCGAAATATTTCTTCTAATGTTTAAGCTAAACCTACTGCCTTTCAGTTTGAAGCCATTTCACAATACACAATATCACAATTCACCACTGCTTAAAATGTATTCTTGCATCTCATTATGTCTTTACTTTCATTCCTCTCACTTCCCTATTGATTATTATTATTATCTTTCCATTTATGCAAAGGCATACTGTGTTCAGAGCTCCAGCCCTCTCTCACACTTTGTTATTCAAGACAGTTTATGACATAACTTTTTTGAGTGTTCTCATAGTCTTGCTGTTGTGATGTTGCCTGTAATGTTTCTGGGTTTTTTTGGTTTTACTTTTTTTGTTGTTGTTATTTTGTTTTTGTTTTTGGGTTTTTTTGGTGGTTTTTAATAACTGGAATTATTTATTATTATTTGTTTCAAAAATACTTTTCTGTGAATCACTCCTAGTATCTAACATACTGAAACATGCATCCCAGATGAGGAAGGTAGATTGCAATCTTGCCTTCAAACCAAGAATTTGGGCAGTCTGGCTTCAGGTATCAAACCCGGGCAGTAGTATTTAGATCCTCACCCCTTTTGTAAGGCAGAAAACCTTCCATGGCATCTTCTAAACCCTCAGGGTTCATGAGGAAATTTTATAAGTTTGAACACTTAAGTTGCATTTCAGTAATACCCTACGGCTCCTGTGTACTTCCAGAGGGAGTGTTTATAGTCTATAGGGGAATTTTTTGGTGATTGAGAAAGAGCAGAGCAGACTCTACTTCTGCTCATGACTCTGCCCCACCCTGTTCATTTGACCTCCTAGTCCTTGAACGTCCTGTGAGTGTGATAGTGATCTAGAAATGTGCTGTAAAAATAAATTCAGTAGCCTATGTGACTGATCACATTTTAGAGTGGAAGAAGTTGTAAATCAGATGTGCTATGGATTGTTGAAGAAGCAAATATAGTAACATGAAGAATTTTTGCAGTGGCCACTTAAGATACCTAATAGGTTTCACTAAAATCTATTCCCTGACATGTTTGTTATGACTGTATATTACCAAAAAAATCACAATTAAGGTGGGACTGTCTTTTCAGTGGGACAGTGTTATAATGACCAGTAGAAGAGCCACTGTCATCTAACTGCAAATATATTCCTTAAGCACAGCATTTATGGAATGGAAGCAGTGTCAAATGAAAAGGAAAGTTAGCAAACTTCGTACAGTTTTTCACTAAATAATTAATAAAATTATCAGTAGATTATAAATATGTAGATTAGATTGAGAAAAAAGTCAAAACAATCCAAAAAAGCAAAAGTAAACAAAATACCAAGGAAAAGTAAAAGATTTTGAGTTTCAGCTTGTCTTTAAAAAATAAATAAATTTTATTTTTTAGTTTTCTTTCTCTTACTGGAATGAAATTCAATTTTTTTCTCTAACTAAGAGAAGTCTGTTGAGAGTAGAACTTAATTGGTGAATATGTCCTAAAAGGTACTTTGGGGAAGGATGTTTTTGGAAGGATTTAATGAGGATACCTAACTGGAGGTTATTGGTCTCACCTCTCCTGAAACCATGTAGCCTGAGCTTTTTTCCCAGGTGTAATGTCACAATTATGATGGAAACATAAAACTCTGTTAAGAGTATGTTATCATCTTTGGGATTGCATAGCATTTCCGGAAATTTTAATGCATTTTCAAAGCTTTGTAAGAGTCCTGGCAGTTCTTCAATAAAATACTACTAAAGGCAGAAGCACAATCCTGTCCCAACAGAGGAGGGACAAAAAATGTACCAGGAGATCAAGTTAGTTAAACTATTAACTCTTCATTGACATCTCAACCAAGAAGAGAGACTGGAGAGTCGAAACTAGATCAGAGCACTAAGGATGGACATAAAAAGACATACTGAGCAAGTAAAAACAACATCAGAAGGACAAAGTATGAACAGTGCCATGAAGAAGCATCAGGCATGACTTGGAATTCTCAGAATTTTCAATCACTGTATTAAAAGAAAGAGGAAGACAGATCAAAGCCCATGTTCTTCTGCTAGCTAAGCGATACGAGAAGTGAATAACAAAGAATGTCAAGAAAGCAAATTGTATATACGGTTTTGAGACTGTCTTCACCAAAATGGTCAGCTGTGACCTAATACAGCTATGGACAAACAAAAGGGGTAAGATCTCTGAGTACAATATGGAAATTACAAACTAGAGAGCAGACAATACAAAAATTACAAATTAGAGAGCAAGCTAGCTAAATTAGATGTTTTTAATTCACCTGATCTGACAAACTTTATCTTAAAATAATGCATGAGGACCTAAAGGAAGGAAGTCTCTTGGAACTGGTAACAACTTTGTGACCCATTCTTTGTGAGAATGGATTATATCTTTAGTAAAGAGAAAAAAAAAGGGATACTAGACATAATACAGTAATTATTCTAGTGTCAGTTTTACTTCAATCACTGGGGGGAAAAAAAAGAAAAAAGAGAACAGAAAATGAGATTATTAGAAGCTGTGGAAAAGTAACTAGAGATGGGCAGCAGTAGACTTGCATTTCCTGAGAGCAAATCATGTCAGACCAGTGTAATTTTCTTCTGCAGTAGCAGCTGAACAACAAAAGTAAAATCAAATATTTAGGCTTCTCTATGACGACCGCCTGAGAAAGTTAATGATATCTATTTCCTATTACAGAAACTGTCAGGCCTAACAGATTGCTGGTTTGTTTATACTTCATTTATGCAGTTCTTTGAAAGACAGCTGTTTGTCCATTTGATTTTCTTGGACTTTTAATGTTGCCTACAGAGTAAAAAATGCACTATCAGTATGAACAAATAAATGTAGTGATCCAAAAACTTTGAAAATATTTAAATCCACATTTCAAAACTGCTACAGACAGAGGGACTGAGGCTAGCATTAGAGGATGTGCAACAGGTGAAGAAGCTCAGGACTGGGCTTCAGAAATACTGGACATGCCACAAAAATCACATTATATAAAATAATATACAAAAATTTGTTTCTATGAAGCAAAGGAAGAAGTTAATTGCCTTAAAACAAAAACTAAAAATTTCTTTCTGAAGAAACAAAAACTCCTCTGTATCCCGCTTGTCTGGATGCAAGACGAACATTTTTGCCCTCTATGGCCATTTCTTTTTTTAAGCCTTATTGCTTGAGGTTTCCATGGCTACCAACCATGAACTGAACTCACTGTTTAATACAGTTTATTTCCAGTCAGAATTGTGCTCTAGCAGTTAGTCTTGAGCAACTAAAGGAGACAGGATATAAGGTGGACTTGACAAAGGCCTCTAAACCTATGGGTGGTAAATGTTCTGGGGTTTATGGGCTGTTTGTTTTTTACTTACAAGGTGCATTAGCATCATTACAGATATAGCCCAATAAGTCTGATTATGAATGAAGTCAATTCTTGGTGTTAAATTTGCTGCTTGTGAAGACAAAGGGCAGAGAGGCAACCCCTATCCTTGAAATACTCACCCCTCCAGTTCGAAAAAATTGTCTTTCCTATTGTCTTAACTTGTGTTTCCTATTTTGTTTGAGTGGAAGCCCTTCATCTGTTTTGGCATACGAATAAAGTATTTTCTGCTTCCTCAAGCATTAAGTCTAGCCTCTACACACCAGTTACAAACTGCCAAATGAATGGTACCAGGCCAATAGGAAATCTAGCAAAAAAGGAAATGAACACACTGACAAACAAGTAGTTTTTGTGTTACAAGGAGGCAGACTTTATTTTTAATTGTGATTATGTCCCATTGCACGGGTCCAAATTATATAATTATTCCAAATATATTTGCAGTGATATAGGTAAGCTAGGTTCAAATGGGGAAGAAATTACTGCTCAGTGCTGCCCTATGACATTAACATTTAGTGCTGCTGATGACTTTATAGGTTAATTCCTACCTTCCTGTTTGCCAGGCAAAAGGCTTCATAGCAGATCACCCTGTGTTCTGTTCCAACCATTGCCAGGCTAAAATAGGTCTGCTCTGGGACACCAGTGAGTCAGCAGTGTTCTTTCTGGGTCGGAGATGAGTCAAGGCCTCACCATAATCTGTTAATACAGTGGGAGATGCTGTCCTCCGAGTGTGATAAAATGCATAGCAGAATTTTCTCTTTAAAAAAGCAGCATGCTACCTGCCTGGCCACCTACTTGTGGGTGACACATTCTCCTGCTCAGCTGATCGTGTTCAGAAGCTATGTTCTGTAGTGACTATAGCATCACTTAACTGTTTCCTGAAGTCACTTTCCTAGCACAAAGTTTTTATGATTCAATAGAGGAGAAAGGGTTCTCTTCAGAGAGCTTGCTTCTCTTCAGAGACCTACTGCGTAGCTTGAGGAGATAAAGATTGTAAAAAACATGCAGATTCTAAGCTGCGAATCAGTTTATATTTTATATTTTCTCATAGTTTTATTGGTTTTTTTCCAGTGCTCACATTTCAGTGCTTATTGGTTTTTTCCAGTGCTTACATTTCTGTCTGGTAGATTTTTTTGCAGTTGGTTGTAGAGGTTTTGTTCTTCAGTATAGATCATGTCAAAAGAAAAGCTAATTCATACAATTATCTGGACTGAGACTGTTCCCACTTAAATACCTGTGAGTAATCTGACTGAGAGGAACTGATTAAAAAAAGGCAGTCAGAGCCCTGCTGTACAAATGAGATGTACTCTAGATTTCCAAGCCCCAGCGAGCCAAATTTCAATACCACTTACCCTCTGTATGTCTGTGTGTCCACACTTACTGCATGTTTGGTTCCCAGAGTAAGTACAGGAGCCTCATGATTTCAGTACCTTAAAATTCAGACTACATCTATACCCCACTCTCCTGCTTTGGAGGACAGGTGTCTGATAAGAAAGGCAGGAACCTCTCTTTAGAATGGAGATTGTAAATCCCCTCTCTCCAAATTTTTATAATTTTAAAATCAAGGGGCTCTCAGGCAAAGATATAGGAAATGGGAATAACAGTTCTTTTCTAGGGAAATTAAAATAGAAATACAGTACTACAAAGAAACAAACTCCAAACCCTGACAAAGTCAGAGTACAACCTGACACCCTGTCAGGCAGGGTGTTGGCAGCAGTCCCATTAAATGGTGGCTGCATCCTCCTGCAGTGACAGATGTGATTCAGTTGAAGCAGTGCTCCTGCAGAAGGTGCAGTTTCCTTCCGGAGGTCCAGTGGTGATGTGGAGAAATCCGGTTTTCCTCTGGAGTCCAGTGGAAAAAGGGGTTCCCTTAGTGTCCCAAAATCTCAGTTTTTATTTTGGTAAGAAACGCTTGACTCTTCCCCCTGGCTGGAGCAACTTCCAATGGGATGGAGTAATCTTATCAGTCACACAGTGGGACTCAATGGGCCATTAGCAGAAAATGACTCGCTGGAGGAAGGATGGGTTGTGAAAAGATAAAGAACAATGCCCTGCCTGGTTTCAATGGATGGCCCATTAGCAGAATATCTCCCATAGAGATAAGGATCACTGCCCCACCTGGTTTCAACACATGGTGATAGAATAGATACTTTTGATCACATCCTGTACTGTAACCCAAGACACCCACACTTTTAGGGACATTCTTGCAAACACATAATCTATGTAATACTGAACCTCCTATAGCTCTTTCAAGATGGGGATGCATACTGGTACAAGTGACTTATATATACTCGTGTAAGCATCTAAAAGCTGGATGTCTAACCCTGAGCTGGTTACTCTATGCTGTTTTTACAATTTTTGGGGGGAAAGAGTTACCTAGGAGCCACCACTCTCCAAGAAATATGTCTGAGATCTGTTAAGTAGTGGAATTGCTCCTCAGCTCCCTACAAAGGGTTCACTTGTCATCATCTATCTCTCTTGGACCTCTGCTGTAATTTGTTTTGCTGCACTGGCGCTAACCCTGAGCAGATGAACTCCCTCTGCTTGAATTTGTTCACCCAGAGCAGGTGTTTTCTTCTGGTTTAGTTCTCTGCCAGACTGTCAAAATGGTTCATAGAAAGGAATCACAAGTGCTGAGTTCAGAACAATGTTCTGAATATTGTGGGAGCACAAGGATGGATTTGTGAGGTGATGGGCCCTCAGGGTAACTCAATTAGTTTGGCTCTCTTCATTTTGAACACGCAGGTGCTGGACACATATTAAAGAGCACATCAAACTTTTTTCTGTTGCATTCACAAATTGGCCCAAAGTCTGTACCTGTGTAAAAGCTTGTGCCAAAGTCTGTCAAGGTGCTTAAAAAGGTTTTCTCTTCTGTCTCAAGATTTGCACTCAGACTACAATGAAATTCCCTGCGTATTTTCACTTACCACTGGCTGCAGTTCTCCTGGGAAAGAGGCCACCTGAACAGGACTTACTTACAGTAATTTCACGATTACAAGCCACACTGAGTATAAACTGCACTTCTGGGGTGTCGGCAACATTTTGGTTTTGCATAAATAAGCTACACGTGATTGTAAGCCGCACTTTCGTTCGCAGCGAGGATCCACGTGCAACTTTCACAAAGTTGCCAATTAGTAACAGAATCGCGGCATCGCAGAGTTTACTGACAGGTGCTGAACTTGGAAACATTATTTCCAAGTGAAAAAAGATACAGACAATAGCTGCGGCAGTGTACCCTGCAAGTTTTATTTACGAAAGGAAAAAGATACGAACAATAGTGTGGTCGTTTTAGAAGCATTTCCAACGGATCCGCATTGTCTTTAAACAGCCGCTCAGCTGGGCAGCCAGGCAGCCGCTCAGGCGAGCAGAGAGCAGGACAGCCGCTTGGGTGAGTGGAGAGCAGGGCAGCTGCTCAGCGGCTCGGGCAGGCGGAGAGCCAGGCAGCCACTCGGGTGGGCAGAGAGCAGGGCAGCTGCTTGGGCGAGTGGAGAGCAGGGCAGCCGCTCAGCCGCTCGGGCAGGCGGAGAGCCGGGCAGCCGGGCAGCCGCACAAGACTGAAAATGCCGAAAAAAATACAAAGAAATATCAAGGGCTCAGATTGGCAGCACCGCCCCGTCGCCGGGGCCACTGCAGGCTCTCACTTCTGGGTTTGAAAATTTCTGAAAATTGTTCATACATAAGCCACTCCTGAATTCAAGCCGCACTTCCGGGTACAGACCAAAATTTTAGTCAAAATGGTGTGACTTATAATCGTGAAATTACTGTAACTTCTTCAATCAGCCCTCAGAGAACTGCTGGAAATCCAAGCTAATTCATTTAGCTTGTCCTTCCTCTTCTCTGAAACTCCAGTGCCACTCACTGTTATATGGAAATCCTCTTGTCTCTATGAACCTTCTTCCTGTTCCTCTGTGCTGTGATCACACCAGATATTTCGAAACTGGTGATAAAAATATATATTTGCATATGCGGACATCTTGCTCTACAGTTTTTCTGAAGTTTTCAAAGCCTGTTTTCAAGTGTCTCTTACATCACTGGTTCTCTGAATGCCTGTCTGTTCCTGGGGACTCTTAAAAGCCTCATTTCTTTGGAAAGTAGCACTGATATATTAACTGGCTCTCTACAGATTCCATGAAAGGAAAATGGACCACACTCCTAAGGGACCAATGCTGTTCTCAATTCACTGGTCAAAAGTCTGCAGAGGGCCTTCTGGTAGATTTGGAAGCTTGTTGCTGTCACACCCGACTGCCTGCTGACCAACCCATTTCCTGCTGTGCAAGCAGTCAGGACTGAAATCCACCCTATGTTTGCTTGAGCTCACTCTGGACCAAATGCCATCTGGACCTACCACATAAGTCTAAAGCAATCTTAAAAAATAAAGAGCATGCTTTTATTCTAGTTGAGAGACAGCAATATTCTCACCAGTCATTGAGAACAACATGTTGTATACCCAAAGAACATTTTATAACTATGAAGGAAACAGTTAATCCTGCACACTAGAGAACCAAGTTATAGTGAAAGAGGTTTCTGCTTTCCTAATTACCTCACAGTAATGTAGCCAATTTCAGTTCAAGTGTGGGGCTAACATTTCTGCCAAAATTTATAATAAAAAGGTAATTTTTTTTTCCCAGCCATTTTGACATTGAAAATTTTAAGCTAATTACTTGATGACAGGGATCAAAGGCAAATCAGTTAAGCCACTTCCCAAAGACAGCTTTTGATAATGCTCTTTTCAGTGTTGTTCTCTGATTAAAAATATTATAAATTTGGTTATCTAAAGAGAAAGGGGAGGGAATTGGTGAGGAGATGATATTTTAATGCAGATTGGTTTTTGATATTTTAATGCAGATTGGTTTTAATTTGCTCAGATTGAAGATAATTACAGAAAATAACTAACTTATATTATAGAAGAAATCCCATACAGCCTGCAGATAATATCAATTTCATTTTTCCTTCTCTGGACTAAGGTCCACCTTTTACACCCAGGCTGATGTGACACTCCCTTTTATGTGTAAGTTTAACAGTGAAATCACAGCATCACAGAACCCCATAATTCCATTCTATTCTAGAGTTTCAGTGGGGTCTCTGGGGGTCATTTGTTTCACCCCATGGTTAAAGCAGCAGCAAGGGCCTTGTCCAGCAGAACTTTGAATACTTCCAAAGTTGGAGATTCTACAGCCCCTTTGGAAAACCTGTTCCAGCATTGAATTTTCTACAGGGAGAAAATATTTTTTTGCACTTACCTGGGAATTCTCTTGTTGGAACTTGTGCCTGTTTCTCCTTGTGCTATTGCTCCTTGCCTGCAAGAAGAGTCAGGTCAATTTTCTTTGTAGCAAAGTTGGAAGTTTCATAGAAAAGCTAATCCATGTCCCTGTTCTCAGGAGCACTAAAAATCCTGTTATTCTCCCTGGCAAAGATTTCCTGAGATTATCTTTACAACCTTCAGTAATCCAGATGACACAATTTAGGTAACTTTTTGATGCTCATTGATCTTTGTGTTAGGAACACGCTCCATAATATCTAAACTATATCTTGTCCTTCAGAAAATTAATTTTTATTTTCTTTTACTGTCTGGAAATGGAAAGTCATATATCACTGCCCTTTCACTATATTTTCAATACTTTTCACTATATTTTCAATAGTGAATTTTTATTGTGTTCTCCTATACTTCTTTTTTATTTCAAAAAAAACCCCCTGAATTACCTCTGCATTAATGGATAGATCACATTTTCTAAATCTCTCACTATTCCTGTTATGCTTCTTAGTGTGGCTGCATCTCTGGTAAAGTTTAGTGCCCCGAGCTACATAGAGACAAAAAGATTAATTGCTTCATAAGTTCTGCAGAAGACAGTCCTGTTCATTTGGTATGGTGATTTGTTTTGTTTATAACAAAAGTGCATTTTTGTTGTCCTGTCATACAGTTTGTGGTCTGCAACAGACTTTAATACTCCAAGGTATTCTATCTTTTTTTGGTCTTTTTTTTAATATATATATTTGTGTAGTTGCTTTTTTCTTTCACTGGGTTGGTCTTCACTTTTCATTGATTTTTAGGCTGGGGTTTTTTGTTATTACTGTTTTCAAACTCTTTCTTTTCCAGTGTCAAGCAATTATCTTGGATTCTAATCCTGTCCTCAGGGGTGTTTACAGTCTACTTTGTGCCTTTGGAAGAGATTGTGCTCCATCCACCTTCCCATTAATCAAAATACTCATCGGCACTCAGGTGAGTGCCCTGATAGATCTCACTTGACATACTGTGCCAATTTGGCGTGATCTGGAATATTTTACTGAAAGCCACTTTTTGATTATTTTATCTAGGCCTTTTTCTCCCACTTTCTTGAAACTATGTTAGAGTGTGGGCACCTAAAGCAATATTTGGGAGAAACTGAGACAATGAGCTCCAAAACATCACTCTAAACAATTCTTTTTACTAACATTCTGAGTGTTGCTGAGCACCTGGATCTTCCTGCTTTCAAACACACAGTGTGCAGCTCAGAGCTAGCTCACGCCTAAATCCATTCAGAATCTTGAACCTATACAGAGGGATTCTCCCTTTCTGAGGGGCCTGTTGAAACAGGAGCACCTTTACATGCATTGAGAGTCTTATTCCAAAACATTTATCTGTTAGTCAGCATAGCTACATCCTTCCCCTGCACAGCAACAGCTTTGTAACACTCTTCCTTAAGCATCCCTGTGTCTACTCTGTGGGTTCTGCCAATAGACCAGTGTCAACTCCGTGGGTGATTTTCTAACACCTCTAGACAATACATGGTATGCCAGCAAAATCCTGTGGCGGAGACCTGGCTTCAATTTCTTCAGTTTCAAACAATGTGTTTGCTTTTAAAAGCCTCCTCCCTTCCCCTCGGCTCTAAATTTACACTTGTCATTTGAGTGGTGACTCATACCCTTCTGACTCAGCCGCATCTAATCAGTGGCCTATTGAAAAAAATATTTTTCTCTGACTTTGAAGAGCCATGTGTCAGTTTGCACACTAACCACCAATTCATACACCAATAGCCAACATGAAGAACAATCTAGACCGCCAGCCCTTCATCTAGGTTCCAAATAAATAGTACCCAGACTGCATATTTGCTCTGAG
Source organism: Catharus ustulatus (assembly GCF_009819885.2). Lineage (NCBI taxonomy): Eukaryota > Metazoa > Chordata > Aves > Passeriformes > Turdidae > Catharus > Catharus ustulatus. Next base: position 135,293,826 of record NC_046221.1, on the reverse strand, counting down.
ATTGTGCAGGTCAACTAGTTTTGCAGCCCTCAAAAGAGTTTTATTATCTTCCAATGGCAGGAAGGAAAAATAATATTGGCATTTTTTTTGCTGAGGGCTTGCTCCATGCCAGGCCAACAGATTCAAAGAAGCAAGAATGTAGTGCACATTTGGGAGCAGAGTCCTGCCCAGACAGTGACAATCTCTTATCTACCTATGTGCAGATGGACTCTAGATGTATCTACATCAGCATTTCCGTTCAGATCTGTGTCGCTCTGGAGGTGGGCGTGATGTACAGATAGACCCACTACATTTGAGAAGGCTAATATCCGTTTATTACAACAAAGGCTCTCTTTTATATCATCTACAAAGTTTACACTTTGTTCATTGGTTACAATAGATCAACAAAATGTTCATTGGTGTAAAACCCATCTACGGCTCTGTTTTTCCCAAGACTTTTCTAAACATGCATTTCCCAGCACAGGTTTCTTCGTTTCTTCTGCTTCTCTCCTTCCCCTTCGTCTCTTCTCGGTTTCCAGGGCAATGGCCTTGATAGAATACCTTTCAGAAATAACCCTTATTCATTAACCCTCTCTGGCCCACAGACCAGTGTGAGTCTCTCCACAGACCAGGACTAGGCGTTTTACAACAACCTTGTCTTATACTTCCCATCTTCTGTTTCACATCACACAGCAATCCTGGAAGACAGAAACTGGATTCCATCTGGCTAAAACAAGAATGGAAGACAAACTCTAAATGTGCAGCTATTTCACTATAGCTGCTAATGCATGTACACCCCAGGAAACAAGCTGGAGACCCTCCTGAAACAAATAACGTGCTCATACACATGTTGGGCTGCTCTACTTGCCAGGAGAGACAGAGTCTATCAATTGCAGCACTATTTCTTCCCACCCAGCTCCAAGTGCCTTAGGCATGCCTGCTCCCTCATCCCTGGCAGTGTGTTTCTGCTGCTTTCCTAGCAATGGGTCGAGGCATTGCTGCACAAGTCCTTTTCAGGAGCTAAGTCATAGAAAAGTTATGTACTAATTTGGAGGGGTTATTTTCTGTAATCTTTATAAAATCACTAAAAGTTTTCTTGAGGTCCTATGTATTTCATTTGGCTTTTTGGTCTCATATTGAACTGGTCTGTTTTCTTTCAAAGAAGTCATTTCGCTCAAATGATTCTCCAAAACAACTAAATAAAATGTACAGCCTTTATTACAAACTTTCTGTGTTTTCAGTTTCCTTTTGAAGTCTATTAAAATGTTTTCCTCTCATTCATTTTTCTTTAGGTGGGCCTCTGGCATTTTCATCATTATTTTAAAAGATCCACAGGCACCTGCTCCTGAAAATGCAGAGTTAATGAGAAATCATAAATTGGTAGGGGAAAAGAAAACCCATCCTATTTCTGACTTTTCTTTGTATTCTGGAAGTGATTGTGATTCAGGATGAAATGCTCTTTTAACATTCTCATGTTATTCTCCCTTTCAGAGTTACAGTTCTGATAGGGCTTTCCCTTGCTCCCACTCATTTTTACATTGAAAACCGAGCGATATTCAATAATCACAGAGATTTTCTTTCATTTGACATCTAAATTTCAACCACTCAGTCTTGAATAATGGAAAAATTCCCACAGTAACATTCACTCAGCTTTGGCATCTCTTTATTCCAGATCCTTGCAGCTAATTTATCCTATAAAATGCTCAGGAACTGAGGCACCTCACTCAGAGCAGTGGATTTTAAAATCTAGGCTGCCAGATTTCTAGTGACTAAGGGACACTGGAAAAGAATTAAAACTTGAAAATTGGCAACTTGATTCTCATAAAAGTCCTTGAAACACAAAACTCTTCCTCTTGGGCCACTAAAGGAGAGGAAAAGGATTGTTCTTATTCAATGTCAAATAATTAAAGAAAGGTTGTGCACCCTTTTTCTTAGGAAGCTTTTTGAAATATATATCGCAACTTTGCAAAATAAAGAGGTTCAAATTAGCCAGAAAGGAAGTGACTTCATTGAAATATCTATTTAAAAGTATGTCCATTTAAAACAGAAAAAAGGGATTGTAACAGTTTCTATGCTGGCTGGGAAATAGATCACAGCCACCTGAATTACTCTAAACTCTGTCCTTCATCATGAATAGTGGCCAATGATGGCTTACTTTTGCCATATTAATAATTTCAGAATGCTTCTAGTGGCTTTAATGCAAATTTGCAGACTTTATGAAATATGGCAAGAGAGAAGAGACTCATTGTCTTGGTAAGAAGGAGCCTATTCAGTGTAGGTATGTTGATCAGATTGTGCAACGGTGAAAGAACTGTTTACTTTCTGCGTAAGGAGGATCACAGTATAAGTCTCTAGAAATTCTGTAGCCACTTGACAGCATCAGGATTTCCTGCTCACAAGACATGTAATGAGCCAAAGAAGGACAGTGATAACGTCAATCACAAGCAATGACCTTGATGTAATTTCAACATAGCATTGGCAACACATCATAAAATACAGCAGACTAAAAATAATTGAATAGTTCTCAAAAATTCAAACTAAAAAAAGAGGTTGCTATAGGAAAGCCAAATATTATTTACCATTTCTTTTTTTTGTGATAAAATCTACTTGCCTTAAAAGTTTGTGATCTTCTTTTTATTTTGTGACTTGCTTCAGAGTAGTCCCAAACATCGGAAAATGAAGATTATATGAAGGAAAATTCTGGATTGATACTATTGTCCAAATTTAGATCCAAAAGTATGAATCTCCAAATTTTAAATTCCTCCTGAAAGATAACAATTTTCAAATGGAAAAAGTATTTTCTTAAGTTTTTATTATTATTAATATCTGTAACATTAACAATAAAAAATAAAAATAAGGAAATTAAGATGGCAAGAAAGATTGACGTGAGATACAGACCAATGTCTCACTTTCACTTTCTTTTAATATCACTACTTGCTTAGAATTTTTCATTTCAAAAAACTCTATGCAGAAAAGTTTTGTGTTGAGCTCTACAGTTGCCAAGTTTTTTTCCAACATTTCAGCTTGTTCTCTGTCTTTTACTTCTAAAAACTGAAACCTTTTTCTGCTTGTGAAAGCCCCAGAACAATTTTATGATAGACATTTTGACACATGTTATTATGAATGTACATGTTTTTGTTTCTCTAACATCATTACTATTTCCATAAATTCAGTGTTAAAAAAAAAAGAGTTTTGACAGTGCACAACACTTGTTGGCTAATACTGACTTATGAAGAACTCCAAGAGAGAGATTCTTTCCACCTTTGTTATGGGAAACTGAAATAATGAAGCAAAGACAGGTGTAGTTATGAAGGCCTTTATGGTCTAAAGATGGATTTTTCATCCTTGAAGTTCTTCAAAATTTCTTGGCTGAAATTATTTCTGTTCAAACTTCAGTTATTGTAATATTTCATGATTTCTTTTTCCTAAAGGACAAAAATACTTTTCCTTCTCAGGCTGAAGCAAGCTCTGGAGACTATGCAAACCTCATTAGAAGACGAGCAAGTCTTTTCTATTGGCTTCTTACCAGCTTGTCCTAGAGTTGTGCAACTCTCCCTGATTATTTTTCTGGGAGCCTTGAGTCTCTTATTTGGCCTATAAAACAGGATAAATGAACCTATAGCCCTATCTCACATGGGTTTGATGAGAATGAAGGGACTGCAGGTTATTAAGTAGCATGGCAATAAAGTTAGCTCAATAACCATAGTAATTCCATGAAATATCCTGAGTTGCTGCAATAAAAACATGCTTACCTAGTTGCTCAGACATTTCTGAGTAAGGTCCCAGGGACAGTGTGAACTGAATCTCACTTAATCTCACATTTCATGAGCATCCTCCCTGTGATGGGCTTCACTTCCTTCACCTGTCTAAAGACAGAATCCTGTAATTGGATTACTGAGAAAGATGAATGGGTTGTTTTGGTTTTCAGTCATGTGGAGTGTTTCAAGACAGTTTCTTCAAACAATTCTCCTTTGCTCAGTCAGAAGTATGCAACAGTGTTGAACAGGGTAGTGAAAGGTGTGTGTGCCTGAGTTTTATACTGAAAACTTCATAAACTGAAGGTGGGGACTGATCTAAGTGCCTGGGCCATCCTTCACAGCCTGCTCTCCATCAGTCTGCTCTTCCCAAACAGGCACGTAGCCTTATTCACTTACCTGTCATCCAGGAGCAGTCCATTAGCTTTTCAATGTTCTTTCTGTATCAGGTCTTGACAATCCATACTACTGTCCTAGTACCTGGTTTAAAAACAGTTTCCAATGAATGTTCCATCTATTATTGTCTTTTTCTCTTGGAACTATTTACCTTATGACTACCATTTTTCTTCTTTTGTTTGCTTTATAGCTCCTCTGTTTTGACATTCCTGTGACAGAATAATAGCAAGTGATGGACTAAATTCAGTTATACATATTATTCATAGAAATGATATAGCTATAAGACTCTAGCCTGTAATTTTTTCTTGAGTGATGATAGGGCATGCTGTGGTTAAAACCTAATGTGCTGATAAATAAATTGCAACTGTCATACTTTGATGCCATGCAGATATTGGCAGCATTTTCCAAAAGCAAAAGTAAGGCTATTCTCAACAAGTCATTGAAGGGGGAGGATTTTAAAGGATCATCTCAAATCAGATAGAAAAGATGGAAATTGGTTCTGTTGATTCAAATATAGAGGGTATGATAACAGAGTGTATGTCAGAGACACTTCAGTCAGATAATCAGCCTTTACATCAAAGTGCAGAGGATATTTAAAACTCAAATAAAACAGAGGGAGAGAAAGAGTGAAGGGAATAGGTAAGCTTTTTCCCTGTGACCATCCAGGAAGAGCAGAGCCCCAGGACACTGCCTCTGGGGCAGCAGTGGCTGTCCAGTGCAGCAGGTGGTAAGGATGAAGATGACAAGAAACCTGATGATTTTTGCCATGGTTTTTCCCTAACAGCACATACTTTTCATTCTGAACCACTCCTAGTTCCCATTGTTTTCACTCCTGGCGCTATTAGCTCTGAGGGGTGTATACTAAGAGGATGCAAATTTTGCATATTAGCTACTGTGTGCATAAAATATTGGATAATATTGTCTAATTACTTAAATTGGTGATCTTTATTTTGTTATTCAGTGTGTAGTTTTCTCCAATACGATTCAAGAGGTAAGGAGTGAAGATAAAGAGGGGCAAAATGGTAGCTGCCCCCCACGAGACCCATGAGAACTCACCCTGAAAACACTATTGGATTTTCAAGGTGCAGGGCCAGAGGACAGTGCAAGAATAAAGGACAGAAAGGACCACTACTGAGGCTTAAAAATGAATGTGAAAAAGTAAAGCTGAGAATAGCATAAGGCAGTTTGTGATATCAAGTGCCATTTTGTTTCATATATTGCCTCACAGATTTATTTGTGAAATATCAGCTAAGTCAATAAACATTCTTATTCCAGTTTCACCTGGACTTTAAAAAGTGTCTTTATTACTTAACAACTATCATTAGCAGCTTCCCTAAATGGCCATTTCAGCCCCAGGTGAATGCACAACCTCATATACAAGAATGCACAATCACATATTTCCAATGTGGCTATAAAAAGTTGCAAACATTACTTCCACAGCATTTTTTTCTGAGTCATTTTAATCAATTGTTTTCTACTGTTCATATGTCTGTTTTCTGTAACCTGTTGCTGTTCAGGGTTTGGGATTTTTTGTCTAAACTTGGAATGCCCTTCAGGCAAGGAAGTTTTTTACTGTGTATTTGCAGAGCACAATCACACCTGAGGAACCTGGCAGTACAGCAGCAAAGATAACAAATAACAAAACAAAACGTGACGTATTGTCACAACGTTTATGAAAGTTAATGCACAGCAGTCCAAGTTTACATGGTTGAGTATGTGCCCTTCCTTCTCAAGCATCTCAGCCATTTTCAGCCATTATACACTGTTTGTATTAACGTGGGTCATGGGTGAACACTGGTGAGACTGCAGTCTGCTCCACATTCTGCAAAAGCAGAGCACCCCACCAAAGCACAAGGAAATGCCTTTACATCTTCTGGGCCATTATTTAGTCACAGTAAAAAAATAGTTTTTTAGTCAAAAACTGACCAGTAGACACACTAGCATTTGTGAGAAGCGTAGTGCTGAAAGCTGATGGGAAAACTGTAATTTTAATTTTAAAGTTCTCTCTGAGATTCCTCTTGAAAGGAATAAGACTTCTGTATAAGTTATCATTCCAGGCCAGAGCTGAACTGTTGGATATCATTTTCATAGAAATCTGACCTTTCATAACAAGAGCTTTGAACAGTTTGACATTTGAAAAAGAATAAGGTTCAACTGGAAAGTGGTGAAAGTGGCCAAAACTGGGTATTTATTAATGAACTGTAATGAATGTAAAGATATGCAAAACTATTAGGCAAACTAATCCAGATGACATGAATTAAAGGAAATGAAAATTTTGCTCAACATTGTAAATAATCTTTCAAAATTTCAAGAGTTACCAGTTAGTTTGATAATATCCAACTCTAGCTCTGAAAATCAGCAAAAATGAAATTTTAAACTCAATTAAAATTTTGCAAACTTCATAAATTTAGAGGAATTCCTTTGGCTTGGTAGAATCCACATGGAAATTGCTGTAGGAGTATCACTCATGCTGTCTCTTCCCTTCTTAGTGCAGTCACTATAACTCCAGAAACAGCCCACATCTTCCTGTTTATGCTTTTTTCAAAAAGCTCAGTCATTTAAAAGCCTAACCATTTTCCAAGCTGATTGTTGCTACCGGTAGCAAAATTGCATGTTTGCTGTGCATCAAAGCAGAAAACCCAAACCTAGCCTTCTTTCATAACTATTTCTTTAGTCAGAAAAATGTCTTACACCCTGTAATCAGGGATGAATATTATATAAAGACTAGTTACTTCCACAAAGTAAGGAAGAGGACATGAATGGGACACTCTAGAGAATTTTATCTCAAAAGATCCTATAGCACTTACATATATTAAGATTGGTTTTTTTCAAAGCATCCTAAGAGGGTTCATCTGATGAACCTGGTGAGGAGAATTCACGTGTATACATGGGGAATGGGAGAAGATATGCACTAACTTCAAAACTGAACTATAAAATTCATATGCATTAACTTCAAAATACAGCAGTTAGTTGCTAGATTGTATTATGCTCAGGAAATGCTGCAACTCAGGTTTTGTATGACCTTGTGCCTTGGTTTTGCTCTACTTCTGCAATTGGTTGCAATCTATTCCATGCTCCCCAAACACTCCTAGGCTTGTAACAGCCTTGTTTCTCTAATTCCTCTGCACTGGACTTTTTTCCATTTCATTATCTTGCTTTGGTAATCTTTTCCCTGTCAGGGTTACATCATTGTGCTGCAGTCAAGTTAGGCTTCTTCTCATCTGTGGCAGCAGCTATTAGAGCCTTGCAAGCTTGAAAGAAACATGGTTCTCTCCTTTTGAGCTTTGCATGACAGTGCTCCAGGCAGCAAAGGAAGGGCAGGGTGAATTTTACACAGTACCTGCAGCCCAGAGATGGCCTGTGCTCCTCACAGGAGGTGCCTGCAGGATCTGCCTATTGATCAAATTCCAGTCATGCTCTATTGATGCAAATTTAATAACATGTTGTGAATTTAAAAATGTTCTGGTGGAAACAGGAAGACAACTGACAGAAAAAGAGTCTTCCTATAAAGACTTTTAAAATTCCTGCTCCCAAAGCTAGAAATGTTCTGTTAAGCATTGGTAAGGTTTCTTCATTCACAGTATCTTGTTCAAACCCCATACTCAAGCAGAATCAGCTAGAGAAATTTGTCCAGAACCATATCTATTTGTATTTGGAGTATCTTCATGGATGGATCCTCCACAACATCTTTCACATTAAATAAATATTTTCATGTGTTCAGAGGAAGTTTCATGTTTCAGTTTTGTGCCCATCAGCTTCTTATCCTGTCAGTGGGCACCACTTAGAACAGCTTGACTCCCTCTTCTTCATTACCTCCAATCAGATATGTATCCACATGGATAAGGTCCATAAGCCTCCTCTTTTTCCAGCTGAATAGTCCCAGCTTTCTCAGCCTATTTTTGTATGCAAAATACTCCCTTAATCATTTTAGAGGCCTTTCTTTGTTCTTGCTTCAGTAAGTCCATGTCTCAGGTCCATGTCCAGTCTCTCAGGAGCCAGGAGCTCCAGGACCAGACCTGGCACTCAGTGCTGAACACTGAGAGAAGAATCCCCTCTCTTCACCTGCTGGCAATGCACTTTCTAAAGCAGGGCAGGCTGGTGTTGGTTTTTTTTGCCACAGGGACACACTGGTTCAAGGTCAGTCGCTTGTCCACTCTGACCCCAGGCCGTTCTTTCAGAGCTGCTTCCCATCCAGTCATTGCTCAGCCTGTCCAGGTGCCTGGGGTTACCTCTCCCCTGATGCAGGAATTAGCATTTTCTTTTACTGAACTTCACAAGATTTCTGTCAGCCCATTTCTTCACTTGCCCAGGTCCCACTGGTCTATTATCCACTCTTCCCAGTTTTGTTTTTCTCTTGTGCATTAGGCACCAAACAGGAAGCTTCTCCATCAGAAACAGACAGATCATGTCAGGTGAAACTTAAAAAGAAAGAGGTCATTTGGAAGCAAAAAGACAGCACGGAAAACTTCCACCCAAACCATTAACAGTCTGCAAAATTTTAAGCTGAAAATACAATAGGAAGTATCAAGGTCACCATTATTACCACTGGAGCTACCAGCTCCATTTATCATATCCTGATCATTGCCACTGGCAGAGGCAGCCAAGCCAGAACTCAGCACATCCCCACATTGTGTTCCACCAGTCATCTCACACTGAGCCTGGAAAAATGGGAATGACATAATTGAAATGTGCAGCATCTTGGAACAGATAGTCTTTTTGTCCAGACATTTCTTATCTTTGATGGTTCCCTCTCTTCTCTCACTATCTATTTTTTGCCATGGAAGGCAACAAGACATCTGAAAATTTAATGTAATATTATGACATGCCATGCACTGAGGGCCCCAAAGTATTAAAACGACACATTCATTCACACTCATCAGCTCTGCCTTGCTAATTTTAAGTATTCAATCAATGAGGTAATTTATCCCTTTCTGAAGAGGCTACTCTTGAAAGAAATTTTTAGAAACATATGATCATTGAGGTTGGAAAAGACCTTTAAGATCATCAAGTCCAGCCATTAACCCTGCATTGCCAAGTCCACCACCAAACCCTGTGCCTAAGTGTCACACCTACATGGCTTTCAAATACCTCCAGGAATGGTGACTCCACCAGTTCCCTGGGCAGCTCTTCCAATACTTGACAGCCCTTTCCCTGACAAAAATTTTCCAAATATCCAATATAAACATCCCTCAATGCAACTTGAAGCCATGTCATCTCATACTATGCCTGTGTTCAGAAGGAAGAGCAATGAGGGTTTTTTTAATGAAAGTTGCATGTACTTCATCCAGAAGTTAAATTTTGAACAAAACACACCAGAAAGTTGAGCAAAGTGGGCTGGAAACTTAGGGAAGTGCTGAGTTGGCTTTGAGATGTGACTTTAAATGGAGTAATAGCACCACAGCTGATCCAACTGCTGTGCACTACTGCCTCATGCTGGAGAGGCCAAGAGACTTCTGCCTGAAGCACAAAGACAAGGCAGAACATTGCCAGAAAATTGCTCTAAGTTTGTTATGTTTTAAAAAGAAATCTCTATTTTGCTGTCAGATAGACAATTCTTGTAAATAAATCATCAATATCAGACTGAACTTTAAATCACTCTACTTACTCCTAAATAGACTCTTAAAATCTATTGATAAATATGAAGGGAGAAACTGATTTTTTTTCCCCACAAGAAAAGTGTCTGGAGCTTGTGTTTTGCAAAGGAGTCACAAATGAAGCATAGCAAATTGTGAGGAAATGATGCCTCTTTTACGCAGCACTGATTATTTGTGGCTGTGTATATGGGTGCCTGTGCTGCTCCTGCTTTCTGCCAGCTGGTTTCAGAGTTTTCTGTGTGCCCCTTCATCTGCCTTATGAAACAGAAAAACCCATTTAATCTCTAGTTTAAGGATTAGAGTATGCCTTTTCCATGGCAAGTCCATCAGTAACAGCAGTATAAAGGTAGGGATACAAGCCCATGAATGCCAGTTGTGTTTTCTTCTAAAAGACCACCAGAGAAGTATGAAAAAAAAACCCCACACATTTGGAGAGAAAAGGAAAAGGAAAAAAATATTTTAAAAAATTTGGAAGCCTTGTGTTTTATCAGTGTCTGTCCATTACCTGTTCCAGGAGGGACAGAACTGACTGATAAGACAGAACCTTGTAAGGAGCCTGAATAAATAGTGAGGGTCACAATTGTGGGTCTTTTATTTGCAGCACAAAGCTATGAAATGATGGCGTTAGCTTCCTTAACTGATTAAATTCTTTGAAAGATTTGTTTTTCTTTATAAAGGTAAATAGTCTCATCTAACAGTGGCATTAATAAAGAAGGGATGTTAGGGGTTGGATACTGTATTGACAAAACCAAGGCTGCAGGGCTGGAATCCTACTATTGGAAAGATGAAATCATTTCCATGGTAACAGTGAATAAATTGTTCTGTGAAAAAGAAAGGGAGAAAGGAGTGTGACTCAAACCAGAACTGCTCAATCCATCTCATAAGTGAAATAAAAAGCCTGCAACATTTTAAGCAGGAGAAGACGGAAATGCAGCATATGGAAAGTGTCTTAATAAGCTTCCTTCAGAAAACTGACTACTTCTTTGTGTCTGTAATAGCCATTTTTTTCTTTTTTGACTTTTCTTCTTGATTATTTCAGTATATCAGTCATCTGTCTTCCTCTTATACAATATTTGAGATAGTTGAGAAGGTAGGTTTTTTGGTTGATTTTTGCGGTTTTGTTTTTTTTTTTTGTTTGTTTGTTTGTTTGGGGTTTTTTTGTGGGGAGGGAGACATTTAAAAGAACATCTCAGACTGAGGTCTTAAGTCAGATATCTTTCAAATCACAATATCTTCAAAATTGCAGCCATTCAAGCCAGACAACTTATGGCACTGGCACTGACCCACAGCTGTGGCCAGCTCAGGTGACTGACTGCAGTGGTCACTTCAGCTGCCTCTGAATTCACATCAGCTGTCAGTGTTTCAGCACTGCCACTGCCAGGGGATCAAATAGAGAAAAAAAAGTTAATGTGGCATTTTTAGAGATGAACTTTCACTTAGGCCCACAAAACACACAGATTTTGTCTCTGTTTGCCTGTTCTTACGATTTTATCATTGCTCAAATTTAATGTTTTTGGGATAACAGAAACAGTCAAGTGTTTCCCCAAATAAGTTATCAGCACAAATTGAAAAGTTAGAAGAAAAGGAAAAATAAGTTTAAACTTTCTAAATACCTTTTAGATGCTGATTAGGTTCAAACATGGGGAGAGTAATGAGAGCTGCAAGGCAGGGAGTATGTAATTTCTTTTTTCAAATTACACTATTTTATCCTAAAAGCTGTGTTCTCACATATAGCTAAATAGCAACTTCATAAACAGTTTTCTTTCCTGAGCTCGCCAGACAAATTCCTGTGACAACAGCAGTGCCATGGTGCTGCATGGTGCCTCTCAGCCTGCCCTTCTGGACGGATGGCTGAATCTGTCAGTGGCAGGAGCAGTCCATCCAGTTTGGTACCTATGAGCACATGATACTTGTTTTAGGTGAAAGCCATAATTTCTGAGTGTTTTTGATGTCTAATCATCCAGTCTACATCCTTTCCTCCATTGTGCTGTGGCTGAGCACATCTAGCACTGCAATGACCATGCTATCATTGATTTTGATGCTGATTTGCTGAAGCTTTGTGTGTTCACTCATATACTGTAGCCTACATTGGACATTAGCTTTTGTGTGGCTGCTGTTGCTTTGTCTTTATACCTAGTGCCAACCTGGTCTTATCAACCATTTACTTTTAGCTATTATAACATTATTTTTAAGTTCTTCCTGTGAGTCACTGCTTGTTTTCTCGGTACTTTTTCACTTGGCTTTTCTTGTCTGTAAACTTTGACGTAATAACTTCTCTAGCCATAGCTATTGTAAACAACTCAATAAATTGAGAATTAATGGTTAGAAGTAGTTTTTTTCTTCCTCCCAAAATCTTCCTTTATTTATAATTTCTTGGTTGTATTTGTGCATTTTGCACATATTTGGTGCTGTCTTTCCTCATAAATTTTTGATCTTCGCTACTTGGAGAATTATTTTTCTCTGAATAGACTCTGTGAGAGAGTCTATTCACTAGGTTTGCTCACATCTGTATCCTTGAAGAGTCTGTGTATGCTCTCCACACTTTCATATACAAACTCTTTGTGTCTCATTCCTAATCCCTTAGGAAGAATTTATTCTCCCAAGAACTAGGAGCTGCCTAAATTGGTGACCAGCATGGTTTCACAATATCAGAACATAGTGTTTCCACTGATCATTAATTAGGTACCTTGATACAATCAAGCAATTCCACTATTTTCCTGGGTCCTTTCTCTGTTGTCCATATAATACATTGTGGGTAGAGAAAGTGATAGTGGAATTGTTCCTTTTATTGTTTCCTTCTTTTCTCCTGGCCTTTTTCCATTTCCATTTGTATTTTGAATTATGTACAGTAATTTCACAACTATAAGGTGCACCCTTTTGACTAAAATTTTGGCCCGAACCCGGAAGTGCGCCTTATAGTCCGGTGTGCCTTATGTAATGGACAAAGTTGCAAAATTTTCCAACACAGAAGTGGGAGCTGCGAGGGGGGGCGGCACCATGGGAGCGCCGAGCAGCGCAGAGGGGCAGGGAGCTGCCAGCCCCAGCCCGGCAGGAGCAGCGAGGGGGGGCTGGGAGCCGGCGGCCCTGGCTGCTGCACGGGAAGGGAGGGAGGAAAGGAGCCGGTGGCCACCCTGAGTCAACTTGGAAGTGCAAGCTGTGGCCGCGCCATGGCAGCCCTGAGCCGCCCTGGACCGTGGGCAGCCCCTGTTACTAATTCGTTACTTTGTTGCGCTCGGCACGGATCCTCGTTGCAAAAAAAAAGTGCACCTTATAGTCCGGTGCGCCTTATAGTTGTGAAATTACTGTATTTAATTCAATATTCATTTAAATTATTTTAAATTATTTTAAATTTCCCTCTGTCCAGATTGAGGCCCATCTAATCAGAATCCCAGAATCACAGAATCACTTGGATTGAAAGAGACCTCCAAGATCATCAAATCCAACCCATCCCTTAACACCAACTAAACCATGCCACCAAGTACCATATCCAGTCTTTTTCTAAATACATCCAAAGATGGTGACTCCACCACCTCCCTAGGCAGACCATTCCAGTACTTAATCACTCTTTCAGTGAAAAACTTTTTCCTAATTTCCAACATATATTTCCCCTGGTACAGCTTAAGACTGTGTCCTCTGGTTCTGTCAGTCGCTGAATATGGCAGCATGATAAATATTTATTTTCCCTTTATTTTTTGTGTTTTCTACATTCCCCACTCCTCCCTCCTACTCTCATTCTTTTAGTCTCTGATTATAGATCTTGAAAATCCTGACAGATTTTAGTTTCTGAAATAATTTTAGGATTTTAATTCTACAAGTGCAGAAAGACATACAACATCTAGACCTTGTACAGCACTCTAGCTGATCTTTCACAGTAAGCAGCAGCTGAAAGCACTTACTGTTCAGTGCTGCTAAATTAAACCACAAACACCTTGGCAAACCTTGAGATGTGAACCTGAAAACATGTTGTAACAATCAAATACTCTTGAATATTTCTTGCTAGGGTTTATGTAACTATATTATTCCTTAGGCTTGTTCATAAAGGATATAAGGTCTCACTAAAACATTCCTGCCATGTCTTTAGAAACAGAAAGATCCTGAAATGGGCTGCACAAACCTCAGTCTGGGTGTGACTCCATAGACCTTCATGCAGACTTGCACAGTTCAAAAATCAATGCTGTAGAGCACAGGGCTCCTGATGCGGGAGAGTGGAGGAGATAAGAGTACCATCCTATTGTGCTTCATAACATACAGCAGCTTCAAAACATACATTTACCTTTTAAAATGGCATTTTATTCCATCAAAAATTAAATTATAAGGAATACCTTGATTCCCTACTGAGAGGTTCACCTGAAAATTATGAAACTGTTTTGATGAGGATATATTTTCCTTGTTGATAAAACAAAACCTCACCCTTCAGTTAACTTCTGAAATTATCAGATTATTTAACATAGTGTTTGAAGCTGTTGCAATATAGTGCAAGAATCATTAATTTCAAAGCCTTTCAGAAGTAGCTATGATTTCCCAAAGGATCAAGCGATTTAGGAGCTTGCATCCCACTTTCAGAGGCAACTGGCATATTGTAGCCTTAGTTCTTTGATTTACAATGCCACGTTGCTGTTTGCTACCTGAGCCATCCTTGGAAATGAAGCTTAAACTGAATCATCTGTAGAGACTATGACCCTAAATCTGTGTGTCCATGCTCTTCCCATAGTTGCTGGGCTTCTGGTAGAAGTTGGGCAGCTGGTCAAAGATGCCTGCACCCATATGGAAGAACGGGCACATTCTCTTCAGATTGAGACATGTTCTGATGAAGGCACAGATCACATTTGGAGGAGGTGTGTCCCATTAACTGAGACTGCATTCCAAATAAATAGTTCAGACAGATGTTTTTTGGGTGACTAAAGGTAAGAAAGAGGAACTTAATTGTCAGTCATTTTCTTCTGTTTCCCCACCACTAACATCCAGGGATTTCACTGAAACTACTGAGGCTGGTGTCTCTTTACCAACATCCTCCCCTTGATTTGGTTACTTATTGATGTTTTCTCTGCATTTCTCCACAGGGACATATAAGAAATGTGATGTACCATGTCATCTGGGCAGAGACTGCCAGTACACAACTTGCCTTGCCATAAAGATCAGGGCAAGAAAAAGCCATCTGCAAACCAAAACAATTGCTCAGAAGGGCATGACAGTGTGTTTCCGTGGTCTCCTGTTTGGATATTGACTTTCACACTACCTGTGAAAGCACATAAAGCATTTGGAGAATGAGGCAGGCATTGATTAGCTTTCCACAGCTCTGCATGTTGTCCACACAGCTATTCATCTTGT
The DNA here is from genome assembly GCF_009819885.2 of Catharus ustulatus. NCBI lineage: Eukaryota > Metazoa > Chordata > Aves > Passeriformes > Turdidae > Catharus > Catharus ustulatus. The sequence continues at coordinate 135,278,774 of NC_046221.1, read as the reverse complement.
TTGGCAAAGGATTTGAGAGGGCTATAGCAGGAACCTTTGGGGCCAGCCTGGCAACGTCAAACCTGAACACAGCTGAAAGGTACCAACAAGTTGAACTAGACATTTCTGTTTATTGATCTTAAATACCAAGTGGTGTGGGTGAAACTGTAATTTGTGAGATGCTGTAAATATTTCCTCCACCTTCCCAGTTAAGAGCTCAGAGAGTCCTTGGGGCTAGTTAAGAAGGTGCTGTGCATTACTCCATTGTTGGTGGTGTAGCAAAAACATCCTCCATGTTGGGGGTGTAAAATCCCTCATGTTTGTGTTGGCTTCATCAAACCCTCACACAGAAAAGGATTCAGGGTGTCAGGTAAACAAATCTTTGCCAGGCCAACAATGCAACTCACATGTGCTTTTTCCTGTGGCATTGCTGCAGTTTCTCCTCAGCATGTTTCTTTCACTTTCCCTTGAAGGAACACCTGCAAAGACCACATGGCTGCACCTCTGCTACCATATTTACAGCTGAACATACTGTGATATCTTAGTATGCTGAAGAAGGGATAACTGCTTCTGGTATCTGCTGCTGCACAGGATGATGAGGCTTGGAGCAAGTAAGGCTCCCAAGGAGTTAAATTCCCCATGTAGGCAGTCATGGACACATAGGGATGCATACATATATACTGCCCCCTGCCCACCCACCACAAACTACAAATTCTAATTTTAAATTACTCTTTCCTGCACAGCATCACTCATGTTCATCCCCTAGGAAGTGACTGGTGGTCACTGATCACCTCACAAGGTTAAAAACCATGTCAGAACACAGTGTACGCTTCAAGTAATTTACACTCCTTCAAATAAGCTTCCCTTGTTTTAGCAACAATCAGAATACACAGCAATGCACTGATGTGTCTTATCCCATAATTTGAAAAGTACCAGTGATAAAGTTTATTGGCACCCTTTTCCCACCCTGGAGATTTTTTTCTGCTGATGTTGTTGTGTAATGAATAGGAAGCACAACTGTTTGCAGCTCCACTTTCAAAGTTCAGCTCCAGTACCTGTGATCCCCACGGAGCATGGGGAAGAGTAGGAATCTTATCAGATCTTTCAGTTCCTGTCCAGCTCCAGCTGTAACCTTTAATAAAATGCCTTGAGGTGCAATTAGGTGCTGTACAGTTTGGTTTGGTTCTGTTCTAAGTTGCCTGAGACTTCAGAGTGTAATAGACCTTCAGACTACAGGGATGCATTAAGAACAAGTTTCTTGACCTTTTATTCTTCTTGTAAATCATTTAATGGAGCAGATTTCTACTGAACTTTTTAAAGACACCAACGTCTGTTCTTAATCTTTGCACTATCATTTAAGTATCAATCAGACATGATTTAAAATTACTTTAAACTGCTACAGGCAGGGTCTTTAAAGGAAATCTGCAGTGTGGCACAAAATTTCTTGTAACCGTCAGAAGACAAAATAAGAACACATCATGGGTAAGTTTCTTTGGAGAAGAGGAGATGATGAATCTGTACATGAATGTAATCAGTAATTAGTAGACATGATAATTTATTGCCTTTTTAGGGATGTGTAGTCAAAGGCAGACATCAACAGGGAACCCAGGCAGAGATTTGTTGTGACAAAAACCACTGGAACAATGTTTTATAACTGCTCAGTGTCATATATGCTTTCCCTTGGATGTTTCTATTAACCTTTCCTATCCAGGTGCTTCCCAGTAATTGAGGTTTCTCCACCACAGCTTCACTGCAGTTAATCTTATGTGGTCATCACGATACTAAGGATTTATAGGGCTCAGAAGAGGATTTTGCAGAGATCAAAAAGTGAATCCTGCTGTAACAAAAAAAGTAACAAAAGTTACTGGGAATTCCAAGTACCCAGCATAGTCTATTTGTTTTAATACGGGTCACTAACCTTTCCCCTGTACCTTGTTGTATCACAGGAACAAGACCTATAGCCTCTACAATAGGATGAAATCTGCCCCTCAGCAAAGTTGATCCTTTACTACAATTACCAAAGATGATCCTTTACAGCAGTAATCAGATCTGCAGCTGTGACAGCTCAAAAAGGAGAATACAGAGATGACCTTTATGCCCCTTTAGCCTTGATTCACTCTGTGTCTGGAAAAAAAAAAATCCCACCAAACTTCTACACTAAAATTAGACTTTTATTGGCCCTCTGTTCAGAGCTGAATTTCCCATCAGGCACTGGATCTCTAGGGATAGTGTGATATGACACTCATGTCCTGGTTTACCTTTTTTAAATAGGAAAATTTTTATCTGTATTTTAACTTTACCTGCATTTTAATTATCCTTTTGGATAATTGCTACAGAAAGCCTTTTCCTTAGTCATTTCTCCAGCCTCTTGCAATATGAGGTGATACCAAATATTAGCATCAATTGCTTTTACTGAAGTTCAGAAGTTTGGAGATCTAAAAGTTTCACTGTGTTTACAAACCAACTACTCAAGAATTCTGATCCTAGACTGCTGATTTTCTTCCACGCAGACTGCTGAAGAACTTTAATGTTATATTACCACCTTTTTCAATTTGCCAGCATTCCCTGTGTCTGGGAAAAAAAAAAAAAAGAAAAAAAAAAAGAAAGAAAAAAAAAAGAGATCCTGCCTCTGTTGTCTGTCCCACAAACCCCCAGGGGTCTGGCAGGAGCAAAGGAGCAAAGCCTCCAGTCTCTGGTGGCCAGCTTTGGCAGTGCATGCAGACTCTGTTTGCTGCAGATTCAGTTGGTTTAGAAGAAAACACTTCTTTGTTTTCTTGCTGAATTTACAATGGTTCCAAAGCCTTTTCAATAAACCTGTCTGATTTTGGACACAGTCCTGAAACTTTTGTGCCTGAGGTTCTATTGTGGTTTGTTGTCTGTAATGAATATTTGAGGAAAAAGCCTACAAAACAGCTTGATATTCTGTTACTTTCAAGTTGAGGAACAGATGGCAAAATAGTGAGATTATCCAATTTTAATTCTTCACATTTAATTTGTAGGCTAATGAATATTGAGCAATGCTGGCTCAAGCAAGGTGCAATGAATATACTTAATGGGAAAGACTTCTTGCAGGCAGTAAATACAGCTAACACAACCACAGGTCTAAAAGCTACAACATTGTGCATCTAACTGGCATATCTGTCTGTACAATTTCTCTTTTTAGACATATGTACTTGCAGTATTTGAGAAGCATCAAATTATGTTTCATGTACTGATCAGTGTGTCCTGTTTGAAGGACTATTATCAATTTGCATTGTGTATATAGAGAACTGATAGAAGAAACCTTCCGCATTCCCGTCGTCTCTAGCCCCTGCATACATCTACCATTTTTGAATACATCAAAATGGTTCTTCTGAGTTGCAAGTGGAAGCATCTTGTGGAGAACAAATGCTGCCATTGGCTGCCTGCTGGCTGTGATCCCTGAGCTCCACTCAGGTCAGAGAGGAGCAGTGGCCACATTCAGGTCATGCTTTTGGCATAAGCTTGGCCACTGACCTGGTTTCAGAGTGAACTGGTGTCAGCAACTAATTAGAAATTAGCCATAATCCCTATCACCTTTTTAATATTAGAAGTTCTTTTATATGCATGTTGGATCTTTCATTCAGGTGCTGCCATATCCACTGTGCAAAGGTTACCCTCAGCAATCTGGAGCTTTATCTACAAAAATCAAAGGTGGGGCACTGGCCTTGTGCTGCTACCACCCTGTGTGAGACTGCTCCCTGGAGTGATGCCTCTAATCATGGCCTCTGACATAGCCATCAGCAAGGAATGAGCACAGTGACATATTTCTGACAGCCCACAAACACATCTAGGTTGGCTTTGCAGCTTTGAAAGGTCTCCTTACACTGAACTGCTGCTTCTACCACCAGCTGCACTGAGGTTCTTGAGGCTATGGTCACTCCAGCACAGGGTGAGTTTCATCTTGGTACCTTGGAGGTCCAGTAGCCAATGAAAGCCACTTGCCCGGAAATGCTTCTGGAGATGATGGAAAGGGATGATCCCCTCCAAGGTGAGATTGACCACACCAAAGTAGAAGTGTCATAATGCCAAACTGCTTCCCTGCCTGCAACTAACTCTTTTCCCATGGCTGTAGAAGAGTCTGGACAATTAGCAGGACATTCAGTTTTCCAGCTGACTGCAGCGAGGGCAGAAGTAGACAGAAAACAATACCTGTGGGAATTTCTGGCTAGTTCACTCCCTACTGGGCACCCAGACATGAGGAGGTCTGACCACATTATGATACCAAAGCATGATGCCTACGCTGGTGTTTACCTGCATTCTCAGTGCTTTATTGAAGGAAATAAGAAGTAGAGCCCAGGAGATGATGTAACTCCCCTTCCACAGACACCATCTGCACCATTTGCTGGCCTCCCATCAGCTGGTGACAAGAGTTTCTTTTGTGGTAGCAAGAGCTCAAACACCCAGGGCACACACAGACATTGGAACTTACCGTGGGCTCAATCTCACCCCACACATGTGCAACAGCACTACCAAGGAGTAGGAAATAAAATAGCATCAGATATAAAACTGAACCTACTAGAAGCCAAGGAGTCCATTAATTATATATTTTGTCTCTTACCTAACCTTGAACTTTGCTTAAAAATAAATATCATTCAGGAAAAAACTGCCAAGCATCCGGTTTTAGTGGTGCTGCGTGATAATGTCTCATCCAGAAAATGGAATCAACAAAAAAGGGTCACACTGCCCTTTTCCTGGCATCACTTCTGTCTATAGAAGTTCTAGAAAAATATCTGTTTTCCAAAACATCAGTGCCATATTCTGCCAAATCATTTTGTCTACTTTCCTTCTTTCTCATTCACACTGTGGATTCCTATGTCTTATTTGATGAGCTCAGGTGAAAGGCCAGCCAGAGAAAACACAGCTAAGCTGAAATTGATAGCACCTTTAAAAGCCTTCCACAAAATCACCTGCAGTGAAAAAGAATCTGTCTATGACAGTAAGCTACTGTAAAATCAATTGTAAAAAGAGGGAAAAATTTTCAAATATAAGTTTTGTACAAATATCTGTCTTTCATCCATTTTTCCTCCCTTTGCTCCGTAATTGTGGCTATCATGTACTATTGGGCATCCTTTTTTCCAGATCAGCATAAAACTATACATGCCGGTTTATTTCTTTTATATCATTATACTGTAAACAACGTCTCAGATCATGTTGCTTGCCCTAGAATGACACAGTGTGACTAAACTACAAATTGCTCCTCCCAAGAAACTCATAGCAATATATATTATTTCCAGATGGAAGACCCACTGTGGATTCATACAGCAATTTTCACAGTGTGAAAACAACAGCAAAATACCATGGACTAATGAGAGCAAATACATGTAGTCAGCATTGCCAGGCAAAGACTACCACTTGTGTTTGATTGATTGGGAGCTGTTCACTGACACAGCTATTTTTTGACAGTGTGTGTGTCTTCCATGCCATTTGGGTTTGAGGCAAGTAATATACCAGGGTTGGGGTTTTTTTCCACTGACAAGCATCTTTGCAAACACTGAAAGAAACAGGATGCTGCAGATTGTAGGAAAATGAGTTTACAAGGGAGAATGACTGCAAGTAGCAATTATCTCCACTAAGCTATTTGAAGAAGAAAGGAACAGGGGAAGTGAGCCCTTGCAGACTGAAGTGAATGCTTTTGCGCTTGCAGTCCCAGCATTTCCTTTGCCCCACCAGAGCTTGTGTTACACATGGAGACAAAAGTCTGGCTAGGCACTGCTCAGATAAATCTGCTCTCAGCTACCTCATGCTGCCACTGTTAACAGCAGAAAGTACTTAAAGTAATTTGCTTGCAAGTGTTTGAAGCTTTCTGTATCATCAACTGAGAGGCAGTAACCCCTGGCAGAGGAAATGCTGCATCTGGGGTGGTCCTGTGAGATGTGCATTGAATATGGGTCACAGCAGGTTATTTTGACAGAAGAAAAACAAGGTGTTACTGCCATCCTGCAAGGACCCTGCAGAAGAGCCATCAGCCTTCAGGAGGTTTCATTTCACTCTCTACAGGATCCAGGTTTCAGTCTCCAGACAAAAGCTAGTGCTTTCAGGAAGGAGCCTTGGCAAGTGTCAGGACCTCCTTTAATGTGCCACAACACTTTTTATCCAAAGGAAAGGAAAAGAGTAAACTTTTGCTGGACTGCAGCTCAGTTACCGGGACATAGTGATCTTTTAAAGTGCTTCATGGATGGCACAGTTGGTAATTAAAGGGATTAGTGCCTTTGCCCACAAACTTGATGTGGAGATGCAGGATCAGCTGACATTTGGCCATACACAATTGGCATTCTCCTTTCTGAGCTCAGTCCTTCTGCACCCTGTGCTCCTGCTCCTGGGCCATTTGCCTTGCAGTTATCTGAATCCACTGAGAGGGAGCTTTGGGTGCCTTTGGGGATGTTAAAAGGAGACTTGTCTGAGGGGATGAAGGCTTGCCCCATCTGCTGATGGGAGGGAGGACACAAGTTTATGGGCATGTCCTTGCACACCTAGGGCCAGTCAGTGCTTCTGAGCATTCTGCCAAGGACCAGTCTGCAACCAGGGCCAGGTGCTTAACAGGAGGGTCCAGAAATAAAATAGACTCTTTTAGACAGTCACATATTACTCTGGCTATCGAACGTTTCTCAGGGCTGAATCATGTTTGTAACTCTTCACTCTTCTACTTTTAAGTTCAGGCAAAGTGCTACCACTAAATGAAGTTCTTTGTGATTTTCATTTTGTACCTCTGTGGAAATAATTTGTCTTCACCACAGTATTTAAAAATTTAAGACATTGTAACTAATGACTCTGATTTAGTGTTATTAATGAAGAATTACATTGCTAAGAATGTATTTCCAAGACAGAATGTAAAAATTGAAATACATTGTTCAGATTCTCTATGTCAAATATGTGTTTATTTTGCTAGCAAACGGAGTGTTTTATGCCAGAGATAGAAATATATGTTAGTTGTTTCATTTCTGTTGTTTTCATTTCTTGTTTTCCTTCTCTCCATGTAGAATTTCCAGCAGCACAAAAGCTTCAACACAATATAGATGTTTTTGCAATTTTTGTTTATGGATGCTAGAGATAAAAATCTCTTACCTAATATATCCTAAAGGGTATTATGAATAAAAAAGTGGCATAAAGCAAACCTGGAATATTGTGATATTTTGTGCTGAGGTATTTAAAGTCAGGAATGTCAATTACAGTATTAATTAAACACAGTTTGACAGGAAGCTTAGATTAATTAAGAAAATATCTGTCATGGCAAGTGAAAAGATGATCTCAATCTGAATAGAAAAAATGGATTTTTTAAAATATTTTTGGTGTCTGGTCTAGCCATACTAAAAAAAGTTTGCTTATAATCATGAGACCTATTGAAAGTGAGTATCACTGCAAAGAGGCTGAATACACAGAAAGTATGTTTTAAAAGAGTTTTGTTGATAATAAAGCTTTTTGTAGTGTGGTCTCAAGATCAGTACACTACAAAAGCAATTATTTATACTGGAAGATTGTGTCTTTACCTGGTGCAAAGTCGAGATTGTAAATCAGTGCATTCACACACTGCTGTTCAGGGTATTCTATGGGGAAACCATCCTGCAATAGTCCAGGATTGCATGATCTGCCTGGAGGATAGCCTCCAGGAGCACTGGATGCCTACCATAATAGGATGCACTTTGTAGGTAGATCTGTGAAGAAGTGATAAGAGATGAACTGTAGCTGTATGCAAAATCATTAGGTATTCAAACCAAGAAAGCAGACTGTGACAAGCACAGCTTCTCTATCGGTCTTCCTTTAATTGATACTATCACACTAAATGTTTTCTTGAAACTTGAAATCAATAAGAAATCCTCCAGGCCATTTCCCTCCCTCTCTGTATTTATGCCTAGTAAAGTAATTTCACGATTACAAGCTGCACTGACTATAAGTCGCATCTCTGGGTGTTGGCAAACATTTCATTCTTTGTCCATACACAAGATGCACCCAATTATAAGCCGCTCTGTCGTTCACAGTGAGGACCCGCGTGCAACAAAGTTGCCAAATGGTAACAGAATAGCGGGATGGCGGGGTTTACTGGGTCGGCTCGGGCCATGAGGGCTCGGGGCTGCCGACGGGCCAGGTGGCCCAGCTCGGCGCTGCCGCTCGGCGGGCCACTCGGGGCCGGCCGCTGCCTCTGGGCTTGCTCGCCCCGGCCCGGCACTGCCCCGTGGTGGCAGGGGGGCACAGAGCCTGCAGGCACCTGCGGCGGTGGTGGGAGGCCGGGATGGAGCCTGCTGGCACCCACGGCAGCGGTGGCAGGAGGGGAATGAGCCCCCCCTGCTCCCGCAGCGGCGGCAGGTGGGGACGGGAGCCTCCCGCCTCCCCCCGAGCCGTGGGACCAGCAGGAGGGAGCCCCCGCCTCCCCGGGCTGCGCTGCCTGAAGGAGGGAGCCCCCCTGCACAGAGCCCGGCTCCACCCACCATGAAACAGAGTAACCAATTTGTAACAATCACGCAGTCCCGGGTTTTACTGGCAGGTTGCTCGACTCAGCGCCTCGGTTTGCACTTCCGGGGTTGGAAATGTCAGAAAATTATTCACATATTGGCCGCTCCTGAGTGTAAGCCACATTTCCGGGGTGGGAGCCAAATTTTAGTCAAAATGGTGCTGCTTGTAATCGTGAAATTACTGTACTCTTCTGGGCAAGAACTTCAGTTCCCGTGGTTATTTTCTTCTTATTGACTCAACCGGAGAAAGTGGCTTGTTCAGAAAGAAATATGTGTATGTCGAGCCATGCAATCTTTCATAGTAGATTGAAGTGCAGAAGGAAGGCCATTGCTAAGTCAAGCACTGACCTTCACTTCCCAAAGTTAGGTGAGGTATCTAGTCAGTCTTATTACAGCTGAAAAATTAACAGCTCATGGTATTTTTAGTATTTCCATTTTAAAAATTTGATTTACCAAATATTGGGCTGGAAAAAATCCCAGTGTATATTGGAAGGGAGCCCTTCTTATGTTCTGTCCCTTGCAGTGGTCCCCAGGCAGCTGCAGAGCCTGTGGCCCTGGCTCTGAGGCACTGGCACAGGAAAGGTGCTGGTTCCCATGGAGACTGTCTGCATTTCAGCAGAGAGGAAGGAGCCCAGGAGGGATGGAGACAGGCACCATGCAGAGCCAGAGCAGCCTACATGCTCTGTCTCCTGTGATCATGTCCTCTCTGTGGCCATCCTGTGTCTCAGGCAAAGCAAAGCAGGGTGTCAGTCTCCTGCTTCCCACAGCTGGGCTGGATTTACCAGAGTTCACATTCCCTGCAGCTGGGGCTCCTTGGAGTGGGTTATGCTCAGTCTGGCTTTTCCTAGTTAACATGAGCCTCACCAAAAAATACTCAATTTACATACTAAATCCAGGGATAAATTTCACACCAACTCCTGTTAGTTCCAGATGTCATCACAAGACTTCAGTGAGGGCATCTCTTGAATACAAATAAAGCACAGTTTAATAGTCCCTATTTTCTTTGTGCTAATGATCCATCTTTAATTCATAAACTTCTTCTATTAAAATGAAAGGATTTCATAAATTAATATTTTAAATTTAGTGGTTTATGTGTCTCTTATATTTCTTCTCATTATTTTAATTAATATGCAACAAATTGTAGGATATAAAATTGGAACATTTGAAAAATTATTTACATTAAGTATTTTGAAATTAACTTCTCCATATTTGAAGTGTGATAGTTGAAAATTCTGCTACAAAGAGTGTTTATTTTAAATGCTTTTATTTTTATTAATATAAGTTAGTTAGTCAGATATTCACTGTGGCCCAAAGACTTCAATTACAGAAGAGGAAATCAAAACGTCCTCAAGATCAGGCAGTATTTGTGGGACACACAAAAGTTACCGGGCCTGTGTAAGTTTGAAACCTAGTTAGCAAGCTTAACTAAATCAAATTAGTTAGGAAAGTGAAGCTAGAAGGGATGATGTGGTTTATCTTACCAGTCTGAGGCAGAGCCGAGTTTTTTGTGGATGGCATTGTCTGTCAATAAGGCCCTCAGTGGAGGAGACTCCGCATCCTCAGTAGTTACTCTCTGCCTCAATTTCAGTGTGCTTTTAGAGTCATAGAATCATAAATTGGCTGGAGTTGCAAGGCAAATCCTCTAATTCCAATCCTTTTGCCATGGGCAGGGAACTTTCCACTAAGCCAGTTTGCTCAGAGACCCATCCAGCCTGTTCTCACACACCTCCAGGGATGGGCACTCTACAACTTCTCTGGATAACCTGTGGCAGTGTCTCACCATTTTAACAGTAAAGAATTTCATCCAAATTCTAATTAACCCTGCCCTCCTTCATCTTCAGGCCATTCCCCCTTGTCCTGTCACCACATACCCTTGTGAAAAGTCCCTCTCCAACCTCCTTGTAAGCCTCTCATCATTAGGAATTTTCTATATGCTGTCCAGCTTCCCAGGTAGCAAAACTGCTTATAATTAAACTCTAATAGCAGCAACAGAATTTTTTTATTGGTCACTGAAGAGGGCTCATGAGAAGAAATCTGATTTAAACCAGTTACTATTTTCATTCCTTTTTCCAGTGTGTGCTGTTTTGGTTTTTGCTGTTAAGAAGAAAATTCACAAATGTTGTTTCAAAGGTGGAGTTGCAAGAAATATTGTCTTTAAACAATGGTATTCCTAGAATAGGTACCTCAAAATCTTGTTGGAGAGAAGATAAGCAAGACAGTGCCTAATTGCATCATTCTGCCTAACTCTATTAGGTAGCCAGGACAGGCTGCGCTAGTGGAGAGTGATGCTGAAGAAAAATTCAAGTGCAGCAAGGTGAATTCTGTAGAAATCTGAATCTTTACTCAAAAGTATTTTGCTTAAGTAGGAACTGTTTCTACAGTGCTGATCACACAACCAAAATGGTGAGAAGTGTGCTACAGAATAGTAAGGGAAATAAGAGAGATTCTGAGAGCAGAAGACAAGTATTAAGATAAGACAGAAAAAAAAGCCAAACCAAACCAAAACCAAAACAAACAACCCACACAATTTTTTCTAGACTTCATCAATAATGGAACTATAAAGAAGAAGATGATCAGAAAGTCTACAAGAGAAGCACATCTTTGGTATACTTTTAAGCATTGCACAGGATCTGGTTCAAGATGCAGCCACAGAAGACAGGACCCATTTTATCCTAGGGAACATCTCTGTAGGAATGACAGAAACCATAAAGTCTAACATGGACATCTTTTAAAAAACAGGATCTGAACAAAGACAAGAGCACATCTTAAAAGATTAACAACAGTGAAGAAAAAAGGTTGAAAGGACCATTAAGAATGGTTAATGAGACCCAAATGGTGATTCATGACCTACATACACTCTTAAAACTGGAATTTCATAAAGACTAAACATATGCAGAAAACCAACTCATATGCTAAAAAAGATGCTGCCTTCAAAACAAGCACCTTCAAAAAGCACAAAAAATGATAAAAGGTAATGAATTCTGTGTACAATTGTGTATAGTTACATGCCAGAAAATATTTCCAGAAACAATTTGCTAAATGGCTATAAAAAATAAAAAGCTTTTAAAATATCTAAAGAAGAAAGTGTCCCAGAGTCAGTGAGGGCAGTAGAAGATGGAAATGGAATTGCAAAAAAAAAAATTTGCACAGAAATTCATCATTGTGCTTTGGTGCAACTTTTCTAACTAAACCACAGAAAGTGTGACTTGTAATTTTCCAGGAGTTCAGCCTCCTGAACTTACAATCACTACTTCGGAAATTCAGAATCTCTGCCCTTCCAGGTAATAATGATATTAGGTTTTTACAAATGGCCATTGCCTTCCAAGGTGATTATTTAAAAATGCACCATCACAAGAAGATATGTGAGTGTAGGAGATAATAGAGGTCTATACTTTTCCAATGGGAATAATAGGACTGAATTTAAGTTCATTTTCACAGTTTTCAGCCACCTAGGTGTAAATTAGAAGGTTCCTATGTGCATATAGGTATATATATTTCACCTTGTAGTTCTTTCTATTTCATTCCCAAGAAGATTTAATGGAAACATTTAATGGAAACAGCAGTTGGATAAGGCTAATCAAAATCTTGACATTTTATTTGCATGTGCTACATTTTGTACATTTTATACATTTTATTTATTCAGTTAGTTATAGAACAGCATATATACTTTTTATTCATATTTCCCTAAGTATCTAGTAAGTGGACCAACGGTCCAAAAATGCATTACATATGTTTGAATAGGATTCAAGGGTCAGTAAAGATAAAAATAGCTATAGCACTCCTTGAAAAAGACAGTTGATTACAGTTCCATGAAGAAGAACAAGACTGCAGAGTAAGTACCTGCTACATTAGCACTCTCATTTCACATGTATCATACAGGGTCCTTATGCAGCTGAGCAAGAGTACTTCAGACTAAATTGTCTGGCATTTATTGGCAAGGACCCTGCTTTATTACCAACTCCCTCCCTAGAGTTATTTCTAACCCTTGCTTATCTGTTTTCCCTACCTTAATTTTATTTCCTTCTAGAGGTTAACAATATGTGATAAAAGCACTTTCATCTGATATTGTTTAGCATCATTATCTGACCTTAATTTTGATGAATTAGAACAAACAGACATGATCCTCAGAATTTAGGCAGGAAGTAGAAAATTATTTTAAAAAATCAACAGGACTAGGTTTTTTGCTCTCAGGAAGAACTCTGGCTGCTCACATGTCACTGTCAGAAGTAAAATGAGGAGTCATATGGAGAGATTATTGTCCCTGCTCTTTTTTCCAAATACTGCTGTGACACCAAAACCTGAAGACTGGAGGCCCTAGAACCTTTCTGACCCCTCCCAATGACCTCTCCCAAACTGTTTCTGGGGAGATTTGGGAGATCACAAGTGTGAGAACATCTCTCAGTAACAATCTGGTTGCGCATGGACTGTGTGGAGAACGTGGAGGCCCTGACAAGTATGGAGCTAGGGTGAGACGGACAGCTCATCAGATTTGCATGTCAAGTGGCACAAAATGTTTCAATACTAATAAAATGCATAAAAATATTACATATATCTTCAAATTATGAAATCAGGTTTAAAGATAATCCCCCTCCCCAAATAATGCACCTTTATTTTCTCTTAGCTCCCGATTTCAAAGTTACTGTTTTAATTCCCACTGAATTTTCTGTAGTCACAGAAGACAGAAACTTGTTTATGCAACTCATAAATGCAAGCTGAGACTCTTACATAATTACAGGTCTCCAAACAACATGCATACAGGAGCTGGCAAGGCTACTCTGGATAATCAGTTTTAAGACAGAGCAACCTTTGAAACAAGCTGAGAATCTCATTATCTGGCTGCATAGATCCATGGTTCAGTCACATCTTGAACTGTTGTGGGCACTTCTCATCCCCCAATCTCAGAAAATACAGAATATAACTAGAAAATATCATGACAGGCATATTCAAAACTATACTGTTCAAAATAGTATATTAAAAATATTCAAAAATTGGAAACATTTTTGAAAATATGGGACCTTTAATAAATAAACATAAACTGGGAGTGAGGAGCAGGGGAAAGTGCCACATTAAAAAAAATGCACAAAGAGGAATGCACACGGGGAATGGCTGCTCACAGTCTCTGGCAAAGCAAGAACAACAGGTTAAGAGAAGTAAGCAGATGGCAGACTCAGAAAAAATGGAAGAAATTGATTTTTCACATTGTACAGGTTAATGCAGTTTTTTTTCAAATGCAAAGTGTCTACATGAGTTCAAAAGATGAAAAAAAAATCAAAAGAAAAATAATCAGGACTGTTAATTACAAAGGCAACATCTCGGACTCAAGGAGTCTCCAGAGCAAGAAAAATATTCTAAGGAAACATGATTATATTTTTGACCTTTTCTTTTTCTCTTCTTCTAAGTATCTGCTTTTGTCTGCTTGGTGACAGGATATTAAGGAAAATGGATACATCCATCCCATGCTGTGAATACAAAATCTTTAGTTTGTGTTTTAGAACTGCCAAGAATCATGAAAATTAGAAATTATCATAATGCCCCTCAAGATTTTTTTCCTCTGCATAACAGTTCCAGAAACGACATGGATTCTGGTTTTGTTTCCTCCCATTATATCTATGAAAACCACAAAGTTACCTCCTGGACCTTGAGCCTTTTTCTCCCCAGGAAATGTTGCTAGGGGAGTTTTAAGTGACAAGGCAAGCTCAAGTGTAAAGGACATATAAGATGTAAAGATGCAAAGATGTAAATATGTAAAGCTACTTTAGAGCATTTCCTCACCAAGACTTTGCATCTATGCTAGTGCATTTGTTGTGAGAGTGTTGAACACCTCCTGGTTTACAAGGGCACTGTTAGTTCCAATACAGAGGTTGCAAGAGCTCACTTTAAGCCATGCCATGGGTCCCAAACTAATTCATACAGCATGAGCATGGTTGTCGTCCTCCTGCCTTGGGTTGTGAATCCAATCCCTGCCTTGGACCTAATGACTTTGTGAACTGAGCTGTTCCTTCCATGATGCTAGGAGGCAAACTACCCTTTTACAGTCTGGTCCAGGCACACAGCTGCTGGGCTTGGTTTTGTAAGGCAAACGGGACCAGAGCATTTGTATGAGGGAGAAAGAAGGCTGAAAGATGGACCTGGTATTATGCAGGGTTATGCATGGATAAAGGAAAGAACAAGGTCTGGACACATGGCTGAAGGATCAGCCTAGGAGGTGAAGCTTGTGTTTGGGGAAATTGGCAGTTATTCTGAATGAAGAATAATGCTAAGACACACATTTACACTGAGAGGTGTAAAACTAGGAAGTAGCATAAAATTTCTCACTTCTCTCTTTAATCAAAATACTGTTTCATGACATTAAGGAGGCAATCAACCTACAAATGATGTCTCTGAAGGAATAACTGCATGTTCATGATAACAAGTGCATCTTCTGTGAAAGATTGAAACAGTAATCAATTGGCACACAAATATCTCCACTATTATTTGCAAAGAGGAGTTACAGAATTAAGGCAATGTATAGTCTATCTGACATAAAAATTAGCAGTTATCTCAAAATATGTAACCTCTGGCTGGCAAGTAGGTAAATAACACAGTGCTTAGCAGGGATCTCTATTCTAATATTTCCTCCATCACTTTGCAGTGCACAATTTTGCTTTCAGTGTTGAGATACATATTGCTTCATTTAAAATTAAATCCCCTGATTGTCTCAGTGGGTATCTCAGGCAATATTTGAAGTAATTATGTCACTTCAAAAGCGGCACAGGAAAACAATATTGTGCCATTTTATTTCTCTTCACAGCTGTCCAAACAATGTTAAATGAATCAGAAGTGCCTTGCATTTAGAGCAACAATATAAATTCAAAATCTCTCCAGCACAGCAAGAGCCATTGAACAATTAGCAGGAGTCCTTCTGACTAAATAAATATATTTTGCACTTCTGAAGCAATCCAATGGGAATATACACCACCAAGAATTTAAAAACCCCAACATTTAACAGTATTAACATGTCATATAATACTGATTATTCTATAATTACTTCCATTTTATTTTTTTACAGTAGATAAATGTTTCTAAAATTTAGCACTCCCAATGCCATCTAACTTGGTCTGCATGGAAAAATCATTCATTTCTTCTTTAGTATTTTTACTTGATATTTATCGTCTTTGTTGCTTTGGTGTCCTCTGTCATTCTCCAGGTGTCTGCTTGCTTAAAGTAGGGTCTGGAAATCATACCTAGGTCAAATTAAACTCAAAGATAAGGAGATCTTAAAACCTGACGTGGCTCCACACGCATGTAAATGCAATATAAGTAAGTATGTCAGTATTTAAGACTCAAATACTGGCACTAAGAATTGCTAGTGACACAAATTGAGCTGTGGAACAGGTTTCTTGGAGAAATGTTTTTTTTCCTTTCTTTATACTTTCATATCCCTGTTATACTGTTTCAGAGATTGGGGGATACACAATCAGCACAGGCTGAAAAAGTGAGATGCAGGTTAATAGAGAAATATCTAAAATGCAAATAGTGATATGAATAATCAGTGATGTTACACTGGACTCCTACCAAATCAGAGAGGTGCCACCATCAAAGGTATGACTGGACCTCAGCCCAGCATACTGCTAAAGCTAAGTTTAACAAAATGAGTGATTTTTGGAATGAAGTATCAGTGGATCATGTTTATCTATGAAAAAGATAACCAAAGGAAATTAAGTTCAATCTAATTCAAAGGTACTTACTTTGTGCCTCATTCAAAGCAAATCAGTAGCATTTTTACTGCAAGATAATATTCTATGATTCAGATGTGGTTATGAATATGTTCACATTTTTTCTATAAATTTAATTTTTTTTCCTTAGTTCTTGTTAATCAAGTAGTAAAAAAGTATCTTTTTAGTTTATTTCTTACTGAGTCTGTTGCTTTCTTTTAGCGGCATCTGTATAGGGACATAAGTACTCAGGACAGCTGCTGCTGTTAGAGGTTGGACTTCAGATGGGCAAATTGGAGCCAGTCTAATATGCATAATGTGGTCTGATGGAAAATACAGGTATAGCTACCATGTGGTGACCGGTACTGCTTAGCATTCATTTGGATTCCAAGCTGCAATGGAGAAATGGCGCAAAATTTGGATACACAACATTTATCAGCATGACGAATAAAACCTAAGCATCTTCTCTATTTTCTGTGCATCACGAAGGAAAAAAAAAATCTAAATCTTATTACAGAAGTAAAATCAAAGGCAATTTTCTCACAAATGGGTTGTTACTCACAAAGCATTTTCAGGAGTTGTCTGAGAGATGGGAACAGTTCTAATTTGGTTTCCCTATTGCAATGGGCAGGGCACTTCTGTGCTCTCTTTTCTCTGTTTATAAAATAAGGACAGAGCAATAATGAGTTCTTAGGTTTTATGATTCACTTAATGTTTGCATAACACTTTAAAATATCAGGAGTAACATAAAAATAATAACAGCCGGATGTATTACAGCAAACACAAATACCTCTATTTCCAGCATGTTACCTTGTATTAGTTCTATATTTTCTTGAAATATAACATGATTTTTATGCAATAAAAAATAGATTACTAGGTAGCATACTAAATTAAAACCTGGCATGAAATACTTGATAACATTAATTTCCACCCCAGGAGAAACAAAGGTATTTAAAAGATGCTTTTACAATAAAAATAAACTATTAAAAAGTTGGCAGAAATTCTCTGTGCATAATTGCAGCTGTGCTTGTTTCAAATTGCCTATTAAATCTGATTCACCAGGACTGTGCAACTAGCATTCCTCTGCCTATGGGAAAAGCCTAGGCAATAATTTAAACTATTTTAAATTGAAAATTTAGGGCTGTTGTAATTAATTGTGAATCATTAGAAACAGCTCAATTATAAAAAAAAAGCACAACAAAACAAAACAAGATTGTTTATAACACAACAGATAATTAGCAAACTGCTGCAGAATCCAAAGCTTTGCCAGAATACACGTAGTACAAGAGAAAAAAAAATGAAAAAGGTATATCACAGATATAATCATGCTTGTATTCAAACCTCAAATTTTCTGTCATATCCTTCAGCACTGAATCTTCCCTGGGGTTTAGGGGAGCCCATCCCCACTGGTTTTTACAACCCCCAGGTAAATGTTTGTGAGTGTTGACTAAACTTGGGCTGAAGAAAATTTGGAGAGAGGAAACAGCCTGGCTGCCCTCTGATTTGGTTTGTGAGGAGGAGTTATGAGGATTCAGTTTGGAAGGCAGAGTGATGAGGATGTACAGACTGTAGATACACCTACGTGTTTATGCCTCTTTTTTGTCATCAAGTAGTTTGTAAGATTAAAAAGGGGTTTTCCGTGTCAGGATTGAAAAGAAGGCTTACCAAGTGCCACATCATGCACTCATGAGCCTGCACAGGTGCCCTCAGAGAGGGTTCAATGTCTGTCCCAGGCCCACAAGAAGGGCCATGTGTCAACTGGAATAAGCATACTGCAAAAAGTTAAAAGGTCTTGTGCAAAGTAATGGCCATTAGTTTTCTGTATTCTAATGTATTACAACTGTATGCTCCTATCTTCTTGGTATTATCTTGATAACAAAAAACTTACTTATACTGCTTTTTGTTTGATCTTCTCCTAAAGCATATACATACATCTAGGGAAAATCTTCTGTTGAGATTCCCATCTGCTAAAAAGCCCTTAGAGAGGCCTCAGGGATCCTCCATTATGCCACTGGAAATTGCAAAATCAAAAGGGGAAAATATCAAAGAATATGCTTGGAATTCTAGAAGAAAAATGTTACCCTTTAAAGCTTGTATGGTAAGCACTGATAACACAGAGAAACTACTTCAGATCTGGCAAAATAGTGTTTCAGTAACTGTCCACACGCCTTGAAATCACACAAGTTCGCAGGACCTGATGAATCTGAACCTGTATATTTAGTAGAAATCTCACGACATATGGGCTTCTCACCCAGTTTTACAGTTGTGTAGTCACTCAGCAGCACATTATACTTGAATATTTTGAAAATAGGAGAATCATTCTGGCAGAACAAACTAATGCCTTACATTCTTCATTGCATTATTAGAAGTCACTTGCAGCAGGAGCTTTTCAGGGAAACAGAAAAAATAGATAACCCCTCTTCTTTCTCTGGGTTTGTAATTTTCTCCTGG